>NC_135972.1:4981928-5320394 GCF_053455715.1 Rhinoraja longicauda | reverse complement strand
GATCTGGTTCGGGGGGGCTGAGGCATGTGACAAGAATTGGCTGGAGCGGATGGCCAATGTGGGGAAGAAACGAGCTGTGGAAGCAGCGCTCTCTATAACGGGAAAAAAATTGGTCATCAGGTGTAAGGTGCTCTCGGGGCTGCTGCACTTAAATAATAGCGCCCAGTCTACGTTTGGTCTCGCCAATGTATAAGATCCACATCTTGAACAACGGATGCAGTAGATGAGGCTGGAGGAGGTGCAAGTGAACCTCTGCCTAACCTGAAAGGACTGCCGGGGTCCCTGGACAGACTCGATAGCGGCAGGTGTTGCATCTTCTGCAATTGCAGGGGAAGGTACCTGGGGAGGGGGTGGTTTGGGTGGGAAGGGATGAGTTAACCAGGGAGTTGCGAAGGGAATGGTCTCTGCAGAAGGTGGAAAGGGGTGAGATGGGAAAATGTGGCTAGTGGTAGGATTCCGTTGGAGGTGGCGGAAATTTCGGAGGATTATGTGTTGTATGCGACGGCTGATGGGGTGGAAGGTAAGGACTAGGGAGACTCTGTCTCTGTTGCGACTAGGGGAGGGGGAGCAAGGGCGGAGCTGCGGGGTACCGAGGAGACACGAGTGAGGGCCTCATTTATGATGGGAGAGGGGAACCCCCGTTCCCTAAAGAATGAGGACATTTCAGATGTTCTAATATGGATCACCTCATCTTGGACGCAGATGTGGCGGAGACGGGGGAATTGGGAGTAGGGAATAGAGTCTTTGCAGGAAGCAGGGTGGGAAGAAGTGTAGTCGAGATAGCTGTAGGAGTCAGTGGGTTTGCAATAGACATCAGTCAATGGTTTATTTTTTGTGATGGAGACTGAGATCAAGAAAGGGGAGGGTTGTGTCAGATATGGTCCAAATAAATTTGAGTGCAGGATGAAAATTAGTGGTGAAGTTGATAACTAACTAACTATCTGTCTTAATTGCTTAGTTTAATTGAAGTATCAATGCTGCATGTTGATCACTTTACACACTTGCCATTCCTTTATAATATTTTTATTTTGTTTTTTAAAACAGAAGGAAAGTTCTATGATTTAAAAGTCAGTTATAGTATTGCTGAAAGTGGGGAGATACAAATTTTATAATTTCAGCAATCGTCAGTCATTATAAATTACTGATCTAAAACATAATTTCTGTAGCCAAATAGGTATACATGTATCGCGATTTGTGTGCAGCTTCAAAAGACCTCTGAGTGAATTTGGTTTTATGAGGCCTTGGATAGAGTTATAGCACGGAAAATGCACCAGCCCAACTCGGCCATGCTGACCAAGATGCCCCATCTAAGCTAGCCCCATTTGCCCCCATTTTATCCATATCCCTCTAAACCTTTTTATTCCAAATAGCTTCCCAAGTGTCTTTTAAATGCTGTTGTACCTGCCTCAACTATCTCTTCTGGCAGTTCATTCCATATACCCGCCACCCTCTTTGTGAAAAAGTTGCCCCTCTGACTCCTATTAAGTCTTTCCCCTCTCACCTTAAACCTATGTCCTCTGGTTCCTGATTTGTCTACCCTACGACAAAATCTCTGTGCATTCACTCTTTATCAATTCCCATCATGATTTTATACACCTCTATAAGATCACCCCTTTGCCTCATGTGCTATAAGGCACAATCAGACAGTAATTCTATCTAATGATGGTCATTGTCTGATTATTATTGTCCCATATCAAGCTGTGAAGTAGTGAAATGCTGACGAGATATTATTGGCCTTGAATGTGTACGGGTATGCCGTTTAACAATAAACATCCCCCCAATGATACTCCTTTCCGCACTATCTTTGTATCTTGCATGCATTTTGTTTCATGTTTTATTTCGCTTAAAGCCACTCAACAGCTGCAGTAACCAAAACTGAGCATAAATATTTATTCCAATGGGATTTCTAAGGCACATTACTGAAATTTTATTTATTACATGTGCATTAAACTGTTTAATAGTTTGTATACTTTTAGTACAAATAATTATTCGTTAATCATTGTTGCAGCAAAACAGAGGAGAAGACGAGATCTAGTGATATTTTAATCTGTGGGAACAAAATGCAAATTGGATATCTGCATTTAATTGTATTTACAGATATATATCCTATGTTCCTTTACATCCTGTGTATTAATTCATTACTACTGATGGGATTTAATCACCTCACCTGAAATGCTCTCATGTTGAAATACCAGTCACCTGACCAGGCTCATTTCCCAATGCAAGGTCCAATGTGGTCCCTCCTCGGTCTGGACGACCAAGAAACCCTTTCAAGGGAACTTGCATGGAAGTAAACTTACTTTCTGCCTATTAGTCTCACTATGTTCATCAAACTGTCCCTGTCTAACCTTCCTTTTAGACTTGCTCCTCATAACCTCGATCTTCTCGTCAGTCTCTCCACATGCTACTCTCAGGCTTCCACCCCATGGTCATTCCAGTTTCAACCCTTCTGGCGAGCATGAACGAGCCTCTCTGCAAGGACATTAATTCCCCCGCTGTTCGGGTACAGCACATCCCTTTTGCACAGGTCCCGCCTGCCCCGGAAGAGATCCCAGTGATCCATATATGAAGCCCACCTCCAGGAGTCTCATTTCCAGCCACAGAAACTCCTATCTGTACCCCTGATGTAGAGGTTTCTATCAGTATTAACCCCTTGTACGATCATCACAGTTTGATTGATTTCCTATCTTGAAAATCGTTGCATTGAATTTCTAATAACCCAGGCATGGTTAATGCTGTCCAATCATTTCTACTTTACATCACTGGCCATGATAAATATGATTAGCCTAGATTGTCACAAAAATTCTGTTCATAGAAATATGGATAAATACAATGGTATTTTGGTAAATTTTGGTAAATGGAATCATTGACTCAAAACTGGTAAAGTACAGCAATCGTCCAACAAAAAGAAAAAAGGTTTGAATGGGAATTGAATGGGAAAGACCCACTAAGGAAGTGAGCTTGGGGTATAATGGAGCAAGACTTCATAACCACCACCAAGGGAATTGTTTCTCTCATTATAACCTCTGGTGGAAAGGACTGTAAATTGTTCTGAGAGGCAGTAATTTGTTGTAGATTAGACTATACAAATATTTTGACACTTTGGCACGGAGGTGTTACAAATCACGGAGAGGTTGGGCAAATCTGCCATAAATTCAAATCCAGTCACTTGACAATATGGGCCAATGGGAGCTAGCTGCAGATAAACGTTACTTTTATGATTACGACTTCTTAATTTTCCAAACAGCATCGTGTTATCCACTATCCCAAGTCTTTTACCCAGAACCAGAGGACATAGGTTTAATGTAAAAGGGGTACAATTTAATGGGAACCTGACAGGTAACCTTTTCACAAAGGTATTTGACTTAAATTTATACTGCGTTATCTGCGTTTAGAATTATGCACTATTGTCCAACAAGAGCACAGAAAATGTTGTGTAAACTATATAGAATGAGAGTACAATATGCACAAAATGTAGTAGAAACTGCCATTTTGCTGTGACTATCTCATTCTTCATAATGTATTTCTGTTTACACAAAACAGATCCAATACAGGGATATTTATTCTCCTGAAACATCCTAAATTTTACCCACTCTGTATTTAGTGCAAACATTGGTACAGAAGATATCAGAGTGGTGCAGGATGGGAATGGGGCTCCAATGGGGAGTTTGCAGAAAGTACACCATTGGTAAATCATTGATTGCATTCCCATAACTCTGAGAGAACACTCCAAGTTGGAAGCATTGAATTGTGAAATCACTATATTCGCTACAGCATAATTATAATAATAGTAATTCTTATCAGTACAGTTTTGTAATGCAGTAGAAACTGTTTAGTTTCATTACTTCATAATCCAATTGTTGATCACGCTGTCCTTGTGATTCTATCACCTTGTGAATACCCCAAATTAGATTTTTTATTTTTGCAATGTTGAATTCCAATCGTTTAATTATAATTTATCTTTACGATCTCCTTACAAAATAGAAACACAAATGTTAGGAAACTTGCATTATTGCGTGCCATGAAGCATGAATATATTTAATCGATTTGATTAAAATCAAATGAAGTTTCACTCAGGGTGGCATGGAAATGGAATGAGTTGCCGGAGGAAGTGGTAGAGGCAGTTTCAATGATGACATTAAGTGGAACTAGCTCAGTTAGGCCACTTGGTTGGCATGGATGAGTTGGGCCAAAGTGCCTGTTTCCATGCCGCTACGACTTCATGACTCTTAATTATAACTGATCAGGTTATTCATTAACCGATTAAGTTATACATTCTTTTCAAAGTCATATTAAGTGCGAGATTCACTTAAGGTGGAAATATTGATCCTTCAATAACCAAAAAGCCAACAGTCCATTGTTTTCAATAATAAACACTTAAAATTGAAAATTGAGAGACAACACGGAACAGGTCTTTCAGCCACCAAGTCTCCAACAACCATCAACCACCTTAAACTGTACATCAATCCCATCAATTTACCACGATAGAGGCAAATTATTATGGCCAATTAGCATACCAACCCACACATCTTTGGGATGTGAGTGGAAACAGGAACAACCAGAAGAATCCCACATGGTCAAAGGGAGAACATGCGAACTCCACGTAGACAGCACACTTTGGTGGCAATGGAGGGGCAGGATGGGAGGTGGAATAGTTGGTGACATAAAAGGAGAAAGTTGCTACACACAATAAACTACAAACTTTAGGTGTGAGTGTACAGGAATACACTGCTACAGATTGCTGGGTTAGAAATTTGTACCTTTGAGACCATTTCGTTTTTTAAGTTGTAAAAGTGCCATTTCTGAAATGTCTCTGTGTCTGACATATTTTTGCATGGCAGCAGAGGAACTTGGAGGAATAGTCACTCGTGGCTGAGAGCAACTTCCCATTCCCTTCCACATGTCTTAATATTTGACGCCGTTGCTGGAAAGTTGGTCAGCTGCCTGCCTGCCTTCTTGGCATCAGTGGATATTTAATGTGTGGCTGTACAGATTAACTTGCACCAAACATAACATATTGGTAGAGATTCAAAAGATATATATATATCAGAGATTGTTCTTTCCATTAAAAGCTATAAAAATGACAATTGTAAATCAAAAAGCATTTGCTGAAACTGGCAATTCACTTCACCAATGTCTTCAAGCCATTGTGGGTGAAGGAAATAATGGATTTTGTTGGATGGATGTCCCTTGAATTCTTATTTAAACTGAGTACCAAACCATAAGTTCTTGGCTGAAGCATTTTCTTTAAGGAGCAACATTTACAAAAGCTGTAGTGGGCAGAATTCCAGCTATTTTTTTCTGTCACTGAATATACATGGACTTCTCTTTGTCACTGCGTCTGAAAGAGTGGAAATAGGTGGAGTGATATCTACAAAATGTTTACAACACAAGATGACATCGTTTTTTAGTTTTAGGGATACAACGCGGAAACAGGCTCTTCGGCCCACCAAGTCCACGCCGACCAGCAATCTCCACACACTAACACTATCCTACGCACACTGGAGACAATTTACATTTATACCAAGCTCATTAGCCTAAAAACCTGTTTGCCTTTGGAGTGTGGGAGGAAACCGGAGCACCCAGAGAAAATCCACGCAGGTCATGGGGAGAACATACAAACTCGGTACAGACAAGCACCCGTAGTCAGGATCGAACCCAGGTCTCTGTCGCTGTAAGGCAGCAACTCTACCGCTGCGTCACCAAGCCGCCCTCAAGTCTTTTCATAGCCTTCTAACTTTAGTAGCCTGAGGAATGGATAAAATCTGTTGTGTCTACTTTTGTTTTGCAGCTGAACGCTGAGCTTGAACAATGTGAAAAAGAAAGTTCACAACTTCAGGACTATGCCAACACCATCCTCCAGCAGATTGCCGACCACTGCCCTGACATCCTTGAACTGGTAGTCAATGCCTTGGAAGAATCATCGTGAGTCCCCGTGATTGGACATCAGTGCTGAGCTAAGAAAAAAATGTTCCTGTCGTTTTTTTAGAATTTGTATTTTTTCTTTAAAATTTCTTACGGTCATGTGACATTGATCACACTTATAATGTTCTATGCAAATTTTGATAAAAGAAAAGGCAAGGCACCAAGTTACAGCTGTTTACTGTTGAACCCTTTAGATCCTAAAATAACCGTAAACCCCCTTAATGTTAAATCCACAAAGGGGTGTGAGGATATGGAATTTCATAACTCTCTTGCAATTGCTTGAGTTTTGTATTATTAGTACTAACTTCTCTGTCTTAGGCACACAAACTGCAATTATTCCAATGGCATTTAAATTGCCTCATTGTTACAGTAGCCCTCTTGAAAATGGACAGGTTGCATTATACATCTTATTGCACAACAACAGTTAAAATGATGGCCAGCTCTCCATGGTTTCTGGCTTGAGTTTAAAAAAGTGCAAAAAAAAACAGAACAAAAGGACCCAATAGGTCTTGTTATTTTGCGATGATTCGATGACTAGTTCAGTCCAACAGTGATCTACAGTTTCGTACTTAAAATCAAAAATGCTGTCATCAATTCTGTGGAGCAGTGATTAAAACAGACTATTAATCTTTTCTATTGGTGTGCCTGGGCTGGATTCCCAAAAGAACACATTATTCCTTCTTATTTTTACTGGGTTCCTAAAAGGGCCTTGATACTTGAAAATATTTAATGACATTTGTTTTAGGTTCTAAAGGGTTGTCGCAATGCACTAACAGAACCTTGCAGGCCCACTCCAGCTCTGGATGGTATCAGCACTGTTAATTCATATAGTGCATAAGTGCAGCAATCTACGGCTATAAATTCTAAAGTAAAATTGTTGTTTAGCAATGACATGGAACCTCCATTCTCTGCCACAGAGTGCAATGGAAATTGGCAGACAAGCAAAAACCACCAAATTTTGGCTTTAGCCGTATAATGCGAAAACACATTCAGGCTGAAGGACAAAGACAGCACATATGAAAATAATATGAATTGCATAAACTGTCTTTCTGATGTGCGATTTATGCTATTCATTAGGAGAGTATATTTCGTGGGCTGCAATACAAGTTTATCTCTCTTGCAACCAATTGGCCTTTGTAAATTCTAACACATAATTAGGAAGACAATTATTTAATTGGAGTGCAGATAACAGAGGTCACATCGTGTGCATAAAGACACTTGTAACTTAACTCCGCACAAAGCAAATACTTAAAGCACAGCACTGCCAAAACTGTACTTGTCAGTCCATCTAAGGAACTTTGCATTTGTGGACAACATCCCTCTCTCCAACAATACACTCTTAAAATATTTGTCTCCTTTGCAACACTATATTGTGATTTACTAGTGCAATTGATGTCACTTTATTGCATGGTTTTAGTTGTGCCACAGACTAGTGCTACCAGGGCGTTAAGGTTGAGAATTTGAATCATCATAGTCTTTTAGAACTAGACAAGTAATGTCCAAAAGAGGGCAGAGCTGTCACCAATTTTTGAAAAGTCTCCTTTGGGAGGATTGAGCAGCAGAGGACACTGCCATTATAGTGGAGGTCAACTCGCTGTGAATGAAATCCATTCTCAGAAAATGCTGTGGTAATCTGTTTTACGTTTGATCACTTTTATACATGCATTATTCCAAATATTCTTGTGAGATCAATGGTCTGAATTCTGTAGAATGACATCATGTTTTGATATTCATTCATGAATATCAAAATTCATGAATGAATATTGATATAAATCATATGAATTATTATAGATATTATGTGGAATTATTGTAGGTCACTTTAATTCAATGCCTTAAACATAAAACATTCAAGCTATGTGCTAGACATTTCCTCTTCAGATAATATTTAATATTAATCAGTAAACCTGAAGTTTAGGAGATATGCTGTTGTTTGCTCATGTAAAAATATAGCGATTCAGAATCAGAGTCCACTGATATTAAACTGCCCAAGTACTCTGTCTGAATGAGCGATCGATGACTGACACTGCAAACAACGATTTTCAAGTTACACTTAAGAAATAAATAGGAATAGTTTTGTGCAGAAGAAAGCCGTTAAAATAGCTATTGAATCATTGTCAATTAAGTTTGAAGCAGAAGTTAGAGAGTTGAAAAATTCAAACCACTAATAAGGAATCAAAGACATAGAGTTATATTGCATGCAAAATTAGCCCTCTGGTTCATTGTAACCATACTAACCATCAAACATCCATGAGGCAGAAGCACATTTAGTTACATCTGTATCAAGGCTGTTATCATACGACATTTTATGAATGTCACTTTCAGTATTCCATTTGAAAATTTCTATGCAAACAAATGCTTGGCTTACCCTCTGATGCTGTTTGTTAACTGATCGAAATAAATTATAACTTAAACATGCAAATTATAACTCAAACTTGCTCTAAAACATGCAAATATGTCTCACAAAGTCTCAAATCCGTCTGTGCTAGATTTGCATTAATAATTGACTGCTAAAGTGGACACTTATTTTTAAACAGTTCTGGCCACATAATAATATATAATTCTGTAAATTGAGAAAAAGATTTCTTATTAGATCTAATTCCTTCTCAGCATTTATCCCATGAACATACTTGGGGAAAGGTGTTGTACAGTTATATATGCTGTTATACAATGTACCTAGAGTTAGTGTGTACAGCATATTATTTGATCATAGTAGAGGGTACAAATACACTAAACTTTGGTCGAGTATACAGATGCACTGGACTATTGAACGGTCTACAGATACATTGGATCATGGTTGGGTGGACAGATACACTTGGCCATGATGGAGTATGTTGGAATGTGGTAGGATGGACAGATATACTTGGCTGTAGTAGGGTGGACAGATACACTTTGCCATGGTAGGGTGTATAGACATACATGCCCATGACTGGATGTACAGATATGCTGGACTGTGAAGCTCAGTTTAAGACCTACTGATACATGGAGTGCTGCTTTCTATTAAGAGATGGAATATGTGATTTATTAGTGAGAATTAAAGCAGAAATAAAATGAAATTGCACAGAACTTCAGTGCTTTAGTAAATAACCATTTGTGTGTTACAAGGCAGTAATTGTATTGAGCTGGGCTTTGTAACATGAGAGCAAATCTCAAATTATTTCCGAAGCTTAACACATTGAACTACTGTCTAAATTCATTGCCCGGCAATATTGGTGATAATTTTGTTTATAATGTTGACTTTGTTGTATTGAGAGTGACTGTCGGTTTTATGCCTGAAGAAAATATTAGTGGTGCTTATTTAGGAGCTAAAAGTATGCATCATTGGCTGGTGCTGTAGAATATCAGGTTTTAGGAATGAGGAGATTACTGGGAAACAAACCAAATAATATGCTGTTGAACAAACTGTCTGCAGCTCCTTAAATGTAAAAGGTAAAACACTAAGCAACAAAGTACTACACTGTACATAGTCTCAGGATTTAGGATTGAATTCCAGTTCCTGCTACATCTGAGGTCCTCACAATTGGATACAGCAATGTTCTCTAGCTCTGAAGGATAATCAGCCAAGATTTCTACTTCTGTTTGGTATTCAATGACTCCTGATGGAAAATATAAAACATTATACTGGTTTGGACCAGGAATCTCCTTACCCCATGTTTGTGATGTTAGCTACACTGACGTAAAGAGGTGTTCGGCATTTCCTTTTCCGTACAATAAAGAGAACTCTCATAAGGCTAATTTCAAAGTGATAATATTAGGATCCAGGGAAAGAACAGAAACTATTAATGTAATTGAAGCAGTCAGCTCCAGTCCTGAGAGGAAATTGTACTCTATGCAATTTAATCATATAATAACTTTTTAATTAAAGCACATTTCCCTTGGAAAATATATTCATATTTTATGACAGAAAATTTTCCTAATAACAAAAAAAACAATGATTAAGAGTTTTCAGTCACTCTGTTCTTTTATATCTGGTGAATCAATCAACATTCCTCCAGTCCCAATGCTACACTTGCATACAGCACACACACGCACAACACACACACACACCACACACAACGCATGCGGACTATCTGTTAAGAAACTGAAGTAACAGGATGTCGTCAAGGCATTAAGTAAATATGTCACAAAGTAGCTAACATCCCTGCTGTGTCCAACACTTTCCAATGTCTCAGCTGGATCATTGCCAGAATTCCCCTTTGTGTCCTTGTTCTGTTGTATTAACGCTTGCAACAAAGAAAATTGAACCGAAAACAAAAACTGATGATTTGCTATCACCCGCCTTAGATGGCTGAGCAAAGCGATTTTTAATTCTGATGAAACGTCATTGACAAAAAAGGTTTATTTGTCCACAGATGCTGCCTTACCAACTGAGTATCTCCAACGTTTTCTGATTTTATTTCATGTTTCCAACATCTGCTGCTTTACAAATAATTCTTTGTCATTGCCATGTGCCTCACTTTGAACAAGTGGATTATAGAGTTCTCCTCAAAATTCTTTCCTTTTTCTCTTGGGCATGGATTTCATTCACTCTTCCTCCACTTCAACTGTAATTAAAAGATACGTACTCTCCCTGGTTTACGGCAGGATTCTGTTCCTGAGAACTGTTCATAAACCAAACAGTTAGTTGGAAACAGGGTGGTAAACCTAGTCCTTGCTCTGCAGAAGATGTCGGGGAGGTGGGTTGTCCCACAGGGGGACCATTTCAAATCTCATTTTGCCATTCATAATAATAAATGTGATCGTAGTAATTTTAATAGGTTCCAGCTCATAATATTTTTTTAAAAGGACAGCACTGTGACACAGCTGGTAGAGCTGCTGCTTTACACCACCAGAGACCCAGGTTGGATCCTGACCGCAAGTGCTGTGTGTGGAGTTTGCAAATTCTCCCCGTGACCATGTGGTTTTCTTCCAGGTGCTCTGGATTTCTCCCACATCCCAAAGACATGTGGGTTTCTAGGTCAATTTGCCTGTGTAAATTGCCCCGAGTGCGTAGGGAGTGGATGATAAAGTGGGATAACATCAAACTAATGTGAACAGGTGATCGGCGTGAACTCTATGGGCCAAAGAACCTGTTTCCATGTTGTATCTTTCAACAATAAAAAAAAATGTTGCTGTTATATGCTATTAACAGATTTTGAAAAGGACAGTGCTGCTGACCCAGACTGTGTTTCTCCCAAAGAATTCATAAAATGGACAAGAATGTGTTAACGAGGATGTATTGTTCCTGGGTTCAATGTGGCCAAATTCCAGCTGGTGTCAAGGACAGTCGCCTGCAGCAGCGGGTGAACCCATCCCACCCGTCGCCCAAATGCTTGTTCAAAGGTACAGACTTTACATAAGTCTGACATTCGGAAACTGGAGAGAAGCTGTACACTGCCACATCTTTCTCCAGACATTATTTCCATTGCTAAAATGCTGTTGATAAAGTCTTTATCAGTTGATATCATCTTACATCTGTCATACCATATATAATACATATCTAGGGGAACTCATTTGTACAGAACTGCAGATGCTGGAATCTTAAGCAAAACACAAAGTGCTGGAGGAACTCAACAGGTCAGGCACCATCTGTGGTGGGAGATGTACAGGCATTTGTTTTGACAGCTTATTAATGTTTTAAATCAATTTCTATTAGTTAAATATGTTTCTACATTAATATTTGAAATATCTATTTTAACAGCAGAAAAGGCTTTTGAAATTTATGTTGGACTCTGTGGCGGGAATAGCGTTTGGGAAATTCTGGCCAGCTCCGGAATCTGGGAGTTTTATGTTTGTTTTGTAGGGGTGCATTGAGAAAGATTACTTACTTGCAGTTGGGGAGTTCAGTCTGGGTGCATGGAACACCATCAATTAAAATTGGCAGAAATTTGTCCGACTCACCACATCTTTTAAGGTTAGCTGAATTTGAGTCCAAGTGGCCACTGTGTGATTTTATCTCATCCCTTGATCATAAGTTTAGGTCTCTGGATTGCTTGTCCAGTAACTTAATAACTGTGCTACTGTAGAAGGCTATCGAACCATGATCTGAACACTTCATCACAATTAAATATCACGAGCCAACAGGGGTCAATTAATCTCTTAGCTTTGTCAAAATCCCAAGTTATTCCTGAATTCATAGCCATTAGCTGTATATTCACCCAGGATATATTTGAAGCAAGTTTAAGCATTTTTAATAGAGGAGCTTTGATACAGTTTCCATTTATAGTTTATTTTCCAACAAATTGCCTTTAAAAAGGCAATTTTTTCAGTCCTGTTGTTTTATTTTATAGAATAATTACCTCAAATAGATAGGACGTGTTTACGGATTTGTCATGTTCCCATGCAGTCAAGAGAACATCTGTGGCAAAGATAATTATACAACATGGAATTTCTAGACCAGACACTCTCCTCAAATATTGTGCAACTAGAATCTGCTCTACAAATTGCCTGAATTTACTCTTGTACTTTTGAGAACAATTATATGCATTTCTTTCTCAATACCTCACCGCAATTATTCTCTGCAGGAATCTGAGACTGCTTAGAGCAAAAAGAATTTACTGAACCAGTCAGGACACTGTGAACTCCACCTAACAGTCACAAGCTGTGTTGCCGATCGTAATCGACATATATGGGCAAAGACCGTACCATAATGATGCACAATAAAATGATGATCCAAGTGGTTAGGGCAGATCCTCAGACACTGAATGCAATCTCTCCCACTGACATATTTAGGCAAAATAAAATCAAGCTGAGACATAGAAAAATGATTATTCTTTAATGATGTGGAATTTTTTGATTGATGACCACAAGAATGATTGAAATACCCATAAAAACCTCACCAGGATGTACATTGCTCAACTTGCATCCACATGTGTACAACGGTAACAAATGTCTACTGGTAAAATGACAATATTCTTGACTGCATTTGATATTCTTTCTGATTTATATGTAGATGACCAAATAATATATAGAATATTCAACGGTTGAGTCTAACTTCTTTAATCCACTCTTTCTGTTAACAAAGTAATTGCCTAGTCAATAAACAGCAAGCTACAGTCTGTTGTTTCACTAACAGTTTGGCCAAATGTAGTACTTATTTTGAAATTAGGTCCCATATAAATACTGGTGTAGAGTTACAGTTAAGGGCCAAATGGTAATCTGAATTCATGCGCATCAGGTTCCCAAAATGAAGCTCTTGTTCAGGGTTCTGCTAAACACTTCTGCATAATCACAAACATAAAACCTTCTCTGAACCATGCAATCAGGACGCATAATACAGCATAATAGTCATTTTTCCTTTCATTTAGAAAACATTTATTCATATAATTAAGAGAGCTCTTGCAGTTTTATTAATACAGCTGAAAGAGGTTTAACGCAATATGTAAGCATTTTAGTGTTATTTTAGTAATTTAATTAGCAATTTAATCCATCACATTTATAACCTTGTTAATTACTAGACATTAATAAATTATATAAAATATTTATTCGTTTCATTATTTTATACTGATTTTCTACTAAATTATGTTTTATTATTTAAAAAACCTAAAAAACATATTTAATCTAAATAAAGTTTAACATGAAGAATCTATTCAAAAAGTCGTTAGAAACTTGGCGTTTTTGTAACTTCAGTCTGCAATGTGAATGACTGGGCTGTTTCCAGTACAATTTTTAAAAATTAAAGTTTACGAAAGCTTAATTTATACTCAATATATTTTGTGTTTAAAATTCTTCAGTCTTTTATACCAGATCATCCAATTTCTAGCAAACTGAAGCTGGGCAAACTAGCGAATATATTTTGTCATTATTTTGTTTGACTAGTAATTGAAAAACAGTGGGAAAGAAAGGTAGACACAAAATGCTGGAGTAACTCAGTGGGACAGGCAGCATCTCTGGAGAGAAGGAATGGGTGACGTTTCGGGTCGAGTCCCTTCTTCAGTCTGCCCCGCTGAGTTACTCCAGCATTTTGTGTCTATCTTCAGTGTAAATCAGCATCTGCAGTTCCTTCCTACACAATTCTGACGAGTTTCTTGCCCGTGGGTCTGACTACCCAGAATAGCCAAGGTCTGACACTTCATCTCCAAGGTGGCACCAGTATTCCTTGGGGAATTTCGCACGATGATGTGGAGTCACACTATCGTCTTCCATCTGAAGAAAGGTCTCGACCCGAAACATCACCCATTCCTTCTCTCCAGAGATGCTGCCTGTCCCACTGAGTTACTCCAGCATTTTATGTCAACCTTCGATTTAAGCCAGCATCTGCAGTTCTTTCCTACACAGTAGGAAAGAAAGGTTCCCTTTATATTCGGAATGTCAAAATAGACAATAGACAATAGACAATAGACAATAGGTGCAGGAGTAGGCCATTCAGCCCTTCGAGCCAGCACCGCCATTCAATGCGATCATGGCTGATCACTCTCAATCAGTACCCCGTTCCTGCCTTCTCCCCATACCCCCTCACTCCGCTATCCTTAAGAGCTCTATCCAGCTCTCTCTTGAAAGCATCCAATGAACTGGCCTCCACTGCCTTCTGAGGCAGAGAATTCCACACCTTCACCACCCTCTGACTGAAAAAGTTCTTCCTCATCTCCGTTCTAAATGGCCTACCCCTTATTCTTAAACTGTGGCCCCTTGTTCTGGACTCCCCCAACATTGGGAACATGTTATCTGCCTCTAATGTGTCCAATCCCCTAATTATCTTATATGTTTCAATAAGATCCCCCCTCATCCTTCTAAATTCCAGTGTATACAAGCCCAATCGCTCCAGCCTTTCAACATACGACAGTCCCGCCATTCCGGGAATTAACCTAGTGAACCTACGCTGCACGCCCTCCATAGCAAGAATAGAGAATCGTGAAACTAAATTTCCTCGCTTAATTTCAGTTTTATGACTTTTTTCGCTCTCCTCATAGATAGTCTCACAAAGTACATACGCAAGACACACTGTCCTTTTTAAATCAGTTCGATTTTAAGCTCAATGCGCTTTCTGCAAAATCGCTCATTGTGAAACATGTTCCATTAAAACTAATTGAATTTATAATCTGGTAATATAAATTTTTAATTTGATGTTTCAGTGCTCTGATTACAAAATATAGTTCTAATCATATATCTCTCTCTCTATGTGTGTATATATATAAATTTGTTGCAGTAAAGAAAGGATGCATATATGTTTATTAATCACTATATATAAATATATATCCTTTCTTTTCTGTTTTATGATCAACAATTGTTTCTATTACAATATTTTTACACCATATTCACTACTCGAGTTTAGAGATGCAGCATGGAAATGGACCCTTCGGACCAGCGAGTCCACGCTGACCATCAGTCACTCGGTCTATCTTATCCCACTTTTGCATCCATTCCCTACACACTATGGGGCAATATTACAGAGACCAATTAACCTACAAACCTGCACATCTTTTGGGTGAAGGGGGAAACCCTGAGCATCTGGAGGAAGCTCGACACAATCACAGGGAGAACGTGTAAACTCCAGACAGAGAGCACCTGAGGTTAGGATCGAACCAAGGTCTCTGGCGCTGTAAGGCAGTAGCTCTACAAGCTGCGCCACTGTGCCACCACTCAGTGTGACGAATGTTTTATAATGGGGATAGAGAATTATGTTGTGCATTTCAAATCCGAAGATCACAACAACAGTAGTAACGTTATGAATTGCTTTGAAGGCAGCACATCATTTATCCACAGCAGGATACCAGAAAGGGAAAGTGGGATGAGTGGTCAATTAAACTATTTTAAAATTGTTTTGCTAACCTCCAAAAAAAAGACACAAAGTGTTAGAGTAACTCAGTGGGTCAGATAGCTGGAGAACATTCGGGTCAGGGCCCTTCTTCAGACTGATTGTGGTGGATGAGGTGAGGAGAAAGCGGGAAGAGAGGTGAGGGCAGGACACAATCTGGTAAGTAATAGGTGGATACTGGTGAGGTGGTGGGGGGTTGATAGGAAGATGGTCGGACAAAGGCCAGAAGTGAAAGACAGAAGATGAGAGACAAAAGGATTGAAACGTTGCAAATTGTGACGCCAGAAGAAGGAATATAGGTGGAAGGGGACGGAGGAGGGCGAAGGGGAGAAATGGGTGTGAAACCAAGGGTGCCACAGGGAACAGAGGGGAGAAAAAAGCTCCATCTATATTTTGACAACACTTTCCCAAAGCTCATTATCACAACTCCCTTGATCTCTGCCATTCTAGTTGTCTGAAATCCATTACTTGATGAGGAGAAAATTTCTCCACTTAAATTACGGAACGACCAAAACTGTTATCTTTGTCCAGCTGCAGGCCTGGCCCCTGTACTGACCGCTCCCACTGCCCTACTGGCTCTCGTGCTGAACCACACTGTTCACTACCTCAGCATCGCTTTTGACTTTGAGCTGCATCCACGTGGTATAATCTTGACTAAAACTGACACTAAGCCAAAGAGAAAGATGCCCAATTAGAATGCGCCTGAAACCTTAATCATAAGTAGGTTATTAAAGAGCTTTGATAGGAACAGAGGGAGGCAGTGACGCTTTG
Organism: Rhinoraja longicauda; assembly: GCF_053455715.1. NCBI lineage: Eukaryota > Metazoa > Chordata > Chondrichthyes > Rajiformes > Arhynchobatidae > Rhinoraja > Rhinoraja longicauda. The sequence goes on along the minus strand of NC_135972.1, from coordinate 5,303,968 downwards.
GGAGAGAACTCCAAGGGCTTACACAGTAAATAAAAGTCATAGAGAGTCACACAGACCCTTTGGCCCACCCTGTCCATACTGACAATCAAGCACTCATTTATACTTATCATGCAGTAATCTAATCCATCTTTATTATTTCCACATTGTCATCAGCTATCCCCAGATTCAACCATTCACCTGTACATAAGGGGCATTCTGCGGAGGCCAATTAACCTACCAACCCGTATGTCTTTGGGATATGGGGGGGGGAACTGGAACACCTGGAGAAAACCCACAGGGAGAACAGCACCTGAGGTCAGGATTTTGATCTTGGGGTCCCTGATGCTGTGAGGCAGCGCTCAATGAACTGCACCTCTCTGCCGTCATGTGTGGTCATACAAAAACCCCTCATTGAAATTCATTGCCCTGTACATTTATAAGTCTGGGAAAGATTACAGACATAGGGAGAAGTGAGGCTCAAGAGTGATCTGAAGTACTGTTGGTACTGCATATTAACGTCAGCAAAGTCCCTTAGTGACTTTGCCTACATTAAAACAATGTCCCAGTTTCGCTCTGGAGAAACAGATTTTGATATTAGAATACTTTTGGCAATAGGAAGCTTAAAACAACATCATGTGCGCAATTGTTTTAAAGCTGCTGATTTGGCCATTTTTCAAATTAGTACCTTTCCTCTCATGAAATGATCTGTCAAACATTTAGTAGCAGATTTGTTTTGTTGCTTATAATGTCGTCCACCAGAGGCCATTATTCTTGGCAAATCTTTGATCCTGATCCTTTCACATAGCAGTTACATTGATATCTGAGAGAACACTGCCAACAGAGGTTTGGCATATTACCATCAAGGGCACCTAGAGAAAACATTTAATGTAGCCAAATGTATATCAGCCAAACAACACAGGAAGGAAGGTCTTAAGTTCAACTCTTGGTCTGTATTAAGGAGGCCAGGAAGGCAATAAGGCATCTTAATTAACAGTGATATCCCTACATTAATGTTCCAACTGCTGATTGTTCTCCAGTGAACCCTGCTGGAAATTGCACTTTTGGGAAATCAAGTGAGTACAGGGGTCAACTAGCCTCCATGGTCAACTAATCTGTCAACATTCCCTTAGGTCACAGTGTAAAATGGGTGTAGTGGAGGCGGCTGTGGCCTCTGTGAAACTACTTTGCAGCAAAAGTCAGTGCCTTCAGCAGAAGAATAAACAGCAGTAGTAGGGCTGCATGCTCCAAAAGAGAGACCTTTTTGCTTTTTAATTTAACACTAAATTTAACACTAAATTTCTGCAAGGTATTTATAATAAATATTATTTATTTCACTCGGCTGAGGTTATGAAGTGAGGAAATACTTCACTGAGTATTTCAGCTGAGAACAAATCACAGTAATTCACAGAGGGTATTGAGAATGAGGAACTCTGGCATCTGAAATGGCTAATGCAGAAAGCCTTAGTCCATGACAAGGGAACCCAGATCATCTGTAGAGAGGGGGTAAAATATTTTACAAACAGGAAGGCCGAGGTAGAGTGGTAAAGACATGTATGGGGTATGTAAATTGACATAGACTATTTAGGATTGAATCGTTTTTCATTACTCACGTGGCAATAATTGTTGGCTGTAAAAGAAAGTGGTGAAAAATATTTTAAGAGTGTGCTGTCAGATTTTTCACTCACCTATTTGTGTGCCTACAGCTTTCCTCTGGATGCAGTCATTCCCATCTGCTAATGACACAATATTCTTGGATTGTGGGAACAAATAACAGTGTAATCCAATTATTTAAACAGACAATAAACTTTCTTTGGCCCACCAATCATGAACAATACAAGAAGGTTTGCATAGAAAGAATTGTGGGTGTCTGGTGTGAATAATTAACCTCCCTAACGGCTCATTCTAATGATAGGTTCGGTGACAAGATACAAAGTTAACAATCAAGTAATTTTTAGGAGTGATGTAAATTCTGAGGTTAATTTACAAATCGGGCTTTCTGTGTACTTTTGTTTGGTTTATAACAGAACTACAAAGCCTTAATAAAATAAAGCAAACAGAGGTTGAAAAGACATTCAATGCTGATAAGTTAATTGATGTTACATTCAATTGGTTTACCAGTGCAAAGCATGAATTCGTTGAATTGAATCTTTTGGTCTCACAGCATTGCAGCTGAATTGTCCCTGGAGCAGGTGAGGGAACAGCATTCTTATTTAGCTCACGCATTTGTCCAACATCACAATCTGGTGCAGAACTAAACCATGCAAAGAAACAAATGTTACCTATAAGATTAGTACAGCTTCATTTTATTAATAAAATTAATGTTTTTTGAAAGAAAAAAACTGCTCAATAATTCTTACTGAACAAAATTGTTATGCTGGTTGTCTTTTTAAAACTTGTTTAATGTTTCTAGTGTCAAAATATTGTAAACAATAAATTTTAATGTGTGTTGAAAGAGTAGTGTAATTCTATACTTGTTAATGTGTTTAATTTTATTTTATTTTGGCCTGTTCATTGTCTGTGTATTATAAACTATTTTGTTTTTTAAAGGTGTGTGTTAAATGGGCTTTGGTGCATTACATGAAAATCTTGTATGTTCAACAAATTAACTTCTTTGACATTTACATTGACAAAAAAGTATTGCCTTCATTTGCCTTTACGATGAAAAGGGTTTTCTTTTTGGTTCTTTTGCTGCAAACTATTGCTGGATTATAATCTCCCTTTTCTTCGTGCTGCTTATGTGTGCACACAATGTTCACGTGCTTTGTGCTTCTTTGCTTCTCCCCATTACTTAACATAAATGAATGTCATTGGCAGGATTGAAATCAAGTCCAGCAAAAACTCTTGCAGTTATACTGTGTTGAAATGTTAGTGTTAATGCTTTATAAACAAGTAATTCATCATCTTGTATTGGAAATGAACCAATTGGTAACTGATCTGGCATCTGTTCCATGCACGTTGCTGGAGAGGAATAGGAAAGTCATCCCATTTCATTAGACCTTATTAAATGATCGAAATTGACATCAAACTCGGATTAACCCCTCAATGTTTGATTGAAAGGTGCATTCCTCAGTAAAATGTGTTCCTCAGTTAAACACAAAATGTGCACATATTTTCTCCTTTATGCTAAATGACTGTCCTATTGTATATTTCAAAAATGATTGATAGCCTCTCCTTTATATTGTCCAATTTGTGAGATGGGTGATTGGAATAGTCAGGTTGATAATTCAGGAATATTGATCTGTACTTTAAAGTAAAGGGAATATTCAGCCCTGCTGTGATTGGCACTAATTGCTAAGTTTCCTGGTGTTACATTGGGGATTAATTTTAAAGATAAATGGACAAAGTTAGTCAACTTGAAATTGTTCAAAATGTGGAGAAAAAAACGGTCCAAATTTGCTTCCTCCTGAATTGTACGATTTGTCTCCCTTATGTGAAACTTGCAGTTCCTGACCACATTTGGCATTCTGAGTCTATTTATCAAAGAATAAGCAAAGTTCACCGTCCATGTGCATGGAGAGTGACAGGCGTAAAGAGACTTCCTAGCATCCATAAGGCAAGTAATTATGTGAAATTGTGTGTTCCCTGAGCATTTCTGCTCAGTTACTGCTGAGAAGATTGCAATGGGAATCTGATGACCCTTTTCATTAACATACTGCAAACTTTAAGTTTTCTTTCATGGATTTAGCAATCCATATAGATTTAATTGTTGGTAGTTTGTCACTGTGGTGCTGGCATTTAATGAAATGAAGATAATCAACATATGTCCAAGGAGAACAGCCTCAGTCTGAAAGGGCTTAGTCTTTATCTGCTAACCAGTATTTTAGCATCAGACAAGGATCCTGTTGGTGAATCTATAACAGTCATATTGGGAGGCAGACTATCTTCAATATAAGTGTCACAATGTTTAATGACTTTTAGTCATGTCCGGCCAAAGTGCAGTTTTAGAAATTCTCAAATTGAATATTGTTTTCTATGTTTCATATTAATATAAGATTAACTGTAAAAACATGCCACTATGAAAATCCTTTGGGACCTTCATTATTTCTCTCATTCACATTCCAGCTATGCCGTAAGGCATGGACGTGTACGGTTCTGTCAACAGAGCACTGCAGGTGGCCTTTAAGATGTGTACGAGAGAGACATAGGATAATTTACCTCTTGTACATAAAAATCACAGATTTGGACTAGCTCATACTAATCTTGTTGACTTTTTATAATACAGTATATAGATCTTAATCGTGATGGATAAACCTAAACGTTTCTTCATTTGGATATGTTAGTAGTAGAAGGTAGGAGGTAGGAAAAGCTTAGCTTATTCAAGATTTACGAGGATTCACTTTTAGCTTTGGGTCCCATTTTTAATCTTTTCCCAACATATCAGTGTCCGATGCTCAGATCAAGTTCACACATTGATAACTCAAAAGATAACAAGTATTTGTGCTCTCCAAAGCCCCTGTACATCTTTTATCTATCCCAGTGTGAATAAAAAGTACATGGGACTGATCATGTGTGCTTGGGGTCCTTGCTCATGTTTTTCTTGTGTAAACTACAAGGGTTTACTGCTGGACTGGGGATTCCGTATTTTGCCTAATATTGAGGTACAATCTTAAATTATGAGCTCAGGGAAATGGTGCTGATAAAAAGCTCGTTTTAGGAGGCACATTTGGAATAGGAAATCCTGACCACTGAATGCAATCGGAAAACAAAAACACAATTGACATTTTTGCTGCTGAAGAATCTCTTAAGTAAAACCAAAATGCCAACAAAATGTTTTGGAATATGTCTCTGCTGTAACAAAAATGAATTTCTTTGGTTTTGATATATATGTTATTCTTTGTAACTTTTATTTTGAATTTGAAAAGGTAATTGTTCTGTTTGCACAATATTTCGCTCCCCTCCGGTAGATGGGTGTGAATGTAACTCCACATCACTGAGGTAAAGGAACATCTCTTATTTAAAGCAAAGCAAAAATAAAAAGATGTCTCCATTATAATTTGCATTTACTTATGTACATTCATTTAAATTTAAGTTATGGGTAACTTTTCTTTTAAGATAATAATAGCAAATTATGCTCCTCCTTCCTGCCTTCGTTCAGACATTTACCTTTCTAGAAACCAGACTGTTCTTACCATTGTGAGTGTTTAATCTTTTGGGCAAGCAATATATATATATATATATATATATATACTTGCTGTTAAAGTCTTTCATTTGGGCTTTAATTAAATGTATTTAAACATAATTGGCGTTTGTGTGTTTCATTGACATTGCAGTTACACTGTTACAAGTCTGCTATGGTACACCATGCACTAAGTGGACTGTTTTACGGTGAGTTTAATTGTGTGTCCCATCAAGTCTATCTAAGTACCGTGGCTACAAAACACAAATACCAGCAAGTGACCATTTCCAACAAGAGTCTTAATCACTTCCGTTCAACAACATTGCCATGGTAACATTCCTCCAATATTGACATCATGAGGTTCGATATTAACAGAAGCAGCCATGGACTTAATGTCGAGCAGGTTAGAGACTGGATATTTTGTATCAAGTAACTCCCAAATACCTTCCCACTGTCATACTTCAGGATCTTGCTGGAATAATGTCCACCTGCCTGGGTGAGTGCATCTCCAAACACCGAGGACTAAGAAGGTCACGCAACAAGCACCCCACCCCTTCCGCTTCCCTCCATCACCGGCACACCACGTCTGGAGTGCTAAACATGCAACATGGCAAGCTTACTTCAACAGCACCTTCCAATCCGCATGCAGTAGAGCCAAGAACACAGACACCACATGTATGGGAAAGTTTAAATTCCTCTTCAAGTGACATATCGTTGCTGACCCAACCCAACCAGTTCTACTCACTTGCATTGGGAAGGGATCATACCTTGATCTCATGGATTGCAGCAGTTCCAGAAAGCACCATACCATGACTTAATAAGGAAGATTAGGGATGGGCAATAAATGGTGGTTACCCCAAATCACCACGTCACTTGAATGAACAAACAACAACTTAACGTGGTTGTTTTTTGTGGAAGATTTTAGGGAGATTTCATGTACTGTATTTGAGAAAGATTTAAAAGGTGAGAAGCGAACAGAGAATCAGAAAGATTTGGGAAGGGTTCCAATAAGTGGTCTCAAGGACTGACAGTGGATTGGAAGGAGCTGATTGCACAAGAACCCTTGCAAGAAGAAATGTTGGGCTGAAAATCTCACTGGTAAAGTGGAGTGAGGAAGATTTTAAATGAGATCTGAGAGAAATGACGTTGCGTCACTGAGGATAAGGAGAAAAAAATACCGGGTGCAGAAGGAGATAGAGGGCGACAAGCTGTCGAAGATTTGGCACTGTGGGAACCTGGAGGTTTGGGGGGCAGCTAAATGAAAACTTTGATGGGACTTTAAGAAGCAGAGTTGATGAGGTGGGCATGGGGATGAAGCATGAACTACATTTTGGCAATGGGCAGGAACCAGGTTTGGAAGCTCAGGCATGGGTGGAATAACATCCCGAGGCTGTGTAGTGTCTGGTTCAAGCTAATGAGTGTATGAGGTTAATGGTATCAGAACTTTTGATGCACCAATTTTCTTTTTAAAATGTTTTGTTAACATTTCATAAATCCTTATTCATAAATCCCGAGACAAAACCTTATCACTCAGCAATATTACTATAATTCATCTCACGTCCAATTACTAAGGAAAATAGATTTACATTCGATTGACTTCGAATTTGGACAGCACATGAACGGAAATAGCTGAGTGTCCGAATGTCGTGTGTAATATAGTTTCATCATCAAGAGCAAAGGCACTTTTAACAGTCTGATTGTTCTAATAACCTAGACAATTCCACTTTGAGTGTCGAGTGAAATTAAAGTTCCTTGCTGGATCTTCAAAGTTAATAATTAACCCTAATAATTATTTCGAGGAGCCAGGAAACATGTCTACAATTACATGCGCCGACGCCATTTGCTTTAGTTTACCCTATAACTCGATCATTTAAAACACCATTTCGTAAGCTGGTGATTTTATTTCAATGTTCTGTCGTACAGTTGTTCTCCGGGTGAAATAAACCCCAGTCGAATGGGAAACGGGACGCCATTCGCTTATTTTCTGTCCACACCGTCGTCCGTGTCAGCTCGTCCAACCATTCATACTCATCATTTCGTACCTCGGAGAACACATACTTGTGTGGCCATTATTCTGGTACCTGGTGGGTAGGATAATTAGGAAGAAAGAAGACGCACACGGTGCTCTGATCCTGAGAGTGATTCAGATTGCTCATTCTCAATTCTATTCAACCATTCAACTTTAAAACAATAATTGAAATATTTTAATTCGGTGTTGTTTTTATACTAAATTGGCTGCACTGTTGCACCCGTTTCTACTGGTATCCCCGTTGCCACGTTAAAGTTTGTCTCAATGCACAAACTGTTGGTGTGGCCAGAAATCTACATCGCTTATAAATGACGCGATTTCGTTCCCTCTGCCCCCTTGTGCTTCCACAACGGGGGGGGGGGGGGGGGGAGGAAGTGACCCTCGGGTTTATGGAAAGGTAACTCTTAATGATGCCTGAATCCTATGCAGGTAATTTAAGGTTCCCTTGAGGTGAAACAGATTTTTTTATAAAGAGAAGGTGCTATTGTTCAATCAATGTCTTTAGGTCATTTCTAAAAAGGGTTTGTTGTGAGGTTATTGTCAATGTGGATTATCGGAAATGAAGTGGTTATATTCAGAAATAGAACCAGGTCCACATCCGTTCAGACCTAAGTTTTTAAATACGTGCAGAAAGGACATCACTTTCAAGCAAACTGGATGTGTTTTCTGAATTGATGCGGTTTGTCAGCGGCACCAAACACGTTGAATTAAAATGCCTGAAATATCAAAGTCTTAAATAAACACCAAGTTATTTCAAGTAGTCTTGAAAACAGATCGACCAATATGATGACCTTCACACTGTAAAGATTTCATACCTTATTCATAAGAAGGCAGGTTCTAGACGAGGAGAGAGTTCACCCCCATGCTAACCTGACGCAAGCTGTCGACAGTCAACAGGGAATGGTCTACTTTCTGGTTACAGCCTTATTTTAAAATAATGAGGTGATTGAAGATGCATTAATGGTTTAGACCGTGGAGACCTTGTCTCCTCCGCCCCCAACTTTAAACGGGAGCTTTGAAGTTAATGAGTCTTCAGAAACAGAACTTTACACACGGAAGCAGAAGAGACCAAAGACCGGGTATCGACTGGACTACAAATGCCTTGCGTTTGAATAACTTTTCCACTTATCTATGTAGTCTGGTTTGAATAAGACAGCGCCACCTTAGGTCGTGGAGCCATATCCAACTGGGATTCTTCAACGGGGCGGACACAAAGTAATCCCTCCGGAATCCGAGCAGGAGTAGCGTGAGAAGGAATAATGACAACCTGGGTTGTATCTGACAAAGCAGTCGCACCAACAATCAATAAACCTCCGTGACACTTGTTGTCAATACTTTTTTCCTTTTTTTCCCTTCAGTTCTGGTGTTTGGAAAAAGTCCTAGAAACTCATGGGAAGAAGCTGGACACAAAAAGCTGGAGTCACTCAGCGGGACAATCAAAATGCTTGGAGAGAAGGAATGGGTGACGTTTCGGGTCGAGACCTTCAGACGGAAGAATTCATGGGAAAAATGTTATCTTAAATACCAGTTCATTATCCATACGCGTATGTCACTTTGAGTTAGGGTAGCCCCCCTCCCCCCCCCCCCCCCCCCCCCCCCGCCTTTGGTGTGACTCCACTGCATCGGGCGAAATTCCAGAAGGAATACTGGTGCTACCTTGCAGATGAAGTGTCAGACCTTCGCCATTCTGAGTAGTCAGACCCACGGGCAAGAAACTCGTCAGAAGTGTGTAGGAAGGAACTGCAGATGCTGGTTTACATCGAAGATAGATACAAAATGCTGGAGTAACTCAGCGGGGCAGACTGAAGAAGGGTCTCGACCCAAAACGTCACCCATTCCTTCTCTCCAAGGATGTTGACTGTCCCGCTGGGTTACTCCAGCATTTTGTGTCTACCTTACTCCAGCATTTTGTGTCTAAACTCGTCAGTAGCCCTGGTCAATATTTATCTCTGGAGCAATACCACCGCCTCTGTTTAAGCAGTAATGGTGATTACCCAACGGTAGTTGGTTACAAATTGTTTGAGGGATGTGAAAGGTGCTATCCAAACATACAAGTTGTGTCTTTCTGAACGACTGCAGCGCCTTATATTTATACTATTGGGGAAATTGTGCTGGAGAAGGCGTACTGTAGTGAAACGGGTTATTTGCTAAAGTTGTATTCAACAATGGTACGATCTCGATTGTAACAATTTCTGGTTTGAAGTGAACATCCCCGGTTCCTCTGGGAGTTTCCTAGTGGCGGTTCGGCGGTTCGGATCACAAGAAGATATTCAGATGCCTCGAAAGCATAAAAATTATACATTACCCCAAAATATCTAATAGTTTTTTTCCCGGTAAATGTCATGATCTATTTTGTGAAGTACACTCAAAGCAGAATTTTCTTGATATTAGTGCAATCATATGTTTATGCCCCTGCGTTCTATAATGACTTTCCACTTTTAAAACGGTCAGGATTAAAAGTGACCAGTTGGATTGGACTAACCAGTCATCCAGGATCACTAATCCTGGAATATTGATGCGTCGCACCTGTTCCACCATCATCTTCCTTGTCATTACAAACACAGAACACGGAATGGGATTGATCCGGAGAGTTGCCAACGTGTCACTGATGCTTCAGTGTAACAAACTGCTGGGGGGAAATGCTTTAGTTCCTGATTAGTTTAGTTCAGTTTATTGTCACATGTACCGGGGTACAATAAAAGGCTTTTTTTGTTGCGTGCTGCCCAGTCAGCGGAAAGACGGCACATGATTACAATCAAGCCGTCCACAGTGTACAGACAGATACAGGATAAAGTGAATAGTATTTAGTGCAAAATAACATCCAGTAAAAAGTCCGATTAAAGATAGTCCACTGTACAAAAGGACAGAAAGCTTTGACTCAAACAAGAAATCCTTCCGAAGAACAAGAAGAAGGGTCTGAAGAAGGGTCTCGACCCGAAACGTCACCCATTCCTTCTCTCCTGAGATGCTGCCTGACCTGCTGAGTTACTCCAGCATTTTGTGAAATAAATACTTCCGAAGATCAAGATGTGTAACCCATCCTTGCCATTTCTAAACCTCCGCCTTGTTCCTTAACTCCTTTCGAGTATACGGCAGAGATAAGATTAAATTGTGAACCCTTGTCCCTTGTACATTGATACACGATTCTTTGTTATACTATATTTGTTTATCTGATGAAGTCATAGCATCGGAAACTTTGTAGCATTTTTATCCTGCTGTGTACTATTTGGGAATTAATCACATGGCAGAAATGAAACGAAGCCTTTTGCACAGCTCGTCTGCGCACATGGATTTGAAATCTATTTAGATAAAGAGTTCCAACAAATATCGTTTCTCCAAAATGAAATTGGAGGATTGCATTGCTCTCTGCGACCATTTTTAAAAACATTTTAAACGTTAGATGCTGATGCATTATTCAACAATAAATAAAGGCGGTCGTTCACGGGCCAGTTAATAACTTTACATAACCTCCACAAACTGGAAAGGTAGGGACTGCCTAAAGATAAAGTGGAATAATGTTACATTTAGTGAGATTAACGTATCAAATTCATTGTATCTCTAAATTAGTTTTTCGGTGTAATACAGATGTATGTCTTTTCTTGGGGTTAGAGCAGGAAGTTCAACTCGTGCAAAAGGTCCAATGGTAATGTTGGGACAGATCTTCACAGAATGTAGTTATTTAGCAAGTGGTTTATACATAAATGAGAAGACCCGGCTTGTTTAAGATCTTAGAATGGCCCCAAACGCTTCACGTTCAGTAAAGGAAATGGACAAAGAACAGGCACAGGTGAAACTGGGGCGCAATTATTTGTTTTTAAGTCCACTATTCAATCCCCAATTGAAGTGTGTTCATATCCTTATAGACGTGAACTATAATCATGTAAGTGTAGATTGTGCACAGGTATGCAGATATAATGTGTGTGCCTGTGTATCACAAAATGTATCTGTTCGTACATGTGTAAATATATACGTGTTTTGAATATATGAGTGTATCAGTACAATGTATTACTCAACAACACAATAATAGTTTTATCAGAGATTCCTTAGTAAAAGCAATAACAGGATGTGTGCTTTGTCGAATACATATCGTTCAGATGTAAATACATTAACGGGAATGGAACTGGAGAATTCATCTCCAAAGCGCGTTCGAAAGAGACTTAAACTTGTCGAAAGTTGTTCAAACAACATCTCGGAAACGATAATTTGAAAAAGAAATAGAGCATTAGAGTTCCTTGCCGTTCCTTGTCTCAACATTGTAGATGACAGGTACATCCGAGTTTGTTCCGCCAGAAATTACGCCCGTGTTCACTTCGTCAGAAAATGTCCCACATGCCAGTCAATAGATTGAAAGTCCCAATCTCCTCTCCCAGGGTAAACTCAACGACTTGGGTAAAGATTTCCACCAACGATATCAAACGAGGGAATCAGAGAGGTGAACCAGACGGTGGCCAAAGGCAGACACAAAGTGCTGGAGTAACTCAGATGGTCAGGCAGCGTCTCTGGAGATAAAGGATAGGTGACGTTTCGGATCGGGACACTTCTATTTTTCTGTCTGAAGAAGGGTCCCGACCCGTAACGCCGCCTATCCTTTATCATCCGAGATGCTGCCTGACCCGCTGAGTACTCTAGCACTTTGTGTCTATCTTTGGTATAAACCAGCATCTGTAGTTCTTTGTTTCTACAGACTAAGCCCATTCCTTGGACTGGTGATTGAACAAGGGACGTAGACTCCAACACCAACAAATCACAGGAATATCAGGATAATTTGGGAATGTGCTTGTGTGGAAACAATGTATGTGACGAGTGTAATGTTGAAGTGTTGTAATTTGTCTCTGCTTCATGTGCCCATTCTGTTTTACTTCTTGTCCATGTTCGAAAACAATTTGATTAACGTTAAAACAATAGCAACGGGAGATTTGCAACGTAAACCCTTTTGCAACTTTAATGGTGATAAAACGTCTCAACGGCAACATCGTGTCCCCACAAGGTAGTGAATTGAGTTTCGACGCTAATGGGGCATCTGTCCATGCGGGGCAGGAGCAGTGTCGCTTTAAGGCGCTAACCTGTCACAGGGCGGTGTGCGGGGCGCAGGCGCAGGCGCGCCTGGCTGCTTCAGGTAGCAGAGAGGCGCTGCGCTCAGTCGGAGCAGCGAGCAGCGCCCTGCCAATCCAGTCTGCTCCCCACTCCGGCCAGCGCAGCTCGGACACTGCCTCCTGCACAAAGATCGAACAGCAACCACTCGAGCTTCCATTGATCGGGAGGAAGGAGAGAGAAACCTTCCAGTTGGATCAGGAGAGGATTCAAAACATCGGCAAAAAGTTGCTGCAAACTCCTGCCAAACTTTGCAGGAGTTTCCATCTTCAACAATAAGTGCACTTCAGAGTTATTCGTGGACTCGGCTGAAAGTGAGCGTCAACTGAGCCCAACTCTTCCTGTGTTGGATGCGTTGTTGTCGAAGTGCGGGTACATGTTGCAGCGACAGAGATAGTGAGTCTCAGCGGCTGGAGAAAGGGCGCAAATCTGTGCGCTGGGAGTGCGGATTGAACCGCTGGAAGAGGTCGCTGAAAGCAAACAAAGCGAGAGGAGAGCAGTGAGTGGAGGTAGCCGCGGCGCCTTGTGAGCTGCCCGAGTGGCTCCACACTACCCTCGACAATTCGTGTGACAGCCGATCGTGAAATGGCTGAACGGCGGTGCAACGGACCCCGGCTCTGACAGACCGGACCGGACCGGACCCGCTGGGTGAAGTAGAGACTCTCGCTTGTTCAATAAACTAGCGCTGCTCCTCGGATAAAGAGGAGGACCCAACATCGATCACGTATTAAAAAGCTCAAGGCAGAAGTTGGATAAAGGAGACTCCAGGACGGAAAGAGTCAGATTTGGATTTAAAACATAAACCCCCACAGTAGGAAGGGCCAGAGATTGGCCGAATGCGTGCGAGGGGGACGTGAGCAGAGCAGCCGCGCTGTGGAAGTACCGCAGGAGGAGCGCGGGCTGGGGGCTCTGTTGTTGTGGAGTTGGGCTCTAAACCTGAAAGAGTTTCACTAACAGGTGGAAGATGCTCACACAAGCCAACCTCACTGCTCCCACTGCCCTAGAGTGCTGAGGACCAACTGCTCCTCGGTGCCACCTCCACCCAGACCGTTTTATTGCAAACGAGCAAACTGTTTTCCAAGAAAAGAATTCCGATTGGCTTCCAGAGCCTGGAGATTTACCAGACAACCGCAGCTGAGAATGCAGGTGAGTGGCCTCGTCCTCGTCGGACTGCGTCCGTTCATGGGGATTGAAACGCCAAGGGATCAACATTGCCCACTCACTGTCCCTGCAGGTTGTTTGTAGTTGACAGGAGCCTGCTCCAGGGTGGAGGCAGCACTGTATTGTTCTCCTGCCGCTCCCCTGTTGATTCCCCTCCGCTTGGAGCTGTGTTTGCAGAGTTGAAGGAGCATTGATGTGATGCCTTTCTCCCTGAACCCGCCTCCGCCCGCCACTATTTCACCTTGTGCTACATTTAATTTTATGATTTCCCTTCAAAGGATTCTAGTTTACTTTTTTTCCTCAGTGTTTGTGGTTGATTTATGCCTGTTTGTTCACAGCTTCAGAAATCATTGGAAACGTATTTCAGCCAAATTGTAATCTCAGTTGGGAAAATGAAACTTTCATTTCACTGCACATCTTGTATGTGTATGTGACAAATAACCTTGACTTGACTTGACTCAAGTGGTCATCAGTTTTAGTGGAATCCAGTGGTATTTAAGCCGTAGCTTAGAAACACAACTGCAGATGCTGGTTTATACCAAAGGTAGACACAAAATGCTGCAATAACTCAGCGGGTCAGGCAGCATCTCTGGAGAAAAGGGATAATTGACGTTTCGGGTCTGGACTCTTCAGAATTCCAGCAGCGCCATTTCAAACTCTTGTCACAATCGCTGTACATGGGTCGCATTTTACAAACCAGTTATCTTCCTGTGTTCTACACTCTAGTTCAGATATTTACCAGTGAATAAACTTTAACAAGAAAAGTTTGTGTTAACTTTTGTCTAGTTTGAATTTCGATGAAGAGCACGTTTCATATCTGGCGCTCCCCTTTCCCAAAGTATCAGTGGGTAAGAGTCCAGCTCTCATTCGGAGGGAGTTCGGATCCACGAGGCGGTGCTTACGTCCTGCCCTCGGTGTCTTCCATTGTTGAAAGAAGACCAGATATTGGGACGGAACGGTTGTCAATGGAAGGAGGCAACTTTTTTTTCTTGGAAACTGACTTGCCGCACATGTGCCTCCCAGCTGTAAAGTGGCCCGCGTTGGTTGGCTGAGGGGCGAGGCAGGCTGCGCCTTGTGCGAGGTTTGTATACATTAAACTCAGGCCCAGTTACATTGGGGCCGTGGACTGACAGGCGATCGGTGCCGGCTTCGATGGCCGGGATACGATTGCATGCAGTTAATCCGTGTGAGTGGGAGGGAGGGGGAGGCCCCTGGTGGGTTTAGTGACCTCTCCTATCTGCTGTGTAACGGCTGTTTCCTTATTTTGGGGGGAGGGTAGAGAGGGAACGAGACCCGCAGTGTGCCGACACCAGGCCTTGGCTTCAGCACGTTTTCCTCCTGAATAAAATGATCCCTTGAAGAAATTTAAACACAAACACGTCGACCTCTGCCACAGCGCGCTGGCTGCGTCGCTGAGCGCGGAACAGGGGCGGCTTGGGCTTTTAGAGAAAGATAGATCTCAACTTTCCATGGAGCCTTTGTAACAAAACACGTTGAAGCAGTGCCGACTGTGTGAGCAATGGTAACGCGGGGCTTATCAGATTTACACAGTCATTCTGGCATTTATCAAGTGTCTCAGAATGTTGAAAAACTGATTATTGTTGAAGTAACGTTTTAATGTAACATAATATTCTTCCAACCATTAAAGGGAACATCATAAATCACTTTAATTTCCTTTTAAAGGCGGTGGAAGGCATTTCCCGACGTGCGGTTCCACACACACAGGATAGGTGAAGCGTGGAGGTATTTTAAACGGTTCAAATGAAGTCAAACAGGGGGATGATGTTGCCTGGAATAGTTGATTAAAACCAGATCTGCCTTAAGTCAGATAGCGGCCCAGATCCAGAGTCGATGATCCCCTCCGTTTCCCTGGCGATGAAAGTCCTTCCCTTTCTCGGTGCTATACTTCTGAGAGAGCGAGGTGAGCACGAAATATAAACTTATGAAAAGAGGTTTTCTGAAAAGAGGCATCGTGAGAAATGTGTGGCACCAGAGAGTTCGTTGCACGATTTATCTTCCACAATGTGCTTGCCACTAATCAAAAGTACAATAAAAAATACTTCGAAAAACAATCTTATTGAATCTACTCGTTCCAATTTGGGGGTCAATTAAATGTTTTATCTGCTAAATAGATCACAATTTATTTCCAGCATCCTTCAAAGATGGCTAAATTTGTTCAACCTGTTGGCAATTTTAAAGTGAAATGTCGTGCAGATCTTGGAACTATTATCGGCGATTTAGCATCGTGTTTAAAATGGGTAAAGGGGTTGGTACAATTGTAAAGCGAGTCGTTCAGCGCCAGACATTTTCTGTAGAGTAGAAGTGAATTAGACGTGGTGAAACTGAGACCTTTAAAGAGTTAGAACATTTCCGGAGAACTATCCGGTCATATTTACACCGGTGGTAAAATAATGAGTCCCATTTAGAGGAGAATATAGAAAATGTCCAGCAATCGAACATGAGAATGAATGGTCATACATAACATGGGTCTCAAAAGGGGACGTCTTGTTTGACAAACTCAGGTTATAAAATGAGTAGACAAGGGAGACGTGACTGGGGTGATTTACTCGGATTTCGTAGAGCCCTTTGCGAAGGTTTCATATCAGAAATCAGAGAATGATGAGAGGGCGGGAAACAATTGGCGGTGTGGGTACAATGCTGATACCAAGAGCGGATACAGAAGGATGGCTGTTCCAAGAGACCACAGGTGGAAAGTGAGGTTTGAAAATAATCGGTCCTGAAGCAAGTATTTGTGATTTGCATTAATAATTTCGATTTTAGAATCAAAGTCTTTTTTTTTAAATGTCCAAGTGAAGGCGGTAAGCGGTCTTCAAAAATCCACTTCAGTAAACTCGGCAAAATCATTGGAGTAGTTTTCACCGGAGATACAGGTTTTGGAGAAAAGTCACATTTGGAAAGTGAGGATGAAAATGGAAAGAGAAAAGCATCTCAGAGTAAAATACACAAAAATGCAAACAAATCGATGTAGGTTAATGAAGCAGATTAACAAAAACCAAGAACAAAAGCCACTGTTCTAGAGGATTGGAACAGAAGCAGAGAACGTGCTTACGAGTGGTAAGAACTGCAGAAAATCTACTTGCCTCGTTGCAAAATGGATGTCGACATCAGAGGTTGCTAACAAGATTTGCAAGGTTGGCACCAGAAAGATTAAAGGTAGGAATAACACAGGGAATACTGGAAAGTGCAGTAAGGAACTGCAGATACTGGTTTACACCGAAGCTAGACACGACATGCTGGAGTAACTCAGTGGGTCAGATAGCATCTGTGGAGAAAAGGAATAGGCGACGTTTGGGGTCGAGACTCTTCATCAGACTTACTGGAAACAGGTCTGGCACCGTCTGTGGAAAGAGGAATATATGTGGGGAAGAGGAAAGGGTCCACTCATAGACACCAGAAATCAGACACGGGATCCTGAAGAGATGCCTTTGGTCAAGGAGTAGAATAATGTGAACTTGCTGCTGCAGAATGTGGTGGACAAATGGTGTTGATGCTTTTGAGGAAACTAGATATGAGATAAAGGAACAGGAGGTACCGACGATAGTGTTGGGACGGGAGGTCGCCCTGGAGGCGTAGACATGCAAGCATGGTCTTCTGAACAATGCTCCTTGTCGGATTCATTCTGTGAAGGTGGGCAGTGTGCAATTTGTGCTGAAAAACCCCTCTGCGTTATGTCATCAGATTTAACAACGCTTTGAATGATCGGCGCAAATCTCAAACAGCAATGTGTAGGATTGAGGAAGGAAAGACTCCAGAAAACCCTTTGCACACAGGTTCTTGATGTAATACCAACTCCTTCATCGGCAGAACTCCCCCAGTTCGTGTGATTGGATTTGAAATCTACACAGACGCCGGATCTAACCTGTAGCGAATGTTGCCTCTCGCTGGCAGGACTCTGTTACTGCAACCTGTCCCGGCCCTAGTGGGATTTGGGGAGATATCGTTTCCGTCCCGTCTTTAAACTCTGTGCGTATTTGCTTCGAAGTCAACCTTACATCCTGATTCTTCTGAAACAAAGTTTAACCGTCAAGCAATGGAGACCAATGTAAACCGCACACATGATTAATGACGGCTCACTCGGTCCACGGGTCAGATTCAGGCATCATCCATTTTTTTCGTTATACATAAATTCTGATAGAATGGCGTGATACCAAATAAACCCCCCATTCTTTCCATTACGCGCAGATCCTATTCCAATTACTCAATTTCAATGCACCGTTGACTGTAGAATTCAGTTGTACATTTGTCATAGTTCCCTCGTGTCCAATATGCGCTGAAACCTGATTAATTTAACATCAATTGATTGTTAAAGTCCTTTTAATCAAGGGTAGTTGGAACTGTGCTCCTTGATTTTAAACGCACACACACACACACCGGGCACGTCCCCTGATCGATTCCATCACCAATTAGCTGGTTGTGTGCTGATCTTCTTTCCTAGCCTGAGGAATGTCAGGTCTGGCAGCTGCCCTTAATAACATTCGGGAACCTTTGCTTTACTGAGATGAAAGTTGAGTGAGGACAATCGTTGTTCAGGTTGCAGTCCTGTAGGTAGTGGTGTGTCCCAGAGATCGTGCTCATCCGCTGTTGTTTGTCGTCTACATTAACGATTTGGATGACAATGTTGTTAACATGGAGATGCAAAGAACTGAAGATAGACTCAATGTGCTGGAGTAACTCAGCGGATCAGGCACAATCTCTTGAAAATTAAAGATCAGTGACGTTTTGGGTGAAAGGTCACTCATCTATTTTCTCCAGAGATGCCTGACCTGTTGAGTTACTCCAGCACTTTGTGTCTATCTTCAGTATAAACCAGCAGTTTGCACAGATGTAAAGAACTGCTGATGCTGGAATGTTGAGCAAAATACAAACTGCTGGCGGAACTCAGCTGGTCAGGCAGAATCTGTGGAGGGAATGGATAGGTGACGTTTCGGGTTGGGACCCTTCTTTAGATTGATTCAATGTTTTGGTTCGGAACCCTTTATCATACCGATTCTGAAGAAGGGCCCCGACCTGAAACACCACCTATCCATTCCATCCACAGATGCTGCCTGACCTGCTGAGTTACTCCAGCATTTTGTTTTGCTCAATGTAGTTAACGTGGTTAGTTAGTTGGCAGATGCCACAAAAAATAGTGGTGCGGTAGACAGGGAAGAAATTTATTTAAGAATACAACTGGATCTAGAGGAATTGAGGGAGTGGGGTAAGGAATGGCAGATGGAATTTAACTTCGATAAGTGTGAAGTGTTACATTTTGGTAAGGGCAGGACTTGCACAGTAAATGGCAGATGTTGTACAATAGAGAGACCTAGTTCTCTGAAAGTGGCGATACAGGTAGACAGGGTGGTGAAGGTGGCATTTGGCACGCTTGCCTTCATCAGCCATTGAATACAGGAGTTGGGGTGTCATGTTGTGACTGTACAAGTTACATATGAACAGAATGTTTCCTTCTGTTCAGTTCTAGACCCTAAAAGGAAATCTGAAATCCATTTAGAATTCCTCCAAATTTAGTAGAGTGGTTTAATATCTACGCCAGGAATGAGTATTTATTAAAAGATAAAGTTGTCTGCATGCTTACATTTATCTGTTAGCTATCTATTCTCTAAAGTTCTGAATTCAAAATCTTCTTAATTTGAATTCCTTCCTCCCAACCCTGCAACATTCGTGTTCATATATCTAAATGTCTACTTTTAACCACCATAAAATTCTGCCGTACTATTTTCAGGACATGTTTAATAGCTTTTTTTCACAACTGACTGTTCAAAACTCATGTTTTCATAGAAACATAGAAAATAGGTGCAGGAGTAGGCCATTCGGCCCTTCGAGCCTGCACCGCCATTCAATATGATCATGACTGATCATCCAACTCAGTATCCCGTACCTGCCTTCTCTCCATACCCCCTGATCCCTTTAGCCACAAGGGCCACATCTAACTCCTTCTTAAATATAGCCAATGAACTGGCCTCAACTACGTTCTGTGGCAGAAAATTCCACAGATCAACTGCCAATTGGTCAATGGCTTTCATCAGTAATGACTTGTACAAAATACTTTGGTTTGCAGTTCCTTGGGATGTCCCATTTTATTTGGATTACATTTTCTACTCACTTCTTCTAACCCCCTCGTTCTCTTCTTCACCCTTTTCCTATTCTTCCCTCTTTTTCCAGGGTATATAGAGTAGATTACTTTACGAATATCATTTGTTATTACTGAATAACTGCCTGCATCAGTAAAGCTCCAGTCACTAATTTTCAAATGCACTCTATTTTAATATGACTGAGAGTGATGTTTGGGCCACTGTTAACAATAAAAAAAATATTTTAAAGAGAAATGGAACTTGGACAACCTGTAACTGATAAAGCTCATGTTTCTGGAATGAGTTGTGAGGGAAAATCTGCAGTAGATTTTATCTTTTTCATTTATGCACTTTGAGTGATATCACATCTGAATTATACCTTATGCGGTTTGCATCGATGCCAACCATTTAGTTTTACTGATCTGTAAGTAGGAGTGAGACTATTCTTGGATACAAATTCAATGAGCCCTCTTAAACAGCTATGGAAATATAAATATAAATGAAATACTAAAGTGAATATCTTTTGTGTTATTGTGACCATTTCTAATAATCTAATCCAAGTAATATCAAGATTCCTATCATTTTAGGATTATTATTAAATACCTGACAAGTTAATGCTTCTGCATACATTCTGTCTTCCTGTTGTATTTCATCACCAGGTTATAAAACTTAAACTAATATTAATTAATTATAGTAATTTTTATATTGCAACTTTCACATTCATTCAAAATAAATAATTACACAGTCAATTTGAAAGGATATTCTTGCTATTGAGGGCGTGCAACGTAGGTTTACTAGGTTAATTCCCGGAATGGCGGGACTGTCATATGTTGAAAGACTGGAGCGACTAGGCTTGTATACACTGGAATTTAGAAGGATGAGAGTAAATCTTCATATCATATCATATCATATCATATATATACAGCCGGAAACAGGCCTTTTCGGCCCTCCAAGTCCATGCCGCCCAGTGATCCCCGTATATTAACACTATCCTACACCCACTAGGGACAATTTTTTAAAACATTTTACCCAGCCAATTAACCTACATACCTGTACGTCTTTGGAGTGTGGGAGGAAACCGAAGATCTCGGAGTAAACCCACGCAGGTCACGGGGAGAACGTACAAACTCCTTACAGTGCAGCACCCGTAGTCAGGATCGAACCTGAGTCTCCGGCGCTGCATTCGCTGTAAAGCAGCAACTCTACCGCTGCGCTACCGTGCAGCCTATCGAAACTTATAAGATTATTAAGGGGTTGGACACGTTAGAGGCAGGAAACATGTTCCCAATGTTGGGGGAGTCCAGAACTAGGGGCCACAGTTTAAGAATAAAGGGTAGGCCATTTAGAACGGAGATGAGGAAAAACCTTTTCAGTCGGAGAGTTGTAAATCTGTGGAATTCTCTGCCTCAGAAGGCAGTGGAGGCCAGCTCTCTGAATGCATTCAAGAGAGAGCTAGATAGAGCTCTTAAGGATAGCGGAGTCAGGGGGTATGGGGAGAAGGCAGGAACAGGGTACCGATTGAGAATGATCAGCCATGATCACATTGAATGATGGTGCTGGCTCGGAGGGCCGAATGGCCTACTCCTGCACCTATTGTCCATTGTCTATTGAAATGCTGTAACTTTTCATTAAAAATACTTCTGTGATATTGTGAACTACTTCAAGTTATGTAGGAAAATAACTGCAGATGCTGGTACAAATCGAAGCGTACGACCCATCGGTATGAACATTGACTTCACTAACTTTAGATAGCTCCTCTGTCCCTCCCTTCCCCTCCCCTTCCCAGTTCTCCCACTGTCTTCCTGTCTCCAACTATATCCTTTCTTTGTCGCGCCCACCCTGACATCAGTCTGAAGAAGGGTCTCGGCCCAAAACGTCACACATTCTTCTCTCCAGAGATGCTGCCTGACCTGCTGAGTTACTCCAGCATTTTGTGATACCTTCGATTGTGAACTACTTCAATGTTATTTCAGATGAAGGATGGCTATTCCTTTAAACCCCTAACCTGAAGCTTGTACACTTGAATAGTTTGAGTGGCTGGGAAGTAAACCACTTGCCCAACATATCCACTCTCTGACTAGCTTAGATGGGGCATCTTGGTCAGTGTGAATGAGTTAGCCCAAAGGGCCTGTTTCTGTGCTGTATGACTCTATAACTCTAAATGTCTGAACCCAAAACATCATCAGTCCATTCCCTCCCCAGATGTGGTTTGACCCACTGCGTTCCTCCAGCAGTATGTGATTTGCTGACGATTCCGGCATCTGCAGTTCCTTGTGTCTCCAGGAACACCATTATCTGCTCTATGTCACATACCATTCTCATGTGATCACTTACCATCATTCCTTCATTGTTTCTGGTTGAATTCTAGCTAGGGTCACCATAACCAGGAGAACAGCAATGTTTGACAGCTCTGCCAACATTCTGAGCACAAACTGAAATGATGGTTAAAAAATCTGCAACTTCAGATAACATTGACACTTAATATCTTGATTAATTTTTTTCTTCTTCCTTTAGTATGCTCAATGTTAGTCTTTCTTGGTTACTTCAAAATTATTAATTACTTTGTTCACATAAACATCTGTAATCATTAGGATCGCGGACAGGTTTGCAAAGACAGGGTGTATAGGTCAGATGATCTATTGTGAATTCCAAAATGCAGAAAAACATACCAAATGTCAAAAATAACAATTTTCAGAGTGAAGGGTTGCATGCCCCCAGAACTCTCTATAAAATAAATCTGGTGCCTTCATTTATTCTCTGCCCTTTTAGTCCTTTGTGGACTGATGTTTCTTTGTTCCATCGTTGTAAGTGAAGGAATGTTAGGAAAATCTGCAACTAAAGTTATAACAATTATGCAGCCCTCCACATTTGCAGCACAGTTACTTATTTTACTTTGTTTTCAAGGTCACATTTGTGTTCTCGTTTGTGAATGTGCTTCTTTTGGAATCATTTGTCAGCTTTTGCTAATACAGGGGCTCCGTGCGCTTCGAATGACCTGACCTACAGAAATCACAACTTGACATTTTTAAAGCACTTTTCAAGTTAGTAATATCTAATTGGTTTCATTTGTTTAATTGTATTTAGTAATAACTGGATACTGTATATAGCTTAATTATGGGTAGTATTAGGGTGATTATTCAATGAAATGAACAAATTATAACAAGTCTATGTAGAGAAATACAATGTGGGCTACAGATGTTCCTGAGTTTTCAAGAAATCGGCTTAGAAAAATATATGTGCAGGAGTAGGCCATTTGGTACTTCGAGCCAACACCGCCATTCAGAATGATCATGGTCGATCATCTAAAATCAGTAGCCCGTTCCTGCTCTTTCCTCCATATCCCTTGATTCTTTTAGCCCTAAGAGCTAAATCTAACCCTCTCTTGAAAACATCCAGTGAATTAGCCTCCACTGCCTTCTGTGGCAGAGAATTCCACAGATTCTCAACTCTCTGGGTGAAGAAGTTTTTCCTCATCTCAGTCCTAAATGACCTACCCCTTATTCTTAAACTGTGAGCCCTGGTTCCGGACTCCCCCAACATCAGGAACATTTTTCCTGCATCTAGCCTGTCCAATCCTTTAAGAATTTTATATGTTTCTATAAGATCCTCTCTCATCCTTCTAAAGATCTTATGGAGAGCTCTCCATATGCAATCCTTGTGTATCCCAAGGACTGGCAGTGGGCCGAAGGGCCTGTTTCCATGCTGTATCTCTTAAGTAAAGGTCAGGCAAACATGGCCCTGTCGGGCGACACAATGCCAACCACGTGGTAACAAAGTGTGTGGTTGAGATAGTAAGTGAGTATTTTGCATTTTTACCTGAGAAAACAAAGATGTCATGGTCACTGTTTAAAATAAAAACAAAAAGAGTAAATGCTGATTGGGCTAAACATCGATTATGAGAAGGTTTGAGCAAAGTTGGCTCCACTTTTAAAAGAAGTCATCAGATTTGGATGGGACCAGCCCAGGTTGCACCCACACTAACCACTCCTCCACTTGTTTACCACCGCACCAGGGTTGCAGTACTCGTTGTTCACATGTTGCACTGCAGCCCTTCCTCAACAGCCCCTCCCCAAATGTGTGACCACCACCTCCTTTATGGACAAGGGTAACACTGAAGGGAAATATCTGCAAATCCTCTTCAAGGTCACTCGTTACCAAAAGCACTCCAGATGTCCCCCTAGTATATAACTGAAGAAGAAACCCCAACCATCTCAGGGGTTATTGGTGAAGGGAAATAAATGCTGGTTTTCAGAGAGAGAAAAGAATTTTCGAGAATTGTATTCCAAGAGTTTCGAACAATGAATAGACAATAGACAATAGGTACAGGAGTAGGCCATTCGGCCCTTCGAGCCAGCACCACCATTCAATGTGATCATGGCTGATCATTCTCAATCAGTACCCCGTTCCTGCCTTCTCCCCATACCCCCTTGGACACGTTAGAGGCAGGAAACATGTTCCCAAGGTTGGGGGAGTCCAGAACTAGGGGCCACGGTTTAAGAATAAGGGGTAGGCCATTTAGATGAGGAAAAACCTTTTCAGTCAGAGAGTTGTAAAACTGTGGAATTCACTGCCTCAGAAGGCAGTGGAGGCCAATTCTCTGAATGCATTCAAGAGAGAGCTAGATAGAGTTCTTAAGGATAGCGGAGTCAGGGGGTATGGGGAGAAGGCAGGAACGGGGTACTGATTGAGAATGATCAGCCATGATCACATTGAATGGCAGTGCTGGCTTTAAGGGCCGAATGGCCTCCTCCTGCACCTATTGTCTATTGTATGATAGGGAGAATGAGGAAGATGACAAAGATAGGCCAACCTGGTAGAGCGGAGAGGAAGTGGTTGGGGGGGAGGAAGAGGAAAAAGGTCATGGGGAAGGTTGCCTCTACCAAGGATTTTCCGCATCGATATGAAGCAACGAGTGGCGTAGCTCCGATTCAGTTAAGAGGTCCTCAATGAAATATGGAGGGCACAACTATGATAAAGATGGGCCCGGAAACACTTTGTCGTTCACTGTAAGGTTCATTCAACACTTCTGGCTCTGCCCACTTTGGAGCAGCAGATATCTACAGCATTCCCTAAAGAGCTGCACCATGTTGCATGTGGAGGAAGCAGATAATTTTACTCCAGGTGAATAGATTTTATCTGACTTCTTCTCCAGAGAACCATAGGTGATGGGGACTATTGGCTTTGATGAGCCTGGGGGCATCCCAGTGGTGCAGAGTTCCATTGACTACGCTTTGGTTACACAGTGGTTGAACATCAAGACACCAGAATGTACTGGTGCTACAGGTGTGGGATGTATCATGATGGTTACTTCCAGGGATCCATTTAGAAGTCATTCTGCACTAATCCACAGTGCCATTCATATTTGATCCAACACACTAAAGGTGGTCATTGAATGCG
This sequence comes from Rhinoraja longicauda, assembly GCF_053455715.1. Taxonomy (NCBI): domain Eukaryota; kingdom Metazoa; phylum Chordata; class Chondrichthyes; order Rajiformes; family Arhynchobatidae; genus Rhinoraja; species Rhinoraja longicauda. The sequence continues at coordinate 5,279,106 of NC_135972.1, read as the reverse complement.
AAGTGCCATCATCAGTCCCATTCATTTTCTCCAGAGACCCTGCCTTGACCCACTAAGTAACTTCAGCACGTTGTGTGTATCTTTTGTATAAACCAGCATCGGCAGTCCTTTGTTTCTACTCATGCGCCAGTTCTGCTGCCAGCACCATTCTGGAGGAACCTTGCAGTTTGATGCAGTAAAGGCTGTAACGATTTGTTGTGGTTTGCTGCACATTGCATCATAATGGCGTGGGCTCAGTTTTTACAAGAGTAAATTGCTGCAGAGCAGGAGGAAGAAGAAGAGAAAGGCATTAAGATCGAGATCTGTTTTCCAGCTAGGCAGTCAGATCACAGCTATTCTGGCTGTACACTTAATAGGCACAATCCCAATCCTACATTTGGTAACAGTTCCTGCTTTGATTTTACCTTGTTGACTTTCACAAAGTTAAAATATACCCAGCTGACCATAACGAGAATAAAAACATGATCGTAAACCAAGCTGATAAATCAACTAAAATCAAGTACCCCACATATAGGGTTGCCAACTGTCCCATATTAGCCGAGACATTCAGTATTTTGGGCTAAATTGGGTTTGTCCCGTATGGGACCGCCCTTGTCCCATATTAGTAGGAGTGCCAACTTCCTCACTCCCAAATACGGGACAAAGTGACGTCACCGCCCCGCGCCCCACGTGACCTCACCCAGCCAGCGGCCATGTGTTCCCGCTCCACCAATAGTGGCCACCCGGGCCGGGAGGCCACCATTGGTGGAGCGGGAGCACGTGGCCGTTGGCTGGGTGAGGTCACGTGGGGCGCGGGGTGCAGGGCGGCGACGTCACCTTGTCCCGTATTTGGGAGTGAGGAAGTTGGCAACCCTACCCACATATGCTTTCCAATCATCCCCTTCATGCTCATCCAAAGCCTGAGTATTGTCAGCACAGCTATCCCACAGGACGAAAAGTCCAGGACATCTCTCTTCCTCGTTGTCTCATTGCTCCAGGCCTTCGCTGTTCTGTCAGAAAACATGCATTCTGGGCCTGCATTCTGCCCTGTTGCAACACCTCTTGTCAAAAGCTGCAATCACCTTTGAATGACTCCCTCCAAAACATGTCCTCTTTAAGTGGTGCAGGCTGTCTTTAATTAATGTTACCCAACTCAAACGGTTTGAACCTCTCGCGGAATTGTGCCCCTTGGAAACAGTCAGCAGCATAGTTAGTGACAGCTGGACACCAAAATTAAAAGAGCAATATGAGAACATGTTATTGTTAGTGAAAAGTGGCTGGATGGTGATAATAACCAGGACACTTTAAATGAATTAAGAGTTCCATTAAAATAACTGATAAAGCAATTTGGTATGATTGTGTTACAAATTCTCAGTAATTTCAAGCATATGTTCAAGAGTTAAAAGAAAAACACAAAACATTGTAATGCAATTTTAAGTTGTAGCAAAGGGCAAAGACATTTGGCCGACAAAATCTGTGCCAGCTCATTGGTAGAACTTCCTTATGCTTTCTATCCATGGGACTAAACTACCATCCTTCACATTGTGCATGGAGCCATTCCTAATCTGAGAGATAAAAACTCCTTCATCTGTGTCATAAATGGGTGATACTATATTCTGAAATGGGGAGGTGGTGGAGGCAGATCCAATCGCCTCTTAAGTGCCTATCTAAGGCATTTACAGACTTTTACATTGGCTCATTGATATGCAAGAATATGAAGCATTTGCAGTCAGAGGAGATTAGTTTAACTTGGCATCTTGTTTGACAAGGACATTGTGGGCCGAAGAGCCCATTCCTGTGCTGTATCATTCAATGCTCAATGTTCTATAAACTGTGTGTGGAGAGCTGCAAATAGGTGGAGATAATGGAACCAAGGAGAGGGAATGATGACTGAATGCTGGAAATGTGAGGTTCAAGGTTGCAACGTGTAAAGATGAGATGCTGTGTTTTAGGCTTGTGGTGCATGTCATTGGAAAAGTATAGGAAGCCAAAGCTGGGTCATAATGGGATGGGCTGGAGAATTGATAAGAGTGGCATTTGGAAATTCAGGTCACCCTTCCGTACCGAAGAGGTTTTCTATGAAATGACCGCCCAATCTGCAATGGGCTATCATCATGTAAAGGCGATCACATTGTAAGCACTGAATGTGATACACTAGTCTGGGCAAAGTTCAAGTTAATTATCCTTCAACTTGAAATTGTTTGGGTCCCTGGATGGTGGGAAAGAATTGCCAGAGTTTAGAGTTTTCAACATTGTACTCAAAGCTATCTTTTTTCATGCGAAGTAATGTAAAACATGTAATAACTTGAAAAGTTGTGACAAATTGGATTTTAGATGTACTTAGATGGACAAGGGCTGATTAGGGATAGTCAGCATGGTTTGGTACGTTGGATAGCATCTACACTATCAACAATACCACCCACTTTAGTGTCATTTTGGGAAGTTTAACATGGGCAGGACCTACACAGTGAATGGGAATGGGCCGCCGGCAGAGGTAGTTACATAGAAAATAGGTGCAGGAGGTGGCCATTCGGCCCTTCGAGCCAGCACCGCCATTCATTGTGATCATGGCTGATCGTCCCCAATCAATAACCCGTGCCTGCCTTCTCCCCATATCCCTTGATTCCACTAGCCCCTAGAGCTCTACCTAACTCTCTCTTAAATCCATCCAGTGATTTGGCTTTCACTGCCCTCTGTGGCAGAGAATTCCACAAATTCACAACTCTCTGGGTGAAAAAGTTTTTTCTCAATTCAGTTTTAAATGGCCTCCCCTTTATTCTAAGACTGTGCCCCTGGTTCTGGACTCGCCCAACATTGGGAACATTTTTCCTGCATCTAGCTTGTCTAGTTCTTTTATAATTTTATATATTTCTATAAGATCCCCTCTCATCCTTCTAAACTCCAGTGAATACAAGCATAGTCTTTTCAATCTTTCCTCATATGACAGTTGAGGCAGGTACGATTGCAATATTTAAGAAACATTTAGACAGGTACATGGATAGGATAAGTTTAGAGAGACATGGGCTAAACATAGGCAGGTGTAGATGGGACATGTTGGTCAGTGTCGACAAGTTGGGCAAAAGGGCCTGTTTTCACGCTGACTGACTCTTATGACTCTAAATGCTCAACAACTAAAAGTTGTTCAAAAGTAGGGAATGAAGAATCATATCTGGCCATTGCACCGAACCTAGTGCTGTTGTCAGTACCCCTTCATTTTCAAATGAAACAGTTGGATTTTTGGCATAATTCAGAATATTGTTCAAGCCAACATTCCAACAGGTAAAGAAGGTCGTGTAAAATATTCTGGCAGTTCAGGAGACTGAAGAGCTTTAGACTTTACAGTGATGAACACCATCCACTAATAAAAGCTATAGGGGTAGAGATTTATTAGCATAAGCTAATGAACATTAATGTTGAAAAAGCATTTGACTATAACCAAGGATAGTGTGCCTGAACACCGAGATATTTCGCAAAGGATTGGATTGAGGCTGCGTGAATTGGGAAAGAGGTCCTGCCTGATGTTTCAAGAGTTAATGATTTTGGCAGACAGGGTCTCCAACGAGGTATTGCATGAAATCTCACACAAAAGGCGTGTCACATTTGTGAAGTTCATGGAATTGAAGCAAATTGTTGACCTGGTTAGGGAATTGGCTCAGTGCCAGGAGGCAGAGTTGGGATAACTGGGCAAATATCCAATTTGGCAGGAACCAAGAATCTGTGTGGGCAACAACTATTAAACATATAAAAGATAGAAGGGAAGGTTATATATCCATGTCTGTTGATGAGAAACAATGGTTGATGAGAAACAATTGGACAGCATTTTTGAAAGCAGTTAGTTGCAAAGAAATATTAGCAGATTGAGCAAATCGCCAAAACTGTAACCATGGGTTTCAGTGTGGACAATTGTGAAGTTATCAAGTTTGGATTAGGGTACTTTCTAAATGGTGAGAGGCTGATGGTAGAGATTTGGAATGCCATAAAGGCTTGTGTACATTGTATTACAAACATCATGGAAAAAAACAGCAGTTAGGCATTGTACTTGAGCTATAGCATTACAATGTATTGGTTAGACCAAAGCTGGAATTTGTTAAGGGAGTTCTGGATACCACAGGTCAGGAAGAATATACCTGGCCTCCATGAAGTACTTGCTGGGATGTGGGTGGTGTGCATGAGTGTGAATGTACAAATTCTTTTTACCATCAGTCATATAAACTGCTGCCCAGGTCTTTCCAGGCAGTGACCTCCATATAAATGGTAAAGCAATGTTTTTCTATTTGCGTGAGTGTAATTGAGTGCTGGCGGTGGAGGCAACATGCGCACACACTTGTTGTTTAAGTTTTTAGGAATCTGTTTTGCTCTTCTTCTCCAGTAGTTACACCAGGGCTACCATGGATTTTAGGGAGGAATGGCCACACTTTTCTAGCAGTTAAGGAGACATCTTTGAAGGATGCTGGATGTTCTCATCACACCAGATGCAAAGCCCTCCACAGACGGAGTCGTGTTCATCAGGACCGCCCGTGGCATTGAATCTTCAAGATTCAATTAGTGCAGGAATTAGTGTAAAACAAATCACTGATGCCTTTTTTTGTATAAACAAGTGCACTTCCAAACTCTTGGCAATTATCAGCAGCATTAGAAAGCCGTTTCTTTTTGAGTAGTTCGATTCCCAAAGGGATTTTATGGTGCACACATGTGGCCCTACTACCCAGACCCATATGTATAGGTCATGCATTTGTGACCATTGGTGCTGAATTCTATGTTGGTGCTTATCAGTAACAGTCCCTATATTTTTTAACTAATAAGCCATTGCCTAATATTTGACCCTTGATGATGCAAAACTAGGTGAGATTGTAAGCATAGAAGCAGATGTAAAGAGGCTTCAAGATTATATAGACAAGTTGAGTTGGGGAAGATGGGATGTAATATGAGAAAATTCTAAGTTATTGACTTAACTGCACAAATGAACTGTGGTGATAGGTTAAGTGGTGATGTTCAGTCAGATATACTGAAAGCTAACATGCAGGTGCAACAAATAATTATGATGGCAAATGGTACATTGGCCTTTATTCAGAGTATTTAAAGACAGGCGGTGTTACTGAAATTGTGCGGGCGAGTTGAGACTGCCCTGAAGTGTACATTTTTTGGTCTCCTTGTGCTCTTGCCATGGAGGAATTGTAGTGGAGATTCAATAGACTGGTTCTGGGGATGGTGGGTTGAACTCTGAGAGTGAGTACATCAGACCTGTATGCTCTCAAATTTAGAAGCCTCCTACAGCACTCAGCAGGCTGGGTACAGGGATGGGGTGATTTCACCTGGCTGAAGTGTGCAGAACAAGGGAAAGGTCTCAGATTAAGATGGAGCCTATTTAGGACTGAGATGAGGAGAATTTTCCTCATACAATGGGTGGTGATTCCCTCGAATTAATCCTCTGGAGGGCTGTGGAGGCTCAGTCAATGAGTCATTCAAAACAAAGTTGGAATGAATATAACTGTTTTACTCTAATTAAGGAAATTAACGGATAAAGACAGAGTGCAGGAAAGTGGCACTGAGTTAGAGGCTAGGCTGTGATCTTGATGAATGACAGAGCAGGCTTGAAGGACTGGATGACCTACTCTTTACCTTATTTCTTCCCTTATTATGTCTCAGGAAATATGATTCATTCTTCGTGTCGGGCGCTATTTCAGGATGCTAACGATGTATAAATAAAATAAAATGCATGCATTCAAAGTAATTACAGAGCACATTGCAGCACTATTTCAGATTCTTCTGAAGGCATCCTGCAATATGTCTTTTTAAATGTTTCAGAGATTTGTTGTTCTGCACATTAACAGATTCTTCTCAAATGAGGTTTCCTTTGCACAGAAACAGCTTGGAGCAGCATTAAGAACTTTGTTAAAGGAAATAGGAAGAGAATTGAATGGAGAATAAAATGTTGAAACAAGGAACTGCAGATGCTGGTTTACAAAGAAGGACACAAAGTGCTGGAGTAACTCAGCAGGTCAGGTAGCATCTGTGCAAAACATAGATAGGTGATGTTTTGGGTTTGGGACCCTTCTTCAGAGAATAGAATGTAATAGGTTCTGTCACCTCTCCATTGACCCAACCGAAATCGTCATCCATCCAAGTTCTCCAGTGATGCTGCCTGACCTGCTGAGTTACTCCAGCACTTTGGGACTTTTCTTTAATAAATCCTGTTCCTGGTTCTGAGAGCCATCTAGCCACTTCTCATATAAAATACCCTCTCTTAACTCAACAATATGGCCACTTATTTATAGTCCACATATTGCCACGTCCTCCATAAATATGCCATCACCTTAATTCCATTAATTCTTCTAAGAAGTGCTTAAATGTCATACTTGCATCGATGGATACAATTGCCTGAAAACTATTGGATAAACATTCTCCTTCAGCCCTACCACATATGTTAAGTTCTACAATAAATCTACTTTGTGACAATATATGATTTATATTGCTTGTTAAATTAGAGAATGATTTCAGGATTAGCTTTTGGCCGAGACCCCAGCAGAATTCCTTCATTCTCCTTGGAATGTTGAGAGATTGAAAGGCATCGTGTTCTGAGGGACCTCAGTGCTCGTCCACACATATCATAGGGGCGGCACAGTGGTGCAGCTGGTAGAGCTGCTGCCTCACAGTGCCAGAGACCCAGGTTCGATGGTGATTTTAGGTGCTGTCTGTGTGGTGTTTGCATGTTCTCTCTGTGACCTTGTGGGTTTCCTTTGGCTGCTCTCCCCAAATGTGCAGTGGTTGAGAAAGTGGGATAACATAGAACTAGTTTGAACAGGAGATCAATGGTCGGTGAGGACACAGTGTCTATTTCCATGCTGTATCTCCAAATGATACTCAACCACTAATGTTCACAATGTGTAGGATGGAACTGCAGATGCCTGCTTAAACCAAAGATAGACACAAAAACCTGGAGTAACTCAGCGTGCCATGCAGTATCTCAGGAGAAAAGGAATAGATGATGTTTCGGTCTGAAGAAGGACCTCGACCCGACACCTTTTCCTATTCTCCAGAGATGTTGCCTGACCCCCTGAGTTACTACAGCTTTTTGTGTCTATCTTCACTAATGTTCACATGCAGGTTCCGTAATTAATATGGAAAACAACAGGTAGGTTGAACCCTATTGCAAAAGGATTGGAGTGAATGAGTAGAATTGTCTTGCATTGATCCTATCTGGTCCTTATGAGACGGTATTTGACGTGATGTGAAAGGTTTGATTTCCCTTTCTTAGGATGAATACTTGCGGTGGAGGTAGTGCAGTTGATGTTTCCCCTGCCAGGGACCTCTAGAACGAGGGGTTGCAATCTCAAAAGATGGGGTTGACCCTTTAGGACTGGAAGAAGAGAATAAATTTCTTCACCAAGAATGTAATATATTTTTAATTCTCTATCCAAGAGAGCCGTGGAGGATAATTCAGTCAAGTATACCCAACATAACGATTGATGGAGTTTCAGATTTTGGATAAATCGGGGGTGGGTGGGGGGGGGGGGGGGGCGTAGATGAGTAGGAAAGTTGGTCCTGAGGTAAAAGATCAGCTGTGGCACTGAATGGCAGAATAAGGGCAGAATGACCTAGTTCTGCTTCTGCTTCTCATGATTTTTCTTTGCCCCTTGTCTCTTTATTTTTTATTGCAAGATTGAGCTGCTATCCTGTTTGCACAATTACTTCATAAGATCCGATATTTCCTGAGTCCTTGGATGATTGACACTGCTTCAAGGGTTTGTTTTACTGTGGATTATTTCCGTCAGATTTAAATATACTGGTCAATATTTAAATATTTAAATATACTGGTCAATACCGCATTGACCAACTTGATCTCTCGGTGGCCGAGCACTTCAACTCCCCCTCCCATTCCCAGTCTGACCTTTCTGTCACGGGCCTCCTCCAGTGCCATAGTGAGGGCCACCGGAAATTGGAGGAACAGCACCTCATATTTCGCATGGGCAGCTTGCAGCCCAGTGGTATGAACATCGACTTCTCCAACTTTAGATAGCTCCTCTGTCCCTCTCTTCCCCTTCTCCTTCCCAGATCTCCCTCTATCTTCCTGTCTCCACCTATATCCTTCCTTTGTCCCACCCCCCTGACATCAGTCTGAAGAAGGGTCTCGACCCGAAACGTCACCCATTCCTTCTCTCCTGAGATGCTACCTGACCTGCTGAGTTACTCCAGCATTTTGTGAATAAATATACTGCCATCAGAGTTAAGATCAGGAATTGTTTTGTCTTTATAGCTACAAGTCATTCTTGACAACTGAGAGTTGTTCTACCTTTATGACGATGCTGTGCATTTATCCACTGTGAAGTATAAAAGTCTCACCATGGCACACCATGGGTAAATCTCAAACATTTTATACAAACAGAGTTACAATACAAAAATTGTCTCATCTTGGCAGCATTCTGAATTTAAATAGTGAAAATAAATTTGCTTATACAATGATAATCCATAGTTATGACCATATACAAAGAACTACAGTTTTGTATTGGAGGAATTAAACATGAGGTTAAAATTGATATTTGAGAATAGGTTATTTTTGAGAACCAGCAATGGATCCTTTAGCAGCTGTATTGAGACACACACCTGTGCTTTCAAAATATGGCAAACTGTTTCAGAGTTAGTTTAATTTGAACAACCACATAATAAAATTCTAATTTAAGATGTGGCAAAAATTATTTTTTTGTATCTCATCGCAAATTTAAAAATAATCCTTTGAGATTTTATTCATAGTGATGTACTGTGTCATAGTGTGTTGCTACGTTTAACAATTCCGACACGACACTAAAAAAGCACCATCGTTTAACATTAAATGTAACGTCAAAACTACAGGGCCTTTTCAATGCAATGTGTAAACTGAATTTAAGAAATATTTAAATAATTTGGTGTAAATGTGCTGACATGAATGCAAAATAAGGCGGCAGGCAGTAAATTGAATTGAACCAACCAATTAGAACAATGGGCTGAATTTACTGGAAAGTACTGGCAGCTCTTTACTGAAATGTCAGGAAGTCAGGATTGAAGTGGTGGTGAACTTGCTGGCTGCTCTTTGCATGGGCTTTGCTGACACTGTTGTGCCAACATTGGAATTGCCACGGAGTGCCGCGATAGAATGCAAATCTGCTGCAGTTCCTCATTACCTACGCTGGGACGTCTGCCCACTGAACCTTAACCAAGTCCATTTATTTTGATAGGGAAGAGCAGCTGCAAGGAATATGCACACTAGGAAATTTTTGTTTCTGAATTAATTGTGTTTTGTAGAGCTGCTCACAAATTCTACATCTGCTGCTTGATATGCTACAAGATTACAAAGCAACATTCCATTAGCTTTTTCTGATTTATTTTCAGTACCTCTCCCAGGCATGCTAACAATAATTCTACGTGGAAGCACTACATTTCTTAGGCTTTCCCTTGCTTCTAGGTTTTCAACATTTACAAGGAACTCAGTTCTACCCTTTCGGGTCACCCCAGTCTATATGTACCGCAGTTTTGCCCATTTGCTTAAATCAATTAGTGCAATTTAATGCTTCTGCCTTCATTTCATACTCTGCTGCCTATCTTTCCGTCAATAGAAAACTTGGATATGTGACTTTCCTTCCCAACATTTGAGTAATTTGGAATAATGATGAATGAGTGTGGTGCTCAGAACTGTGTATCAATCTTATTCCATTCTTTCCCATCCACCTGATCTTTCCTCAACCAGACTGACTTAGTTTTGTGGATTTTTGTGCTCTAATTTTCCCCTTTTTGGCCCTGTCTGAAAGATTGTATGTTACCTCAGACTCCATTTAAAGAAATATGATGACTGACTTTGGTTTAATTTATTTTGATTTGCCAACACCAAAATCTTGTCGCTAAAAGGTGGATATGCTCCTTTTCCCTCTTAATTTTTCCCTCACTTCCTTTGGTTAAAAACTTGGCCTTGGGAATTTCTATTCTACATATTGAAGCAATCAAGAGCCTGTGTCCTACCAAGCAGTGACCTTTTGGTATCGTATGCTTGAGTGACTTAATTTACTATTTTAAAAACTGGAAAACAGCAGAAAAATACAATCTTTTAAACACAATAAATTAAAGCAAAATAATAATAAGGAAAGAGGGGTTGAAGGAATGGTGTGGGCCAAATGGCCTCAGAATCCCAAGACATTAGAAAATGGCCTGAGGTATGAGGGATTTATGCAATAATAGATTGCATCAACATTGAGACCATTGACCATGCAGTGTGGTAAACCATTAATATAAGGGAGGGCTTGAATGGACTGGGCAGGAGCTGTGTGTTAAAATGGCAGGGAGAACCAGAAGGAAGCAATAATAGAAGAGCAAATACCTTAGAAATGGGAAGGTATCAGATCAGTGATGATCCAAGTCAAACTAAGGTGGGTCGAGAGTGGATGTGTGAAAATGCTCTGGGCGATAAATACATTGAGCTCTGGCTACAGGTGGCCAGACAATGTTGCAGTGACAATGACAAAGACCTGGCTTAAAGAAAGAGAGTATTGGGCACAATATATCTGTATCCAATTTATTCACGAAAGACAAAAATGACTCATTTCCCCTTCCACAGATGCCTCCTGAACTGCTGAGTGTTTCCAACATTTTCTGTTTTTATTTCACCAAAGGGGATGCTTTAGTAAACAGTGAAGCTATAAGGTAATTGAGTTGGCTAAAGATAGAGGAAAAGGGTCAGGGTAGTTAAGTTCTGAAATCGAGGCAGTCCAATTTCATAAGGTTGGATATGGATCAAGGATTGGCAATGAACAGTGAATGATCAAAGGGAGGCCTTGAAAGAGGAGATCGATGGGAGTACAGATTTGAGACATTCTCATAGGGTATAGATGAACTTTGTTGATGAAAGACAGAGATCAATGGAAAGAAAGCCTTATGGCAAACCCCAGTTATGAAGTAGTAGAAACCAAGTTAAATATAAAATAAACCAGGAAAATACAGAACAAGACATCCATGAATGAACCAATAACACAATGTGGAGAAGAGGGGACAATCAGGAATCGGGGTAGTCAGGCCTGAACATAAAGATGCGAGTGACCTTTGTAATATGGAAGCCCCTTCCTGCATCTTATTTTTTAAAATAGTTTTGCCTGGGGAATGACTACTTACCATCGACTTAGTTACTCCCAGAACAATGCGATTCCATTTCCTACTAAGAAGTGTAGCATGAAGTTGCATGCAGTTAGACAACCGATGTACCGGCCAAATTTCCAGAACAATGTTAACCATGACTGTGGCTACCACCTTGCAATTTATTGACCCATATTGGATCTCATTGAGCTTGATAAATGCATCGCAGGCTCCAATATCTCCACCTGTACTGTGCCAGCAGAGGGCAGGGCTGTGGGATTATACAAGCATATTGCATCTACCTTCACGACAAAGGAAACTGAAAATAATAAAACTGTAGCTGCTGGAAATCTGACACGAAAACAAAGTACTAGAAACACTCAGCAGGACTTTGGAGTTTCAACCTGAAACGTCCTGTTTCCCCTTCTACAGATGCCTCCTGAACTGCTGAGTATTCCCAACAATTTTGTTTTTTATTTCACTGATGACGATGCTGTTGTTGCATTAGTAAACAATTAAACTGTAAGGTAATAGAACTAGGTAAAAATAGATCATGTCGAAGTACAAAGATAAGTTTGGCAGTGTTCAAAGTAGATAACTCACTAAGTCTGGATGTGACGTGTCTTGGCTTTCTGGGAACTAAAGGTTGAAATATCTGACCGCACACAATCTTCCAATTTTGTTTAAACATGAGTATGATGCCAAAGGGTTAGGGAGCTGTAAATGTTGCACAAGGTTCAAGTGTGAAATGGAATAAACAACAACTGAAGGCCAGTCAACCTAAAATCAATGGATTGGGGAACCTTTCAGGGATTCCAACATGTTACAAAATGAATAGATATTTGGTAAAATTTAGCTGAACAATTTGAAAGCTAGCATGGATCTACTAAAGCTGCATGGTAATTGACTGACTTGTTTGAGTTATTTGAATGAAAGGAGTATATTAATGGGAGATTGGATAATGTGTGGATATATGTGTACAATATATTTCTGAGCCAGGTGGTGATGTTTCCATGCTTTGCTGCTTTTGTTCTTCTAGCTGGCAGAGGTCATGGGTTTGGAAAGTGTTTCACTTTCCAAGATTTCACACACTTCCAGATCTCTCTCAACCTGAAACACCTTTAAAATTGTGCTATTTTATTTTTCATTCGTCCTTCAGTTCTATGTTAAGATTTACTAGCCTGAGTACTTGCAATGCATTTTGTGAGTGGTGCACATTGCAGCCAGTGCTGAAAGGATTGAATGCTTCTGGGTGACAATTGCTCAGGCTGCTTTGCCCTGGATGGTGGAAAGGCTTTGGGGCATCAGGAGGTGAGTTACAATGGAGGATGCAGGGTACAATGGAAAAGGAGGGAGAAAGAAGACCGCAGACTTCATATTGGCATTGTGAAATATGAAGACCAGTGAAAAATATTATTTTTATTGGATTAATTTACTTAATGGCCCAAACTAAAAGCAATTGCATTTACTGATAAGATTATTTCCCACCTTTCTGGGTCAGATGAGTATGAATTCATCTCCCAGAGGAGAGGGGGGAATGATCTAACACCCTGTAACATTCAGCTGCTCATGGAAGAGTAGAGAATTAATTTAATCTTAATGGGCAATGTTTAAACCAATACCCAGAGGTAAAATTGCAGTGTGCCAACAGACTGTGGCAAATGATATTCAGCAAAAAACAAAAAGCTTTATTTTGTTTGTATGGAGTGACTGTATCACATGCCCCGGAGAGGAAAGTAAACATTTGAATTTTTGTGCCACCCAGGTCCATTACAGTGAAGAGAATCTTCTTTAATTTGTCTCATTTGAATTAAAAAATATATCCAGTGTTGGGGAGAAAAACTGAAACCTGGACCAGCCAATTAACATCTCAATAGCCAAGCTTGCATGCTTTCCTAGCTGGGCTGGAATATAACGGAGAAACCAAAAGGCAATAACTAATATGCTGCTTTTATGCTGTATTGTAGTATTAAATGTTATGCAGAGCCTTCCAGAACTTCCAAGATGTACAGTGGATTGTCAAGCATTCTTTGGAAAAGTTACAATGGGTCAATGTTGCAGCAAAAATTGTTTCCCTTGCTTTATTTTATTTCTGGCCTTTTTTCTTTTGATCCAGTTTTCTTTGAATTGTGTATAGTTCTGATTGAAAGTTTACATTGTAAAACAACTGGAATAACTTTCATAAGATTACGAGACATAGGAGCAGAAGTAGGCCATTCAGCCCACCATGACTGATGTATTTTTCCTTCAATCCCATTCTTCTGCCTACTCCCTGTAACCTTTGACACCCTTACTAGTCAAGAACTATCAATCTCTGCTTTAAAAATACCCAATGACTGCATCCACAACCGTCCGTAGCAACTGGCTAAAGAAATTCCTCCCCATCTCCATTCTGAGGCTGTGCCGTCTTGTCCTAGACTCTCCCATTACTGACATCCTCTCCCATCCACTATATAGGCCAGGGGTGGCCAAACCGCGGCTCGCGAGCTACATGCGGCTCTTTGACCTTTAATATGCGGCTCGTGGCCGCAAGAGACAAGCGTCGGTAGTCAGGATCGAACCCGGGTCTCTGGCGCTGTAAGACAGCGACTCCGCCACTGCCTCCCTCGCCTGCTGTAACACACTTTTATTGGGTTTCAAAGTCCGGCCGGTTTGTTTACCAGACAGGTAGACAGCGCCGCGGGGGGCTCGTGTTTCCACAGGGGCTATTTTAAGAATGCGGTCACACACAAACAATGTGCTGGAACTCACTTAGTAACAGTCTAGATCAGCCTTGGATACAGTGACGGAGACCTCAGGAAGTCCTCAGGTTTGCTTGGGAGTTCATCTGTCTTTCCATTTGTCTTTCCATCTCTCGGTCCAGCTCCCCACCTCGGCAGAGAGATGCAAAAATGCCGGGGAGTAAGTAACTCAGCGGGACAGGCAGCATCTCTGGAGAGAAGGGACAGGTGACGTTTCGGGTCGAGAGACCCTCTGAAGATAGACACACAAAAACGCCGGAGTAACTCAGCGGCTCAGTCAGCATCTCCGGAGAGAAGTCAGGGGAGAGAAGGGGGGGAGACACGGAGATGTGGAAGGGTAAAGGGTGTGTGCAAAACACAGATCAAAGGGGCCGCTGATCCAAGGAGAATGTAGGGAGACCCACACACACAATGCTGGAGTAACTCAGCGGGTCAGGCAGCATTTCTGGAGAAAAAAGGAATAGGCATACATGCATTTCTTAATATTTATATAAAAATTTTGCATCAAAATGTGTATGTAACAATAAAAACGTATGTGTAAATTTTGTTCATGTCTTGCGGCTCTCAAACATCTGAACTTTATCGTATGTGGCTCTTACATTAAGCAAGTTTGGCCACCCCTGATATAGGCCTTTCATTATTTGGTAGGTTTTAATTAGCCCCCCCCACTTCATCTTTCTAAACTCCAGCAAGTACAGGCCCAGAGCCGTGAAATGTTCTGCATGTTAACCCAATCATCCCTGGGACCATTCTCATAAACCTTCTCTGGACCCTCAACAATGCCAGAACATCCTTCCTCAGATATGGGTCACAAAACTGCTCACAATACTTCAAACGCAGTCCGACCAACACCTCATAATGCCTCAGCATTACATCCTTCTTTTATATTCTAGTCCTTTCAAAATGAATGCTAACGTTGCATTTGCTTTCCTCACTACCGACTCAACCTGCAAATTAACCCTTTGGGAATCGTGCACCAGCACTCCCTGGTCCCTTTGCACCTACAATTTCTGAATCCTCTCCCCATTTAGAAAATTAGGGTTTTTTTCCCAAGATCAATGATCACAAAGGCAGAAAAGCTCTGAGGAAAGCATTTTGAAAAGAAAATTGTTTATTTCATTACAATAATTTGTAAGCACAATACTCTAAAGTCTAAACAAAGTAGTGACCTACCCTGCCTAGATTCTGCATAGTTTGTATTCACATTTTTGCTACCTTCACATACATTTTCAAATTATGAGAACGATGCCCCTCATCTGAGGACTTATCGTAGATTGTTGCACAAAAATCAAGATAATTGGATTCAATCCTGGCCATGGGTACTGGCTATGTGGAGTTTGCACATTCTCTCTGTGAGGACAAAGGTTTCATACAGGTGCTTCAGTTTCCTGCCATATCCCAAAGGTTGGTGGGTTAGATGGCCACTGAAAATTACCCCAAATGGTAAAACAGCGTTGAGTCGAAGGGAATGTGAGGAGATTTTTTTTAAATAGGATTAATGTAAATGGATGTTTGATGTTCCCGATGTTGGGGGAGTCCAGAACCAGGGGCCACAGTTTAGGAATAAGGGCCATTTAGAATGGAGATGAGGAAAAACCTTTTCACTCAGAGAGTTGTGAATCTGTGGAATTCTCTGCCTCAGAAGGCAATAGAGGCCAATACTCTGGATGAGTTAGATAGAACTTTTAACGATAGCGGAGACAAGGGATATGGGGAGAAGGCAGTAACGGGGTACTGATTGTGGATGATCAGCCATGATCACAGTGAATGGCGGTGCTGGCTTGAAGGGGCGAATGGCCTACTCCTGCATCTATTGCCTACTGTAGACTCGGTGGGACGAATGGCCCGTTTCCATGCTGTATATCTCCATCATTTTACATTGGCAGTGCGACATTGAAACACTTTACATCAGTAAAATCTTTTGCTGAAATGTAATGATTGTGTGTTATCCAGGTAATTAAATCAGTGAATGCGTCTTTTTTGACACTGCATCTGATAAAATAATGGTCACATGAAACATGTTTCTTTATCTTATCTGGAAAATACAGCTGCAGCTTGACTCAATTGGTAGCACTTTCAAGAGGCAAGAGTTCAAATTCCAGTCCAGGGTTTTGCCAACTGTTCAACTGATACATTGGTACATTTATTGAAACCTATATTGCAGCTGAAGAGATGTATTAAAAATGAAAAGGAATTTTGACCAATTTCAATCAGAAAAATGAAAGAAAATTAACGTACAAAGTGAGTACATGCAATTTGGAGAAAAAAGGCAAAAAGTTCTGGGATATCTTAGCGAATTGGGCAACATCTCTGGAGAACATGGATTGGCAATGTTTCAAGTCGAAACCCTTCCCCACAGATACTGCCTGACCCACTTAGTTACTCCAGCACTTTATGTATTTTATTGTAAACCAGCATCTGCAGTTCCTTGTTTCTACATTCAACTGAAGTTATTTTGGAAAATAGTCTCTACCCAGGGTTGAAAGATATCCATCTGCCATAAAAACATTATACTCTAAATTAGCGGTCCACGGATTGCCACTAGGTAATATCACCTATATCACAGGGAGATACAGGAATGATCTTTACAGGGTCTTTACAGGGTCCACAACTTAGATAGACAGCGATACATGAAATAAGCATAATCATTTACTGAGTTAGTCCTGCTCTGGATTAATTTAGCACAATGCATGTCCTAGTTCGATTCCATCTGCCATTCCTCTACCTCTTTCCCCACTTCATCTCGATCCTGTTGAAATCTTATTATGTCGAATGGTTTAAAAAGATCCAAGGATGAAGGAAACATAATTCCCCCAGGCTGTTGGACCAGAACACGGAAATTGTGAACAATAGCAATAAACACAGGCAGCAAAATCAGATGAAGATCTCCATTCATTGTAGACATAAGAAACTGCAAATACTGGAATATTGCATAGAACACAAGAACAGTATCTCAGCTGGTCAGGCAGCATCTTTGGAGCACATGGTTACATTTTCGGTTGGGAACCATCTTAATTTATTCCCAAGTTTTAGGTCCCTTCTCCATTTATTGTGGTGTATTCCAACAGTAGAGATGAATGGAACATACAGCAGATGCTGATATTCAAGGAAGATATTTTCCAGAAGGTAAAGTAATAGAAGAAATCTACAATATTGCCTCCTCTAGTTAAGAGATCTCAGTTTGTTTTTGCAAAAGCAGAGAGATGGTTAACCACTGAACAAGAACACGTCAAAATTTGCTAAGCACGCAAACCTTCAAGCTATGCGGAAACATTTGTTTAAATTGTTCAATGCCAAGAGAAGCATATAATCTGTTCAGAAGAAATTAGCCCATTTTCTTTTCTCGAAATATCTTTGCAATTAAACTGCAGATTTTGTTGTTATATGGGAAAGAATCATTAAGATGCAAGCCCATCTACAAGCCTGACGTCCAAAACAAAGTTATTGGACAGCAGCCCACTGTTCAACTCCAGGGTTTTCAAATTTTAGTTGCAGCAATGAGTTCGGTTATGTCAATAGCTTTCCAAAATTTAAACCACTATGGAAAAGGCAAGGGACACTTAATACTACAAGCACAAACCCCTTCTGGATCAGAGACTTAAGACTATTTAGGGAACAAACCAAGTAGCACTGTTTGCCAACTTGTAGTAACGAGGGTAAAAAAGCATGCAAAGGAGAACACGGACTTGAAAAAAGTCAGGCAAAAAGTTAGTTAAGTAAGGGGGAAGTGCAGCGAGACCTGGGTGTCCTTGTACACCAGTCACTGAAAGTTGGCGTGCAGGTACAGCAGGCAGTGAAGAAAGCTAATGGCATGTTGGCCTTCATAACGAGAGGATTTCAGTATAGGAGTAAAGAGGTGCCCTGGTAAGACCACATCTGAAGTATTGTGTACAGGTTTGGTCTCCTAATTTGAGGAAGGACATCCTTGTAATTGAGGCAGTGCAGCGTAGGTTCACGAGATTGATCCCTGGGATGGCGGGACTGTCATATGAGGAATGATTGAAAAGATTAGGCTTGTATTCACTGGAGTTTAGAAGGATGAGAGGGGATCTTATAGAAACATATAAAATTATAAAAGGACTGGACAAGCTAGATGCAGGAAAAATGTTCCCAATGTTTGGCGAGTCCAGAACCAGGGGCCACAATCTTAGAATAAAGGGGAGGTCATTTAAAACTGAGGTGAGATGGAACTTTTTCACCCAGAGAGTTGTGAATTTGTGGAATTCTCTGCCACAGAGGGCAGTGGAGGCCAAATCACTGGATGGATTTAAGAGAGTTAGATAGAGCTCTAGGGGCTAGTGGAATCAAGGGATATGGGAGAAGGCAGGCACAGGTTATTGATTGTGGACGATCAGCCATGATCACAATGAATGGCGGTGCTGGCTCGAAGGGCCGAATGGCCCCCTCCTGCACCTATTTTCTGTTTCTATGTATCTCTGGAGAACATGGATAACGCAAATGATTCAAGTTGGGATTCTTCTTTAGACACATTGAATTATAAAGAACTCTGACTCTAAATAAAATTACCAAAGAATATGAAAAAAATAGAAAATAAGGAATTGTCAGAATTAATTCATGCAGTTGGGAAAAGGAATGGTGGCTAATAAAATTGAAACATTGAACGAATCTCTTTGCAAATAAACACCGAAGATTATGTGCTCAAATTGAAATTCTTAGAGAAAGGTAATTGAACCACCATTTGTAAAGAGAATTGAGATTTGGGTTATACACTACCGTGACACAACCAAAGCAGTCCATAGCCTATAAATCACACAATAGAGCAGATTAGTGGAGAATTGCAATGCAAATATCAGTAGAACAGCAAACTATAACCAAAGCCAGCCAAACTACAGCAATTGAAAGAACATCTAATTCCAAAAGGAACATGCTCAAAGAATGACATCGTGGGCAAACCAAATTAAGTGATTTTATTTGGTAGAGACTTTGTGCTTATTTAACTATTCACATTGGAGCTACGTATATCCAGACTTAATATATTGACTTAATGTTCAGCTTCTGAGTAGGGAGACGATTCACTAATGAATTAAAATCTGCTATTCAGATGAATCACAAAATGAGCCCTAGTTGATCTCTTTAATTGTTTTATAAATCCCACCTTTGGAGTAAAATTAGCTTCATAACAAAGACCATATTTATCTTCCTGAATACTCTGAAGTAGCATGTTGTAGGAGTTCGGGGGGTGGTGGGTGCACAAAGCTTCAAAGGACAGGAACAAATAATCAGTCATGATTGAATGGCGGAGTGGACTCGATGGGCTAAATGGCTTAATTCTGTTCCTATTTCTTATGGGTCTAAAAATTCTTATGGTCCTAATTTCTTGCCTTTCATTTTTCACCTTTTATTTTCTTCCATTTTTAATAATGATCTCCTCCTGGTTTAAAAGCTATTATGGGCACTGGCCATCCCATGTTCTTACAACTTTGCATATATTAGAATTAACCATATATATTTAATCCCCTAGTATTACCAATTAGATACTAATTCAGAAAACAGTGACAATAATTTACAAATTCTGAACCACTATTTCATCCTGTTTACATTTTCACTTCTTACTCTTCTCTGCAGGTTCATTAATTGTGCAACACTAAGAGTCTGGCAATTAAAAGACATTATATACTGCATTTGGGGTGGAAAGAAGATAGATTGTGCATCTGCCAGCAGAGGTAGTTGGCCTTGTCCATGAAACGGGGCCAGCTTATTATAATATTTAAATCGCCCTGTCTTGTACTTGCTAAGTATAGGTTGGAAGGGTGAGTTCCCAGAGGTGACAATTATCCACATCAGAATTTTACATGCCATTTTCTTTAGATGTTGGGTGGGAGGGAGAAGAGGGATGAGAGCTGCCAAAGGAAAGTAGGAAGGTGGGAAGTGACAGCAGCCCAACCGTTTTTGAAGTCAACTTTCACAAAAATATGAGATGACTTAAGGCAATTTAACATTTTCCCCAAAAGGATTTCAAATTAATGACATGCATCGGGAATGGGTACTTGGATATTCAGTTGCTTTATGTAAAATAACTTTCACATCCATTAAACATGAGGTCTGGTGTGAGTTTGGGAACAGTTTACAGATTGATTCCTACCAAATTACAGTACATGGCCGCAGTTTGCATTTAGACAATCTAAGAAACTGCCTTAGGCTTGATAATTCCTCCTATGGCATCTCTGGTCATAGGGCTGTACGTATGGTCCAGATAACAACATCAATCACAAATCAATGTAAAAAAAAAGAGAAAGCAGCAGTCAGCCACTTCCTGGTGGATAAACAGCCAAAGGGGCAAATGAAGGGGTGCAAGTTCAGGTAAAGTAACAGCAGATTTGTTGGAGAATATGCAACAAAAATCTGAACAACTTTGGCCACAAAATGATATGTATTGCAGGATATTTTGTGGGCAAGAAGAACATCAAGAAAAGTATAACCATCTGATTTTTAATGATTATGGACAATTTTAGACTAGTACTTTTATAGCTCAGAGGAAATAGGGGTTTAGTACAAGCTATTCATCCATGATGGGATAAAATCCAAATATTTTGTACTCTTTGTAGATTCTGGAGAAATGTTGCTGGTACAATTCCTTGTCTATATAAATGAAGGATGTATTTTAGATTAGTTACCATTACTTGTGGATTGTTAAAGTAACATAAGAAATAGAAGCGTTTATAGCCATTCAGTCCTTAATACTTGCTCTTCAATTGATTAAAATCAGACCTTTTGACTCGGCATCAGTTTCCTGCAATAATTTTATATTACTAAATTCCCTTAATATCTAAAAATCTATCTATCTTTGCCTTGAATATATTCACTGACTGAGTCTCCACAACTCTCCTGGGTAAAGAATCCCAAAGATTCACTGGCATTTGGGAAGGAATTTCTTGTCCACTTGGTCCTGAATGATTAAGCCGTTGCTTTAGGAATGTGATCCCTATTCCTGGCATCCCAATCAGGGGAAACATCAATTTCAGGTCAAAACACAAAGTGCTACAGGAACAAAGCGGGTCAGGCAGCATATTTAGAGGGAATGGACAGATTACCTTTCAGGGTCTTCGGAGAATTCTTCAGACCTTTCTGCGTCTAAAGAGGGGTCCCATCCTAAACAGTTGCCTTGTCTATTCCTTCCAAAGATGCTATCTGACCCACTGAGTTCCTGCAGCACTTTATGTTTTGCACAAGATTCCATCAGTTGTAGTCTCTTGTGTCTCCGTGATATCAATATCAAATCCCTTAAGAATTGTCTATGTTCAAATGAGATCACCATTCATTCTTCTAAATTTGAGACAGTATTTGCCCAGTCTGTTCAAACTCTCCTTCTGCAACAAACCTACATTACAGGGAAAAAGAAACTAGTTGTATTTTTTGTCAGTTATATTAGAGCTCCAAACTGAATTAAGTATTAGGGAATACAACTCTGTATCTACCACCCAATGATCAGATTACCGCAATTTGGCAGTGACTGAAATACCTTTTTTTTTTGTCCAGTGTTTAACTGCCAAAGATAATTAAGACTTGCAATATTTTAATCACCTTGATGTTTCTTCTATTCCCTTTTCCCTTTGTGAAATTAATTCTCGAGACCACTCAATAATTGTGCAACTCCATTCTGGTTTACCTGCAAGAACTTTACTAAATTGAGAATGTGCAGGTATCCAGCAACATAAGAAAAGAGGTGCAAATTTACAGAAAGGACATTTTTTTCCAACCATGTCAAAAGCTACAGAGATCAAATAGGATTCAGATGCCTCTTCACCATAATTGTATTGCTGTGAATAATCATTTTATCAACATAGAACTAAATAATGTATTTAATTTAGATAAATGGAATAAACATGTAGCATCAACGTAGCATATATATGTATCCAGGGAACATTACTACGAAACTGGGAGAGAAAAAGATCTTGGTTTTATTGAGCACAGGTACTTATGTTTCAAGGACGATGCTGTGAAATGGTAGTCAAGATGAACAAAACAATGGATTTATTTAATAGAAGTCCTCAGTATGAACGCAAGGATTGAATTTTGACTCCCATGTGGCTCAGTGTTCAATTGGCTTCCCCACGTGGTGAATGATAGAGGGGTAAATGTCTAATGGAGAACCATGAGAGTGATTCATAGTTTACAGCAATACTCAGATAGGATCAAGGACCTTGTCTTATTTCTGAGTGCATAGATTTAACAATAATCCGAGAGTCTATAAAATAATTAAAGGGCTGGATAGAGTTCGTAGTTTGCCATTTATTCCAGTTTAAAAGACAGGGAAGGAGCAGAAGATGGTTCAAACCAAGTATGAATAAGTATAGGCTTGATGTTAGACAATACATGGAAGTATTTTCTATGGAATTAAGAGTTACTGGAATACATTGTCTGTTGTGGTTCGTCACCACACCTTGCTTGTCTTCATGAGGAACCTGGCCCGGTCCTGACTGGAGCAGAGATTCGACCCTCAGAAGGTAAGAGTTTTTATAGGTACTATTTGGTTTCAATCACTTGAGTGGATTAGCATACGTTTTTTTCAGCAAACTTTCCCTCACTGGTTCTGGAACTTTAAAATGTACTAAAAATCATGTGATTGCAGAAGTGAACGCAGGGTGGGGGGAGGGCTGTAGGAAGAGGGAAGAGGCATGTAGTAGATTTGAGGGTTCTGTGTCCATGAAGTCATGCAGACTTGATAGAAGTTAGTCTTTCCCTTCTTAATAATTCTGCATGTTCAGCATAATACCAGAGTGGTGTTTACTTCTCGTGCAGTGTGGAAAGCATGACTATGCAGACTTCTATCTAACATTCAGATCTTGAAATTTAAGCATCACACTGGCTGTTGTAATACAGGGTCAGGGCTGAACCCTTTCATTACCCTCATTAATAAAAAGATGGATATTTAATTTCCAAGAAATCTAATTTTATCTCACTATATGATTTTTAGACCTAATTACGTATCAAACCTTGGGTTCATGTCTTTTATATGAAGTGCCTCGTGTGGTTCTGTCTGGACTTCCTCTCTTACCCTTGAATTTGATCCTCCCTCTCCATATGTCTTACTTTGTTCCCTTCAGGCCTGACTTGTTCTGTATGTCTAGATACGTTGCTGGTTACTTGACACTCCCAGCTGTCAAATATTAAGAATAGAATTCTGCACTATTCCCATTCCTCTGTGAAAAATAGAGAATGCCAGAAGAGGATGGGTGTAATCTAGACTCCAATCACTAATGAAAGTTCTCTCTCTACAATTTTTACTTATCTTGTGCAGTTCAGTCTTCAATGTGTAGAAAGGAACTGCAGGTGCTGGCTTAAACCAAAAATAGACACAAAAAGCTGGAGTAACTCAGCGGGTCAGACAGCATCACTAACGAAATGGAATGGGTGACGTTTTGGGTCGAGACCCTTCTTTCTGAAACTTCACCCATTCCTTTTCCACAGAGATGATGCCTGACCCGCTGAGTTACTCTCTCTTTGTGTATATCTTCAGTCTTCTATGTTGTTAATTTTCAAAAAAGAGCCATTTAAGTCAAATAGGTTTCCAGTGCTCAATTCATATAGATTAATGGAAAAATCAAAACTGCATTTAGCAGCATAAATCATTATGATTTGTGGTTGTCAAAGCAGTACTGTCTTTAACTGGATCCACGCACTTCCCCCTTCCTCCTGAGGGTTAAACCCTTTGTAATGCCCAGTTAGGGAATGTCTGCAGAAAATGTGGATGGAGCCCTACAGATTTCTCCACAAAGATTCCTGCAACTATCGCCATTTTTGACTGCTTCCTTTCAAATTGCAGTATTAACTCTACAGGGCAATTATGTGACCTTGGCAAAACAGTACAAAATTATGTTACAACACAAACTAATCTAGAGCATGAACAGAATGGTCATATGTAATCTGTATCTGCATGAGTGGTTCCGATCACAACGCTGGAGTAATTCAGCGGGTCAGGCAGCATCTCGTGAGAACATGGTAAAATCTCAAGGCATCCATGATCTCGAAAAATCCTGCCTGACTCGCTGAGTTACTCCAGCATTTTGTGTCTGAATATGAGTAATATGGATTGTATCTGTTTAATAAATATAAATGGAATTTCACACATCAGTCATCCATTTTTAAATGGGGCCATAATCTGCTGTGATTATACTATCAAAAACGAGTTGTTTCTCCTAAAAGACACACATTCTTTCAGAATAAAGGTACTATGACTTTGTTCACACACAAGTCAGAAACAATCTTCCTGATAGGATAAATGCACCACCTGTCAAATGGCCATGCTAACCAGAAATAACCAGGTTTGATTCCCAGTCTGTTAAATTAATTGGAAATGAGATGCTACATTTTTTCACAGCCTTCTGGGGCTTTTAGAGAGATATTGGAGGTAAAGTGCAGTCAAGTGTTCTGTTCATCATCTCCCTCCAGCGATCCCTGTTGGAAAGTGCACATGTTGACATTAGGTCCATGCATGATACTTAGCTGTCATGCATGGTCAAATAACTCACTGACCCTAGCACATTGCTGCCCATCACTGTGGAAGTAGTCTTCACCAAAGGGGAATTATTTACAAGAGGAGAGATTTAAATCATCACCATTCCTTCAATTCTTTAACAACCACGTGATAGTATTGAGTTTTTGCTTTACACAAAAGGGAAAGACATTGTATTATAAAGTAAATGTTGCTGGTAATGCAGGTGTATTTGTATCAGTAATATGCATTTTAAAATGGAAACAGTGAGGAACAGCAACAAATAAACCTGCAAGATTTCAGTATGAGAAAGTTACTCAATTTCTCATTTGTTCCCCATGATTAGTTCAGGATTATAACATTTCTGAGACTTGATTTTACTGTTACCTTAGTTCCTATTCAAAAATAACTTTGTACAGCATTTCTAACAAAGCAACATGTTCCAAGCCAATTCACAGAACATCTCAGATAAAAGTTGATGCAAAGCCACGTTATTGTATAGTTAGCCAAAAGCTTGGTTATAGGAGCTTATTGCAAATAGTATCTCAAAGAAGCGTGTTCGAAAGGTTAGTGGTCAGATTTCCAGAGCTTAAAACCTTGGTAGCTGGTATGTGATTTATTTCAGGGATGATCAAGAGGCCAGAATTGAAGAAACACAGATTTCTCCAAGGGTCACAGGACAGAAGGAGATTACAGGAAATATCATAAGGTGCGGCAAGGCAATTAAAATATTTTAAAACGTTGTCCCAATGCAAAATGTTAATATTTAGTGTTGCTTAACCCAGGACCAAACTGAGACAAGTACAAAGTTCTTGAGTAGAGAGCTATTGGTGGTAATTAGAATATGAGTAACAAAGCATTACATAATTTCAAACATAAAATAATAGAATGGGGAAAGTTAGTGTGCAAAATACTTACTTTGAGGTACAACTGCATTGATGTGAGAGTTTAGTAGCCAATGACCTAGAACAGGGTTGAAGTCCTCTAATGTTGCAGATGTAGAAATAGATGGTCACCACTCGGTCAGTTGTGACACCAAGGCTGTAAACAAGTCTGGTCAGCTCTGACAGTAAAAGGGATAATCTGTAGCAGGGAAATCGGCAGCAAGATAATTAAGTTTGTGGTATTGATCAGAATCAATAGCTTTTGTCTCCCCTGTCCAATGTCATAGTTTATGCTATACAACTCGAGTTTTTCTCTTAAATTTGCTCCATATTTACTGTAATTTGCAAAAAAAAGTCGCACCAGATGTAACATGCTGATATGCCACAAATCGATTGACTCCAGAAATTGGGCAATTCCTCGTTGATGAGGATCTTACATCATTTTCTTTGCCTGACTTAAAATAAACAAGAATTATATTTTCCTTAAATTTGCTTTTTTTTTGGTTAAAATTATTTCTGAATCACTCGTAACTATATTCTGCTGTCACTGGACAATTTACTTGTGGACTTCCCACTTACTCAGTTACACCTTTTCTCTCCCAGCTATCCTGATATTCTTGTGGTTATCAAGTTACTGACTCACTTTGGTAACATCACAATGACTAAAAACACCTCTTTGATCTATATTTTATGATAGGCACACCCTACTTAGTATGCATGATATGTGATGTTAGCTCTGTACTTTGATTCCCAGATCATGAAATAACCATTCAGCATTGAATCATTTGTTACAAATGAACCTGGATTGATAGAAAATTGTGACCATCTTTACTGATAATTAAATATAGCCCAATATTATAAAGAAGGGGGAAGTTTAACTGCCATTTATATTTCAACAGCCTGACAATTATACTAATTTATACATTTGTGCTTTGATTCCTTCATGCTAATTACATCCATTTGAACTTCAGGACATACTAGCGAACTATTCCTTAAATTCCTGTATGAAAAATAACATGTGCCCCTCAGAAAAACAGGAGAGGGGGTGGGGGGGGGGGGGGGGTTGTTTCTAGAACATCAGCTGTACTGTGCATTTGTAATGCAAAGCTGTATCATCTGTCCCTGCGTTAAGAAATGTAAGAAGAAATTAAATGTTGAAGATAAATTGTGTGTTGATTTATTTACATATTTTCCATGAGCCAATTTTATTCCATATCTCAAATTTTTAGCTAGTGACTTGTGAATATTGTCAGGACAAATGTTTGTAATGCGGGATAGACACAAAATGCTGGAGTAACCCAGCGGGACAGTCAGTGTCTCTGGAGAGGAATGGGTGATGTTTCGGGTTGAGACCCTTCTTCAGACGGGGAGAATGCAGGAGTTGCCTGTATTAACATTGACAAATCCGAAAACAGGCGCTGATAAAAAAGTATTTCCCCATTTCTTTATCCTTGCCACATTTAAAACTGGTTTTGTCAATCATCATTCTTCAATTTTGCACTTTATTGTCAAATGGGGGCCTCGGTGCTGTCCCCTATGAGCTGACCTTCCCTGCAAATAATTACGCAATCTTTACTTCCTTGTCTTGAACATTTCACATCAGTGAGACGAGAACACCACATTCTGCCTTGCCTGCATTGCAGATTACAAGGGCATACCCACTGTATGTTCAAGTCTGATTATGTTTAAAGATCAGTCCTTTTGGTTTTCAATCTACAGGTTCAAAATTCTTTTCAGAATTACAGCAAAGGAAAAAAAATAAAAAATCCTGTACACTGTAGATCAGCAGGGCGAAAAGGACTTAATGATTTGGGATGATAACCTTTGTATTCTGATGACCAGAAATGTTCATCTACAGAGCACTCTCAGATTTTCATCCTCTCGGCTTTTGTATAAGCAAGAATATTTAAACTATATATTAACTATGCATATTCTACCTTGACAATCAACCTAATGAAAATATTCCTTTAAATGATATGACCTATATTTTGATTCAAACAAGGATATCAAACAGTTCTGGTTAACAATATTTGTCATGAACAGTGAACATTTATTCTACTATAAAGGTGATTGGACATTTTTTTTAAACGCTAACTAGCTGGCTACCAATCTCTCTAATTAGAGCAGACATGAAAACAATCGAAAACCCAGCCTAATTAATATTGGAATCAACATCAATTCTTTGTATTGGAGAATGGTGCCCTCTTAATTATATATATATATATATATATATATATTAATGTAGGCTCTTCAGCAGTTTCAGTAAAGGTTATTTCTATAAACAAAATAATAACAATTTCCCCCATTTCAACCATTCAATTCATTTTTTGAATTACTCTAAAGGCATCTAGTGACAATTGATAATAATTACTCTTAATATTAAAACTAAAATTCACTTAATTTCAATATCAATTTTGAAATCTGGAAAAGTAACAATGTAGATGGATTTTGTAGTTAACCATTTCTTCCATGGCCCGAATAGTTTCACTGAACAATGCAACATTTTAAACAGAGGCATAGAGGACCGCAGGTTGATTTTAGCGTTACAAGTAATTGTCCTCATACCCTGTAAAATAATACGGTATATTTGTAAAAGCAAGTAATTTCTCCATTTCCTGTGACAACCTCATCAAAACCCTTCCACTATATATATATATATATATATATATATATATATACACACGCATATATACTAGCAATCTGTTCTCCCTCTCTCTCATCATCTTCTTGCTGGTTTATCACAATGACAGCATTAATGATTTGGATAAAACTTGGGTTGCCAATACTGTGAACAACAGCAGTATTGATGAAGGCATATTATGTTTTAGCCTTCAGTGGAAGCTGGATCAGTATCTGAAAAGAACTTGCACAGCAATGAGGTGAGGGTGAGACAATAGACGATAGGTGCAGGAGGAGGCCATTCGGCCCTTCGAGCCAGCACCGCCATTCAATGTGATCATGGCTGATCATTCTCAATCAGTACCCCGTTCCTTCCTTCTCCCCATACCCCCTAACTCCGCTATCCTTAAGAGCTCTATCTAGCTCTTTCTTGAATGCTTTCAGAGAATTGGCCTCCACTGCCTTCTGAGGCAGAGAATTCCACAGATTCACAACTCTCTGACTGAAAAAGTTTTTCCTCGTCTCAGTTCTAAATGGCCTACCCCTTATTCTTAAACTGTGGCCCCTTGTTCTGGACTCCCCTAACATTGGGAACATGTTTCCTGCTCTAACGTGTCCAACCCCTTAATAATCTTATACGTTTCTATAAGATCTCCTCTCATCCTTCTAAATTCCAGTGTATACAGTTCCAGAGGAACTGGGTCCAAGTAGATTGGTGTTATGTAGAACTGGGACACGAGTCTGTTCCAGGCCAAAATACTTCCTTCGTGATATAACCATTCTGTAACCACCTATATCCTTCCTTTGTCCCGTCCCCCTGACATCAGTCTGAAGAAGGGTCTCGACCCGAAACGTCGCCCATTCCTTCTCTCCTGAGATGCTGCCTGACCTGCTGAGTTACTCCAGCATTTTGTGAATAAATACCTTCGATTTGTACCAGCATCTGCAGTTATTTTCTTACACTAACCATTCTGTAATGTAATAGGTGTAATGTCTCCACTAATGTATCACAGTTTTCACAAACAGTGCCACTGTGACCATGTACACAATACTATGACAAGGTTTTTCAGTATCATAGAATACCATTGAAATAAATTACCAATTAAAATCAACTTGTGCATAGTTTAATTTTGGAATTTGGACCTCCTCACAATACTGATATGGTACTTCTGTTTTTTAATATTATCATGTTAAAATTAGGTCTTTTTGCTGCATTTGTTACAATGTACAGAAACCTGTTAATCTGCCATGATAGACAATGTTACATCTCAATTATCGGAATCTACATTGAATTATTTTAAATTTCTCATGGGTCGCCTATAGCCCCATCAGTCAGGATGGATTGCCATTAGGTGTGAATTATCGCAGTCTTCCATAATTAAGGAGTGGTTGCACATCTTGGATTTTTCCCTAACTCTGGTGAAGAGTCAATTGGTCAAGAGTTTCTGATGAAGTTCAACCGGTCTGAAAACCCTTCCTTCTGAGGCAGCTTGTGGGTGGCAGTAAATAGATCAGATGGGGCATCTTGGTCACCAAGGACGGGTTGGGCTGAAGGGCTTGTTTCCGTGCTGTATGACTCGAAGACCACAATCAGCTCGTTGCCAACTAACTTGCCACGTTGCTCTTTCATTTACAATAATAATGTGCAGTGGTTGTGAATTGCCATGCCAACTTTTGGTGTTAATGGACATGTTTAAAACACTGAAAACTTTAGTATGAAATGGTTGTTTAGCAGAAATAATTGTTAGCAATAGATTGATTGCATGATCTAGTTTGTTATTTTGGGGTAAGGCAACCGCATCATGGCCAAAGGAAGTAATTTTTAATCTATTTAGCATCTTTGTCAGGACTCAAGCTCCCTGTCTGCTATTGGCTGAAGGTCAGCACTAGGCACAGAAATGTTGGCTATTATCTTTCTAGTTAGAAGAGATATTTTGTAATGTTGACTGTAATTATCCTCATCCTGAAAAATAGAAGTAATTCAAATCTAATTTCACAAGTGCATGAATTATAAGGTGATTGAAGATTTGAAAGAGGTACATTTTCTAAAATTCCCAAGTGAATCAGTTGGCTTAAATTTGTTTGCCATTGAGTCTCATGATGACATTGAGTCTCATGATGTAAAGAAACCCAAATGGATAAGAATGACACATTTCCTTCCTTTAAGACCATTAAGCCAGTTGGAGTTCAAATTCTGTCAGATATTAAATGACTATTAAACAGATGAAAATAATGGTTCATTTTGAGATCCAAGTGCAGTTAGTCATTAAAAACTATATATTCTCCCTTTTTCAATTCTTGTCCCTTAATGTTCAAATAAAGATGTGATGATATCCTGTAAAGCAGATTGTGACATAGCCTGAAGAAGGGTCTCGACCCGAAACGTCACCCATTCCTTCTCTCCCGAGATGCTGCCTGACCTGCTGAATTACTCCAGCATTTTGTGAATAAAAACCTTCGATTTGTACCAGCATCTGCAGTTATCTTCTTATACTACTTGTGACATAACCCACCGAAGGTGACCTTAGCTTACTTGCAGTTCAATGGAAATGTTGTATTAGAGTACTAACATTCATCTAATTGTCCTTTTTGGAATTTATCCTCAAATTTTAATATTTATTAATCTATTTCAGACAAATAATTCATATTGACCTATTTTTGAAAAGGGTTTGTTTAAACTATAATATAAAAGTTTTTATGGTGAGTCTTGGTCAAATATTATAAACACATGAAAATAACCTGCATGTTCTGAACAGTTTCCAATTGAATTGCCATTTTTATGATAATACTCAGACCATAATAGATTAGGGTAAGACAGGTTATAAGCAGCCTATTAAACCACAAATACATTTTGTTACCTGATGTTTTGGATTATACCATAAATGTACCCCAGGCATTTTACAGCCATTGCAAATCTCAAAGAAAACTAAATTCAGGAGTATTTATTAAAATGGTGGCTGAAAAATTCCAGACTTTGGGGGCGGGCAAGGATTTGTGGGAGGAACTTCGCTAAACTTTTTCATTTTCAAAGGGCAGATTTGATCAAGTTATCAAGTTTTTTAATGTACTAATATGTCTGTTAGAAATAGAATGCTGTGATTTATTAAAATCCAGCAAAATATCCTATTTTTAAATGATAAAAGAATGAGTGAACCTCGATAATTCAAATTATCACTTTTTTGAAAAACGGTGTTAAAATGCCATGTACCCACAGCAACTTGGAAAACCTATTCCCGAAACCAATTTAATTTTCTTAAAGTATGGCCCGATCAATCTAGTAGTAACCTTGCTCCCTTCTGCTTGAAAAACTGATTAGAAGCGCATTCAGAAGTAGACAGGAATGCTTTAAAAAAAAACTCCAGCATGGGCAGGGAGGCCGCGGATCCCGGGGGAGCCGCACACTAAGCTATTTGGTATGCATGAGTGGGCCGGCAGAAAAGAACAGCGCTGTAGCTTCTTAACTTTACTCAACAATGCAGCGCGGGGCTCGCCCTGCCCGACAACTTCCCTGCTGCTGCTTCCCCCCACCCCCCCCTCCCTTCAGTAAAATGCGCCAGAAAATCGCAGCACACGGTGCCGTCAATGTAGAGAGAGCAAGACCATCCGGGTGAAGAGGGAACCTGGTCGGTGCTGCGCTCCACAAAGCTGCCCTCGTCACTGACAAGGCGCCATTGGCTCACTTCCACCACCGTACTTTTCAAAATGATCACACACACAATGGGGGCACTGACACTTGTCTTTTTTTCCAAAACATACTTCATATTTTCCCGTCTTTATTATATAAATATCAGCTTTTAACGTTTACTGTAAGAATATAAAACGTTTAAGTATCATTTACAAATTCACATACAGTACAATTCAAATATAGGTTGATCAGCAGGATATTTTATTTTCCTCTCTTTTTCCTTCAGCAACTGCCTGTCTCTGCATCATGGCCCTTTTTACAGGCAAATCAGTCCTCGGGAATCGATGAGTTTTCTCTTGACGAGCTCCCCCTATTTAAAGTAGACTAGGCTATCATAATTTCAGAAAAGGGGGAAAAAAGCCCCCCCCCCCTAAACTGGCGCAAAATGTCGATCAAAAAATAAGCCTGCACAGCTGCCAGATCGAGGCGTCTAGAATCCAAATTCAGTCCTTTTCTTTTGCATAAAACTATAGTTCGCGATTCTGACTTGGGTGCAGCCAAGACTGCAAAAAACAGTCTCGTGTGCTTCAGAATTTCTTGTAAAAATGTTGCCAGCCAACTTATTTTCATCGAATATCTTTTGTTTTGTTTAAGTCCAAAAAGGGTAGTAACCAACCAGCGAGGAGGGGCAACGTTTGCCTAGGCAGATTTTACTGTTAAACTCCTCAATTTCAGGGCACAAAAAAACGAGGTAGCCTTGAATGTGTCTATCAGCAATATGCATACCATCTACAAAACAAAAAAGTATGAACCAGTTTCCAGAAACAAATGTGACCAGTGTCAATTACTTCGTTATGAAAACTATGTTGAAGGATGGGAATACTGCAACTTATTTGATAGCACAGTGTGGAAAGAATGTCTTGCAAGTTACAACAGGACAATCACCTTTTTTTGTTTCGTCGTTTTTGAGTCAATTTTTGGAGAGAAAAAAACCCAATACTCTTGTTTTGACAGCAATGGCGATAATTATTAAGCATTTTTAAGGGGAAAAAATTCACCTCACTTTTTCACTTTCAGTCATCTGCCAGAGTCCCAAGTTAAGAACTTTAAGGCAGGGCAATTGCGTAATTCTTTCCAAACCCCTTTTGGTGATTTTTGTGCAGCCATAAAGATCAATGCCAGTCAGCTGGGTCAAATGGTCAGCTATGAGCTCCAGTCCTTTGTCTGTAATCCGCACACACTGGCCGATATTTAGGGTCCTTAATTCGTGCATCTGCCGGGCCATTTTGTTGATGCCGTCATCACTTATGTGGCAGGAGCAAAGGGAAAGCGATTTGAGTTGATATAAGCCTTGCGCGATATAAGCCAGGCTCTGGTCGCCTATCTTATCGCAAAAGGAAACGTCCAACCCACTCAGTCTCAAGCCACCCATAGCCAAATGCATGATGCCGGTGTCGCTGATGTTGTCACAGGACCGTAGGTTGAGACTCCACAAACTCGTCATGTGTGAAAGATGCAGCATACCCGCGTCTGAAATCCCACCGCAGAAACTCAAGTTGAGTACCTTGAGTTTGGTCAGGCCTTTGGAGATGTGTTTTAAGGAGAGATCGGATAGTTTCTGGCAGTCTTGTAAAGTCAGATATTCCAGGTTTAAGCAGCCTTCCGCAGCGCTTCTAGTCATGCCTGCCAAATGGCCGATTCCTACATCCGAGACATGCCGGCAACTCCTCAGATTCAAGCTCTTTAGTCTGTGCAAGCCCCAGGCAATCAACAGAAGACCTGTGTTGGTGATATTGCTGCAGCCGCCCAGCTCCAGCACCTCCAGATTCTTGAGATATTGTGCGATCCTCCCCAGGCTACTGTCCGTGATCTGTTTGCAGAGGCTCAGGTTTAGCACGTTCAGGGACGGGATCTCTTGCACGAAAGCGTGCCCCAGGCCGATGTCCGTCAAGTTGTAGCAGCCGCTGAGGTTCAGGCTCTCGATGTTGGGCATGCCTTGGATCACATAGCTGAGGCTACGGCGCAGGCTGAGGATCTGCACCCGCCTGATACCCCGTGCCTGCAGACTGGGGAAAAGGGACGGGTTGGCTCTCCTCAAATGCAACTTGGCTTCGACCCCTCGCCAGACGGATTTGTGGTAGGCAGCGTCCCTCCAAGCCGCGCACACTTGCGCCGCCCGCCCTTTGTCCCTGACGTCCAGGTAGCTGAAGATCATGGCTAAGATCTCGGGGAAGAGACACGAGATGTGCGTCTCCATGTTGCGGCGCTGCTTCCCCCCCCTCCCCGGCCCCCTCTCGCCTTTCTCCCCGCTCTCTCTCTCCCTCTCGCTGCCGCCTCCGCCAATCGATCAGCTCGCGATCCGGGCCGCACGTCACGTGACCCGCCGGCTTGCGCAGTCGGCCGCGAGCAGCCGGCGCCGGCGGTTGGCCGCGAGGCCGGCTCCGTAACGCGGGGGCCCCGAGCCGCCGACGTCCGACTAACCTCGCATCACTTCAAAAATCTTCCCGCCCCTCCCTCTCCAACGGAAAAAAAATTCCCCGTGCTGCAGACTTGTGCTTCTTGTCTTCAATTAGCGTCGCCCTCGCAGCCCCCATCGGAGCGCGCTCTCTCTCTCACGCCCGGCCGCCGGAGGCCTTCCTGCGGCCTTTGTCTGATCTTTTCAAACCCACTTGGCAGGCGCGCAGCATTTTCCATTGCGGGGGTGTCCCCGGAAATTAGAAACAGAAAAGAAACGTGCTGCCAGAACTCAAACCTCATGTTTTGCCTCGGAATAGTCAGGATTATTAATACAGGCCAGTTACTGGTGCAAGGAGAAGAGAAAATAAAAGGTTTTGAGGAGCGAGAACATGGCGTGGAGCGCTCGGACTCCCCCGCGATTGAGTTTGCCATTGGTCTCGCTCGGATGGAACGGTGAGGACAGTTCCCTAGGTAACCAAGTTCTTACAATCCGGTTCACTTTACATTAACTCCTTAGTTACTTGCCCACAGAACAATCCTCCACCTGCAAATCACCAGGATTGAATTACATAAATCCCCAAAATTATTCAATTTCGATTATATATAGTCAAAATTTTGCATTCAATAATTTTGAACCCGTTAAAAAAAATGAATTAGCGCATTCCTATGTGTTGGAATGGCATGTTCGCATTGCAAAAATCTGCATTTACAAATCATCCGCATTCTTATGCTTTTTGCATTTTTGAAATAAAATCCTTTTTTTTTTGCAGTGACCATATAATATTGTAATACATCTAGCACCAATTTTCTGCCTTTCGCTTTCCAAATGGAAGTCTGATTTTCAAAAGCATAGATTTGCATAACTGCTGATGGAAATGAGGATAGTTGCATTTTGTTTGGATTTTGCAGATCAAAACTCATTCTTAAACCCTTAAAAGTAAATGTTTTAATGCAATGGGTTAAGTTTATTTTCCCAACTATTTAAACTGCCAATTGTATTAGAGGTTTATGCCCCATCAGTTAATGTTATGTAATCTCTTCAACTTGTACCATGTACTTGAACATGACTGCAGATCGCACAATCTTTAGCATTTGAAAAAACGGCGCCACCGTTCCTTCACATTGGTCAATTAAAAAAATAAAACACTTTGTGATGGCGACGAACAGATTGTCAAGGAGGATTGTTTAACATCAAAGAGTTAATTTAAAAGAATAGAGATGGAAAGAGGCCTTTAAAGGTAGGGGACAGGGGAGGAGACTGAAACCAGTGTGAAAAATTATCTTTCATGGCGCATGTGCTATAGTTTCCAATTGGCCTCAGGACGGAATAGTAGTGAGAAGTGAGAATTTTTGTTTAGTCAAAGCGATAGTCAAAATACAAATGATGCAGTCAGGAAGATGAATAATGCATTTTCGCTAATCATTTCGAGTACATTCTTGTCAATTAGTTCCATATACATCAGTGACAATAAAATTGGTGGGACACAGTTTCTAGCACATTGTGCGCAAAAGGCCTAGTAAATGATTCCAGAGAATGGGATTTTTTGTGAATACAGGGTTTATGTCAAGAAGATAGTTGGATTCAAAAATTATCTTTCTTGATCTTGATATATTTTTGTTGCTTAAAATAGGTGTAAGTTAGTCAGAACGACAATGAGTAGCTTTGCAGAAAAGAACAAAGTTCTAGGTTAGAATTAAATGAAAAATACTTTCCCATGATTTTCAGAATGCTGAATGCAAGTATATTATTTTCACGCAGTGATTAGAATTCTTCCCCTCTCTAATCCCCCTGCTGTGGGGGAAGGCGAGGCACATCTGTTCGTATATGGTATTGTTGGCTGTTGGAAGAAACCACACCTCGCCATTTCTGTCTTCCTGTCTCCCGAAATTGTTTCTCTTTAATGGGAACAGACAATAGACTGCCCCCTCTCGGTTGGTCTGGATAAGCAGTAGCTCCAACTACCACGCATTGCAAGAACAACATTTCCACAGTATCATAGTAAAATATTGAAAATTCTCAAATGTAAAGTCAAAACTGTTTAGCATTTTGTCTGTTACTGTAAAATAATGGGAAATTCTCTGCACTCAGAAACTTTAAAAAGGAGCTCATCATGTGAGAATAGAAATAAGAATGATCGATTTTCTGTTATTAAAAAATACTTTTCCATTGGAAATACTTGGTTATATGGCAGCTCTTTGTTTACTGTTTGGAAAAAAATGTTAGTGTAAAGACATTGTCATCAGATGAGTTAGATTTAGAACAGGCAACACAAACAATCCACCGAGGCCATATTGAAAGTAAAATGGTTCCCCAATTGTAGTCAAGTTGCCATACGAAATATGAAAAAAAATATATTCTTTACAAGCTGTAAAACTGCATCTCATTGTCATGTGACTTAGCTGGCAAATATTATACTTGGTTGTGATGTCCCATTTTCTTGTTTATTCCAATGTTCATTGTCCCCTTGGTACAGGGAAGATAAAAAATCATCAGTCTTCGTCAGAATCTTTGTAATTCTCTTACCCCCAAAGGTGATAGAAGCCAGATCATTGGATGTATTTAAGGCAAAGATAGGTAAATATTTGAAAGAAGGAATTGCAGTTTAGACACAGTAGAGAAGTCAAAGCCAAAATAGTTCAGCCATGACCATATTGAATGGTGGTGCAGGCTTGAAGGGCCAAATGGCCTACAGCTCCAATATTCATGTGTTCCCAATCATTGTTGGTAATTTCTACAGCAAAACATTTTATGTGGCTATCATGAGTATGATGATATTCACGGGTCAGGCTCAGGTGATATTTGGCCACTTTGATTTAGTACCAGGCATCTATTTTTGGAGGGATCATTACCCTGACCTGAATTGCTTTATTGAGGAGAGGTCTTGAAGAGTAATTGGAAAAACAGTTAAAAGGAATTAGCCAAATATAAAATATTTTCCAGATATCTTTTGGAATATTTAGTTTCTTGAGGATGCAATAATCACCTTTTTACTTCACAATAGTCACTGTACTTCTATAGAAAATTGAGCTTGTGAAAAGGGTGATGGAGGAACTGAAGGAAATCCACATTAGGCAGGAAATGGTTTTGGGTAGACTGATGGGACTGAAGGCTGATAAATCCCCAGGGCCTGATGGTCTGCATCCCAGGGTACTTAAGGAGGTGGCTCTAGAAATAGTGGAAGCATTGGAGATCATTTTTCAATGTTCTATAGATTCAGGATCAGTTCCTGTGGATTGGAGGATAGCAAATGTTATCCCACTTTTTAAGAAAGGAGGGAGAGAGAAAACGGGTAATTATAGACCAGTTAGTCTGACATCAGTGGTGCGGAAGATGCTGGAGTCAATTATAAAAGACGAAATTGCTGAGCATTTGGATAGCAGTAACAGGATCATTCCGAGTCAGCATGGATTTACGAAGGGGAAATCATGCTTGACAAATCTACTGGAATTTTTTGAGGATGTAACTAGGAAAATTGACAGGGGAGAGTCAGTGGATGTGGTGTACCTCGACTTTCAGAAAGCCTTCGACAAGGTCCCACATAGGAGATTAGTGGGCAAAATTAGAGCACATGGTATTGGGGGTAGGGTACTGACATGGATAGAAAATTGGTTGACAGACAGAAAGCAAAGAGTGGGGATAAATGGGTCCCTTTCGGAATGGCAGGCAGTGACCAGTGGGGTACCGCAAGGCTCGGTGCTGGGACCCCAGCTATTTACGATATACATTAATGACTTAGATGAAGGGATTAAAAGTACCATTAGCAAATTTGCAGATGATACTAAGCTGGGGGGTAGTGTGAATTGTGAGGAAGATGCAATAAGGCTGCAGGGTGACTTGGACAGGTTGTGTGAGTGGGCGGATACATGGCAGATGCAGTTTAATGTAGATAAGTGTGAGGTTATTCACTTTGGAAGTAAGAATAGAAAGGCAGATTATTATCTGAATGGTGTCAAGTTAGGAATAGGGGGTGTTCAACGAGATCTGGGTGTCCTAGTGCATCAGTCACTGAAAGGAAGCATGCAGGTACAGCAGGCAGTGAAGAAAGCCAATGGAATGTTGGCCTTCATAACAAGAGGAGTTGAGTATAGGAGCAAAGAGGTCATTCTACAGTTGTACCGGGCCCTGGTGAGACCGCACCTGGAGTACTGTGTGCAATTTTGGTCTCCAAATTTGAGGAAGGATATTCTTGCTATTGAGGGCGTGCAGCGTAGGTTCACTAGGTTAATTCCCGGAATGGCGGGACTGTCGTATGTTGAAAGGCTGGAGCAATTAGGCTTGTATACACTGGAATTTAGAAGGATGAGGGGGGATCTTATTGAAACATATAAGATAATTAGGGGATTGGACACATTAGAGGCAGGAAACATGTTCCCAATGTTGGGGGAGTCCAGAACAAGGGGCCACAGTTTAAGAATAAGGGGTAGGCCATTTAGAACGGAGATGAGGAAGAACTTTTTCAGTCAGAGAGTGGTGAAGGTGTGGAATTCTCTGCCTCAGAAGGCAGTGGAGGCCAGTTCGTTGGATGCTTTCAAGAGAGAGCTGGATAGAGCTCTTAAGGATAGCGGAGTGAGGGGGTATGGGGAGAAGGCAGGAACGGGGTACTGATTGAGAGTGATCAGCCATGATCGCATTGAATGGCGGTGCTGGCTCGAAGGGCTGAATGGCCTACTCCTGCACCTATTGTCTATTGAAAAGAGCCATCTTGACATCAGATTCACAAGTGAGCCCTGATTTTATTTTATTTTTTGTTGTGTTTCTCAGGGATGATGAGTGCTGTGACCAACCAGAGAAAGTGACTTTTGAAATGTTTTCCACTCCTGAGTATTCTAGTCCATAGTCTACGAGGCTAATAGTGGTGCCCTCTTATTGCAATTAATTCATTAAAAAATCAGGAATTGAAATTGCATTATTAGTCTGTACTTTTTTTTTACAAACTCACATCACTCCAATAGTTTGGATGTCAGATCCATGACGGACTATAGTGATGGTTTGTAGATATTTAAACACTGAGTTTACTGAGAATATTCACACATAATTGCATTGTTTAAAATGCATGTACTTGAAACAGTTGCATCATTACAAAATGTTGGTGATGTAATATGTTCTATATACATTTCCTTTAATAAAATGGACTGAGAACATTACAATCTGATATTTTTCTAACATTGCGAGGATGGATTTACATTACTTTTCGAATTGTAGCCATTGTAATTCAGTGGCTTTAAAGTACCTTGGGATGTACTGTGGTCATAAATTATGCCACTTAACCAAGTATTTTCTTATTCCTGCTGTACAGAAAGTAAGGAAGACTTGATAGTTATACAGTGCAATCTATGGAGTGGAAAGAAAGGAAGAAAGATCGACTAATAATCCTTAATGTGTATGTTGCTAATTTTGGCTGGACTATTGGGAAGGCACAGAAGGTATGATGTAACCAACAGTTAAATCATCTAAAAATACAACTTTTGTTTGCCTTCCTCTTTTCTAGGTTTCTCCCCTCTACCACAGTTACTCTGAAGAAGCGTTCCAACCCAAAACGTCACCTATCCGTGTCTTCCAAAGCTGCTGCCTGACTCACTTTGTGTTTTGTTTGTAAACCAGTATTTGCAGTTCTTCGTGTCTGCGATGGGAATGCCATCAACAGGGTGACATTGTTTTCCAATGGGAATGCCGTTGGTGGGGTTACAGTTAATACTGTTCCCTAGTTGCCTTAAAATTTCTGTATGGAATGTTGATGGCTGGTACTCATGTTATAGAAATGTTACCTGCCACAGGAAAGCATAAGTCTAAATGTTGTTTGGATCCTTCTAAAAGCTGAAACAAGCTTCTGCTTGAATTATAAGTAGATCTGAAAATTAGTCATAGATAAATAGTTAGGGCAAAAGAAAAATTATGGATTTGTTAGGCAAAAGTGGTTGAACCAAGGGATCCTATCATGAAAGACAGTTGCAACATTGCCCTGGGGCTATGATGATAGATTGGCCTCCAACAATTAGAATTATCTTCCCCATATTGCATCAACCTCAATTTTGATGGCGTGTCTTGGTGCTTTAATCACTTAATAGGTATCATAATGTTGAGGGCAGTTAGAACTCCACTTCTTCTTGGACTGAACTTTAGTCCAAGAAGGTGGACGACAGAATGAAAGTTATCGTAAACCTGACGGTGCTCAATGAGTTCTGATGAAAGGTCATTGACTTGAAATGTTAGGTCAGATCATGCTGGATCCAGATTCCCACTTGAAATTACCACATGCAAGAATTCACTTAATTCAGATGTAGAGGGCCACTCTGGCCCAGGTGGGAAAACGTCAACTGTGATTAGACTCAGGCAATGTTGAGTGGATGTGCTGCCTTTGGAACAACCCCGACAGGCCTTAACATGGCTGCACAAAGACATTTACCAAATATCAAACGTGTTAAAAATATAGTGATTTTGTCTTTAAAAGAAAGATAAAGGTAATTAGACCCCAACAATTTAGAAACAGCAAATTACTTCTGAAGTAAAGTAAATTAATTAAAAATATTATCAACCTTGTTCTTTACCTCTTTATCTCCAGGCCTGGAATCCCCATTGTCATGTCCGATTGGTTAGGATTAGGGGAGTGATTTACCAGCAAACTTGGGCTCTGCTCCTGGACTCCATGTAGAGTCCATCAGTGGAGCTCAATCAAAGGTAGCCACACTAAGTCTTGGTCCTCAACATTCAACACCAAATATATGCAAGTCTGAGATTTACTGAAGTTTTGATGACTGAAAATCTGTGATAATGATTGTAACTGACCACTCCAGCCCAGGAAGATTGACTGTGCTCTCTCACCACTCAGACTGCTTGCCCTGCTGAATATTTCTTGAAATTTGTGTTTTAATTTTATTAAGTGGAAATGTGGTAGAACATGAACTGGATATCAGGGAGCAGGGTATTATTGAAAAGGTGTTGTTTGGTAGACTGCCAATTACTTCTTCCACACATTGAAGATTGGGAGGAAGTTGGTATAGGGATAGTTAACAGAGTTTAATGAAAAGTCAGCCAGTTTGTATTTTGAGTTAACATGTAGAATGGAGCAAGATTTACATGTTGGTCAGGCCACAGTTATGGATGGGCAGCTATTAATAAATGATTTGGGATTTTAATCATTTTTTCCACGTAACTTGAATTAATGGCATCTGGATTGTTAGTTCAATATTGCAGTGATTATGCTACTGTTTTAGCATTCATAATGGCAGAATGATGATAGTGTTGGCTTAGGTACAAACATATATTGAAATGGTATATATATTTATTACTAGGGAGCTTCCCATTCCATAGGTTGATGGTTTGCATCTTGCTCAGCACTTCTTTGTTGAACATTGTCTGATGTGGAAAAAGACCTCACTTTGTTACGGCAATTTCTGCCACACATACTGCAAGGGAAGACAGTGCTGAGCAGTTTTGCTGAAATTACTATTTTCGCAAACCCTTTATTTTCCATTTATTTTCTCTCCTGAATACTCCTTCACCATCCTGAATAATCGGATCTAAAAGATTCTAACCATTGGTGACTTTGAGCAAGATTTTGGTTGCTGCAGCCTTGGCCATTTAGTTTCACACCAATCTACAGCAAAGCACTTTGAGATCCTCTTATGCTCCTCTGCTTCCCATTTGGCTGTGGGAAGGACTTGATCAAAGTGCTGCTTCTTCACACCCATTGCCACCAACAGCCAGTTCCGATGAAGAGATCCAGACCTGAAGTGTTAACCATTTCGCTTTCTATAGATGTTGCCTGACCCACTGAATCTTTTCAGCATTTACTACTTTTATTTCATATTTTTAGCATCTGCATTTTTTTATTATCTAAATTATATAGGAGTCTGCGGAAGAGGACATGTGACTAACAGTAGTTAGACATGACTATGCACATGGTTGCTTCACTCATTATTAGAGAGGTCTGTTTCATTTATTTTCTAATTTAGAGTATTTAAGGTTTCATGACTAGCAAGCATTCTTTTAGACTTTGCAAAATAATGAGATTATGGATTAATGCCAAGATATGTGAACTTAGCCAGGTTAGTTTTTCTGTTTTTGGAATTGTTGTTGCAAAAGGGAAGATATAAAGACATGAGACACAAGAAACTAGCTGGAATTTTTAGCAAAACATACAGTGCTGGAAGAACTCAGTGGAGGGAATGGACAGGATCTGCGGAGGGAATGGACAGTCAACATTTTGGGTCGGGATTGATTGTTTTCTAGATGTCAAATGCATGGATTCCCAGCTAAATGTATCTCATAAGATCCTAATTTGGAATGGACCATAGGCAGGTTGATGGAATGGAATCCTTCCACTTTCACAAGCACTGCTGGATGACCAGGCATTGCCTTTTAAAGTCCATATGAAGTTGAATATACCCTTTCGCTGAAGAAAATCACCAAAGCCACAATCTAGACATGCGTTCATTCTGACTGACATTGCCAATGGCAAAGATACATGTCCTTTATGGACATTGAAGTGGCAAGTCACCTGACTAATGTGTCCCTCGTTTCTCTACACTCTTTCCCTGTCTATTTTCTTTCCTTCCACTCACTGCCTCACTTACACCCTTTCTCTCCTCTATTCTTCCACTTCCATCCTGCTCTCCCTCCTGCCACCCATCCCTCCCTCTTCCACCTCTCCTCCACCTCTCCATTTCCCCCCTTCCTTCAGCAGCTCAAGCGTTGATTAGCCCTGGTCTGAGTAGCTGGCTGTTAAAAGCTGGTACATGGGGTTTGTGAATTGTCGTGATGTTGGGTAGATGATGGAGAGCCTGCTTCGCATTGCAGGGAAGGATTTTCAGGCGCAGTTCCAAAAGTCCCTGCTTGGAGGATGGCTGTATGTAAGTTTCAATTTATATTTGAAGTCATCTGTAAGTTAACAATGCTTGCTGCTGAGATCAAAACCAAATGCAACCAAACCAAATCATTATGTTCTTTCTGGCCCAGGGCATGATCTTTACGGACAAAGTTCAAGGAAACCAATTATAAAATGGGGCATGTTGTACCGATGTCCTACAGCCAACTGCTATTTATTTATTGGGTGCTTCATTCAGTGTGGAACTGATGGCAGCTCTACCTGTGTGTCCTGAAAAATAAGCGTCCTCATGAACCCTCTTCCCTGGACATCTGCGGCAATTGAGGAAGAGCCTGGTGCTGTCCCTGAGAGCACTTTTCCTTGGCCTTTATTCCCAGCTCCCCATCTTGTGTGTTTTTCTGTTTTTCTTATTTTTGGCTTCTGCATAACATTATTTAAAACACCAAAGAGAAAATATTTCATGTGCTGTCCTCAAAGTCCTTTTGTGGTTTTGCACCGGCCACACTATTACCGTGTGGCCATGGTGCATAGAAACATAGAAAATAGGTGCAGGAGTAGGCCATTTGGCCCTTCGAGCCTGCACCGCCATTCAATATGATCATGGCTGATCATCCAACTCAGTATCCCGTACCTGCCTTCTCTCCATACCCCCTGATCCCTTTAGCCACAAGGGCCACATCTAACTCCCTCTTAAATATAGCCAATGAACTGGCCTCAACTACCTTCTGTGGCAGAGAATTCCACAGATTCACCACTCTCTGTGTGAAAAAAAACTTTCTCACCTCGGTCCTAAAAGACTTCCCCCTTATCCTTAAACTATGACCCCTTGTTCTGGACTTCCCCAACATCGGGAACAATCTTCCTGCATCTAGCCTGTCCAACCCCTTAAGAATTTTGTAAGTTTCTATAAGATCCCCCCATAATCTTCTAAATTCCAGCGAGTACAAGCCGAGTCTATCCAGTCTTTCTTCATATGAAAGTCCTGCCATCCCAGGTGCAAAGAGCAATGAACGGGTAGATAGTTCCAAACTGTTGAACGGAGATGAGGAAGAACTTTTTCAGTCAGAGAGTGGTGAAGGTGTGGAATTCTCTGCCTCCGAAGGCAGTGGAGGCCAGTTCGTTGGATGCTTTCAAGAGAGAGCTGGATAGAGCTCTTAAGGATAGCGGAGTGAGGGGGTATGGGGAGAAGGCAGGAACGGGGTACTGATTGAGAGTGATCAGCCATGATCGCATTGAATGGCGGTGCTGGCTCGAAGGGCTGAATGGCCTACTCCTGCACCTATTGTCTATTGTCTATTGAACAGCAAAGTTTACAAAGTTACCAAAGACTTCAAAACAAACATTCAATACCAGTTTCTGTGAAGGTAACCTTTCACGTGATCATTCAAGAAAGTGGGTATGACGCAGCATTTTCAGATTTGCATGTTAACCCATCAGTCTGATATCTCTGTGTTTAGTTTAGGGATTTCTCTGGTGAACTCCAGAAAAATTCTGCACCTTGTGCAAAACTCCCGTTAATATTGCAGTGGGGAATAGTGGCACAAATAGACAGGCTTTTAGTCTGGAGGCCTGAGTTAAAACTACAGCAATACAAGTTCATCTGTTTAATTTATATAACATTTATTAAATATTGTAGCCTTACAATGAAGGCAAAAGTTATCTCAATAATTATGATCATAGAATGGCTGAATTGTCATTAAATAATAT
The DNA here is from genome assembly GCF_053455715.1 of Rhinoraja longicauda. NCBI lineage: Eukaryota > Metazoa > Chordata > Chondrichthyes > Rajiformes > Arhynchobatidae > Rhinoraja > Rhinoraja longicauda. The sequence goes on along the minus strand of NC_135972.1, from coordinate 5,234,725 downwards.
CTGGTTTTGTCAGGACAGGAAATCTACTGTTCTTATCCACTCTGATCAGTGTGTGACTCCAGGCTCACTATAGAGTAGCTGACACACTTAATTTGCCTTCATCTTGTCATTCTGTTGTATCCAAAGTATTATTTTAAACCAGAATTTGAATAAAAATATTGCAGTTCTGCTGCATCTCATTCTGAATGGTGGTGAACAATTAAACAGCTGATGGGAGGAGGAAGCTCCAGAACATTCATTGATGACAGCGCTCAGCATTTTAGTGTCAAATAAAAGCAGCACATACAACCAGAAGTGACAAGTAAATAATCCATTGGCTTCTTACTCCACATGATATTAAGAAAAGACCAAGGGCACACGATACATCAAAGAGTGATCAGCATCCGGGGTTGTTGCATTCAAGATGTGACTTCCATGAAAAACTGCATTGAGCTGTACAATTTCTGTACAATTACAACACTGACATTGTGCAAACCTATCCAGGATGTCACGTGGACAAAAAGCTGAGCAGAATTATATTTGCCTGATCAGTATCCTCTCAAACCTGAGCAAATGATGCAGGTATTAACAGTAGTTTAAAAAGAGTGAGGTTTTGTTGTACAGGTGTTGGTGAGGCCATTCGTGAAATATTGTACATTACATTTGGTACCCTTACCTAAACATAGATGTACAGGTTGAAACTCTTGTCGTCCGACATTATGTGGTCCAGCAGCTCCCGTGGTCCAGCATATTTTTGGTCTTGATGTTTGTTTATTATTCTCACATGTACTGAGATACAGTGAACTCGTTGTTTGCATGCCATCCAATCAAATCGTAGTATAGCAAAAAAACATTCAAATTCTAGTTTTAAATAATACCTTTCATACAACAAATCATTTGGTTCTCTCAGGCCAGGACATCTACCATTCCTATCTATTCTGGTCAGTGTGTGACTCCAGGCTCACTGTCGTGTAGCTGACACATTGAATTTGCCTTTAACTCATCATTCTGTTGCATGAAAGTTATTATTGATGCTGTTATCTAGCATTGCTGGCTGTCCTAACAGCATTCTTAACTTTAATGCAATTTAATTTGACGTGAAACAACATGAAATTGTATCTGCTTAATGACATGTGCAATCAACATTGTGATGATATCCATTTCTGGCAATGATTCCTATTTTCCTGGTGGAAGATAAGTAGAATTCCTTCAAGTTGCCAGAAATTAAAGGTATGAATCACACAATTTGTCTGGAAAAGACCAAGTAACTTGACATTTGAAACTTCAGGGCATTTAGATGAATGGCATTTAATGAAGAGTTAGGATGATGTGGATTGGGATAGGTCGCTTCCACTGGTTGCTTTCACCATACCTGCAGTACAGGTGCAACCAATGTTCAGCTAACTTTCAAAGTTTAACGGTTAAAGGAGTAACAGGAGGCACAAGTTTAAGAAAATGGGAAAAAAGGGTTGTTTATAAATAAATTGCTGTTGACAGGATATAATTCTCTAACACAGGACTATTAATGTGGTATCTGTAAGATCTTTTAAAAGACAATTGCATAGTTGCTTAAAATAGACAAACCTTAATGCCTATGTGAGAGTAAATTGGAGAGTGGGTTTATACCAAGTCACTCGTGATGGAGAATACAATAGACTTGATGCGAAGAAAGCTTTTTTCTTTACGATAACATTCTATCCCAGCCCCAAGCAACTTGTCAAAAGTCACTGACTTGGTCAAAATATGAAGAGTTATAATCCATCATATGGAGTTATAATCCATCAAAAGCCACCCCAGAAATACAGACATACTTGTCTGAGAAACAGTGTCTGTGGAATCCATTGTCGAGTTATATCACGTAGTACAAATACGCCTGCAGCTAGATACAACATGTAATTGATAGGGGGAAATAGTGAGAAAATAATTATTTTAGTGGCTATGTTATATAGTTTAGCTGCAGAATTTTACTATTTATTATTATAGCATATTGACTATGTAATATGTATATGTTTTTAGATATCAGTTCCAGAGCAGATTTAATATTGCAGGCTCTTGCAATATCATGCCACAGAGCGATGTTGGGAGTTTTACTGTCATCATTTCTGTATTGTGAGGCAATTTAATTTCCTTCACATACTGAATTTTATAAACAGCTCCGAGCAATGAACCACACACATCTGCTGATGTTGCCAAGAGTGGATAACAACTGTCTTTGTTATCACAGGAAAACCATGTATATCAAGTATTAGTTCAGATCATTTTCCAAGCTCCTAACTTTAAAAAAAAGTATGGGCGTATTTATTAAATGATTTTGGCAAATGCACAACAGAACACTAAATTGTGCAGCAATTTTAGGTCTTTTGATTCCAATAGTTTAGGGTGTTTTATTTTGTTACAGTTTTGGATTTGAAAAGTCTGAATATTGTTCCTGAACATAGGCTGGATATGAGACAAATATTCCATTTGCTAACATCTGAACACTGAAAAGCAAGAGTATTTACATGGGCTGCTGAAATGTTATGTTTTCTGGATTCTGATTAGCTTATTGGCATATACACCAGGGTGCAATAAAATTCTTTGTTTGCATGAAGTTCCTAGAGTATACTGTCTACATACACTAATGATAAATATAACAATAAATAAATGACGAGTACAGAACAGTAGAATGGTACAAAGATTATCTGAGGTAGTAACATTAAGTGCAAAATAAACCTAAAATGAAATAATGCAAGATAGACACAAAATGCTGGCGTAACTCAGCGGGACAGGCAGGGCACGCAACAATGCCTTTAAATCTGGTGACACTTCAGCATACAGTGTTGCCAGGTCAAACCTGAACAAAGGTATTAAAAGGGCCAAAGACACCCACAGGCAACGGGTGGAAGACCACTTCAACACCACGGACACCAGAAGCATGTGGCAGGGTGTCAGGGACATCACTGGCTACAAGAGCAGCCCTGCCTGCCCCCACAGCGATATGGCACTGACCAACGAGCTTAACACCTTCTTTGCCCGCTTTGAAACTGGCAAAACCACCTTGAGTGAAAGAACCCCAGCCGAGGCGGTGGGACAGGTCTTGCAACTGAACACACAGGAGGTACAACGCGCTCTGCAAAGGGTCAACCCACGCAAGGCTGCAGGACCGGATGGAGTTCAAGGAAGGGTACTGAAGGACTGTGCTGAACAGCTGGCTGAGGTATTCACCAGGATCTTTAACCTGTCATTATCTCTAGCTATGGTCCCCAAGTGCCTGAAGTTGGCTATCATAGTTCCGGTGCCGAAAAAAACAAAGATCTCCAACCTGAACGACTACCGCCCGGTTGCCCTAACGCCGATAGTCATGAAGTGCTTTGAGAGGCTGGTCCTCTCACACATCAAATCCAGCATCCCTGACTCACTGGACCCACATCAATTTGCATACAGGGCAAATAGATCCACAGAGGACGCCATCTCTCTGGCTCTTCACACTGTCCTGACTCACCTAGAGAGACAGGGCACGTACGTGAGGATGCTATTCATAGACTATAGCTCCGCCTTCAACACGGTCATCCCCACCAAGCTCATCACCAAACTCCACCAGCTAGGCCTCAGCTCGTCATTATGTGACTGGATCCTGGACTTCCTGCTGGAACGACCGCAGGCAGTGAGAATGGGCCCGCACCTGTCCTCCACTATCACCCTGAGTACTGGCACACCACAGGGCTGTGTTCTGAGCCCCATGCTCTACTCCCTCTTCACACACGACTGTGTTCCTGCATTCGACACCAACACCATTGTCAAGTTTGCAGACGACACAACGGTGATCGGGCTTATCACCAACGGGGATGAAACAAACTATAGAGCGGAGGTGCAGAACCTGGCGGACTGGTGCTCGGATAACAACCTGTCCCTAAATACCACCAAAAACCAAGGAGCTGATCATCAACTTCCGTAGGTCACATAACGGGGAATATGCCCCGATGTGGCGGATCAGGCCACTCCTTGGGTCAGCCCCTCGTTACGTGACGGACAGGCGTAAGGGGTTAAAAGTGAGACCAAGGGAAGGCGTGGCTCATCCCTAGGAGAACTACGCTGTGGGCAGGAGCTCACAGCATAATAAAAGAATCTTACTAAAAACTGCCTGGCGTCTTGCCTTTTCTCTGGCCTCCGCCAGGCCACTACATTGGTGACCCCGACGTGATCTGAACACCAATGTAGTGGCCTGGCGGAGGCCAGAGAAAAGGCAAGACGCCAGGCAGTTTTTAGTGTTCAGATCACGTCGGAACTGTGGTCGGCCATGGCAAGACTCTTGGGTGTCAGCCTACACCACACTACGGCGTACCATCCACAGTCGAACGGGTTGGTGGAACGCTCGGCTCACGGGCCCAGACTGGGTGGACGCCCTGCCGTGGGTTTTGCTGGGGATCCGCACCGCACCCAAGGAGGACTTGGCCTCCTCCGCCGAGTTGGTGTACGGGGCCCCCTTGACGGTTCCCGGGGAGTTCATCCCACCAGCGCAGGGTCGAGTGGAGCAGCCTTCTGACGCCCTGCAACGTCTTCGGCAGACGGTGGGCAGGCTGGCACCTGTGCCCACGTCACGTCATGGGACCTTCCAGCCACACGTCCCTGCCGCTCTAGAGGACTGCCAGTTTGTGTTCCTGCGCAGGGACGCACACCGATCACTTCTCCAGCGGCCGTACGAGGGCCCCTTCCGGGTCCTGCAACACGGCTCGGCCACATTCGTTCTGGACATGGGGGGTCGCAGAGAGACTGTTTCGGTCGCACGGCTGAAGCCGGCACACGTGGACATTGATCGGCCGGTGCCGGTTGCGCAGCCCCGTCCGCGCGGTCGCCCCCCGTCCAAGCTACCCCCTCCAGCGTCTGCTACGACCCCTCCACCTGTCGGTCAGTCGCCGGTCCCTGCGCCGGTCATGGTGCGCACCCGGGCTGGTCGCCTCGTGCGCCCTCCTGTCCGTTTTGTACCTCCGGTTCTTGGGGGGGGGTCCTGTGGCGGATCAGGCCACTCCTTGGGTCAGCCCCTCGTTACGTGACGGACAGGCGTAAGGGGTTAAAAGTGAGACCAAGGGAAGGCGTGGCTCATCCCTAGGAGAACTACGCTGTGGGCAGGAGCTCACAGCATAATAAAAGAATCTTATGCCTGGCGTCTTGCCTTTTCTCTGGCCTCCGCCAGGCCACTACACCGATCTCTATCAACGGGGACAGTGTGGAGAGAGTGTCCAGCTTCAAGTTTCTGGGCACTCACATTTCGGAGGACCTAACATGGTCCAATAACACTGCTGCGCTGGTCAAGAAGGCACAACAAAGACTGTTCTACTTAAGAATACTGAAAAAGTCTGGTCTACCCCAACAGATGCTGACGACCTTCTACCGCTGCACCATAGAGAGCATCCTAACGCATGGCATCCCTGTGTGGTACCTCAGCTGCACGGAGGCAGAAAGGAAAGCTCTACAGCGGGTAGTCCATAGAGCTCAGAGGGCCATCGGAACACAGCTACCAGACTTGGAGGGCATCTACAACACACGATGCCTCAGAAAAGCCACCAGCATCCACAAAGACTCTTCACACCCCTGCAACAGTCTGTTCGAACTCCTTCCATTGGGCAGACGATACAAGGCCTTCTACGCCCACACCTCCAGACTCAGGAACAGCTTCATCCCCAGGGCCATAGCTGCTATGAACCGGTCCTGCTGAGCCGGATGGCCACATCGCATAGATCAACTTGCACTTTACCCTGTCTAAAAACTGTTCCAACTGTTTCGTTTCGTTGGGTTGCTGTTAATTACTTAAATTATTGCATCGTATGGGAGGCGCATTCCCAATCTCGTTGTACCCCTGGGTACAATGACAATAAAGATGTATTGTATTGTATTGTAGAAGGAATGGGTGACGTTTCAGGTTGATACCCTTCTTCATGTCTGAAGAACCTCATCCATTCCTTCTATCCAGAGATGCTGCCTGTCCTGCTGAGTTACTCCAGCATTTTGTGTCTATCTTCAGTTTAAACCAGCATCTGCAGTTCCTTCCTACAACATGAAATAATGCAATAACTGAATGAGATAGAGTTTAGAGCAAGAGTAACTGGAAGAGGGTTAGAGAGATGTGACTGGTTCAGGAATCTTAATAGCACTGGGGAAGAAGCTGTTCTTGAGTTTGGATGCCGGGGCTTTCAAGCCCTTGTATCATCATCCAGAAGGTAGAATAGGGACAAGGAATTGGCAGGTATCCTTGATGATACTTCCAGCCTTCCTGATGCAATGCACCATGAAGGTGGACTGGATGGAAGGAAGTGATGAGCCTGTGATGGATTGAGCTGTGTTAACCACACTCCTTTGCAAGTTCAGCTGGTCAAGAGCAGAGCAGTTGCCATACCAGGCCGAGATGCATCCCATAAGATTACTTTCCATAGTGCATCTGTTTGATTAACAGAAAGTGATTTAAGATTATGTGCTTTTCTGGACTTCTAAATAAAGCCAAACTCCAAAATAATCCAGTTTTAAACATAAATATTTAACTCACTTGTCAGGCCATTGTATGTCAAGTGATTCTGATATTGGGATAATTAAATTTCATGCAAGTTTATTAGAATTGCTATAGTCACAGCATCACCATTCATTGCCAGGTTGACAAGTTGAAGTATGTGATTCATTTAGCAGCAATGGTGAAATTGGATGGACATCAGGAATGCCAGATCTTTGCTTTTCTGTGATTTTATGGTTGGTCTTTTGATAGCTAGGATGTATTGAAACACATTTTAGTTGGCAAAAGAAAAAAGTGACTGTGGCAAAGGGCGAAGATATCTACAGTTCTGGTGTTGGATGGGGTGCAACAATTTAGTCAGATCTGCACAGGAGAGCAAGGTTTTACTTAAGATAGACACAAAAAGCTGGAGTAACTCAGCAGGACAGGCAGCATCTCTGGAGAGAAAGAATGGGTGACGTTTCAGTCAAGACCCTTCTTCAGATGTGGTCCAGCCTAAGGAAATTATCAGTTTAGTTTGCACCAACTGAGTTGAATTGACTTGGCGTGTGCATTTGTTTGTGTTTTCATGTGTGCGTTGGTGAGACAGTATGTGTACGTGTAGTTGAACACCTTTCCAAACTTGTCCTGAAGCCTTTGATAATTTGCGGAATTTACCTAATATCCAGTGAACGCTGGTCTCAGGATCCCTTTTGTCTTCTGGAACTTGTGTCAAAAGTAGATGGATTCCCTTGGCTGTGAGTGTGCAGATAGAACACCAGCTAAACTGAGGAGTATGTTAAACAGGAGCTGGGGAGATTCTGCGTTTGACATGCACAAACATTATTCTGTCTTTATGTTTTATTTAGTAGTGTATTTTCCCCATAAACATCAGTTATAAAAAGGGCAGATTTAAACTGATTCAGTGACATATTTAAGTATATTGTCCTTTACTTGATAAGTAATAGCATCTTGTACAAAATAAAGTATTTTTGTGTTCTGTCTATCCCATTAATAAGTTTTGATTGCACAAGTAGACTTGGAAATTCCATAATTTGTCCAAGTCCAAATATAAATGATTGGCTAAGCTGAGTCTTAATGTCGGCCAATAGCAAAGTTCCCAGTATCTTGGTTAGAACCAGAATATGTGGTCACGGACGAAATATTCAGTTGGAAAAGATTGTGACTCAGTGTTAAGAAAGCTGACAAGAAATGCCCTGGGGTGGCAATGTGATGGAGAAATAGATGTGAGTTAATCAACGTATGTGAGAGAACCGGCACGAGTGTTATGTGCAGAGATCCATTTGGTTGAAGCTGCTTTTCCATGCAAACCAATGTGCCTATCTGCACTAATCACATTTGCCTGTGTTTGACCTACAGTATATCCCTCTGAATCTTTCCTCTCCATATATCTGTACAAATGTCTTTTAAATGTTGTAATTGCACCCTCTCACTTTATATCTATGTCCACCAGGTTTAGGATCCCCTACCCTGGAGAAAAGACTGTGACTTACCACCCTATCCATGTCCCTCATAATTGTTTAAACCTTTATGAGGTGACCCTTCCTACATCTGTTATACTCCTCAAGGAGCTCGCTTGCTTCCTTTTTCCTGGCCAAAGACTCAATATCCCTCATCAACCTGTGTACTCTGATCCTGCCAGTCTTGCCCTTCACTCTAACAGGACCACCCTGGCCCTGAACTCTTCCTGTCTCATTAGTAAATACCTCTCACTTGCCAGACAACCCTTTAGTGCTCTGACTGTGTCTCCCAATAAACCTGTGCAAATTCCAGTCTAATGCCATCAAAATTAACTTTGCTCAAGTTACCACTTTAATTTGTGTACGAAGGAACTGCAGATACTGGTTTAAACCGAAGATAAACACAGAAAACTGGGGAAACTCAGCGGGTCAGACAGCATCTCTGGAGAAAAGGAATAGGTGACATTTCGGGTCAAGGTCCTTCTTCAGACCCTCCTTGTCAACCAATTCCATCTTATTCCATGATTATCTTGAAGTAAATAGAACTATGGTCCCCACTGACATATCTGCCACTTGTCCAGCCTTATAAACTAACAAGAGGTTAAGTGTAGCAATTGTATAGTAAAGCTATCTACATATTGCTTCAGAAAACTTTCGTGGACACTTAACAGATTCTGCCCATCTAAATCCTCAGCACCATGACAGTTCCCATCCAAGTTAAAATCTTCTAATATTACTAACCTATTTCTTCACTTCAATTATCTGCAATTTCCTTAAATATTTGCTCCTCTAAATAAAATCATCAAACAATTACATTGGATGTTAAATTTTGTGTTGGTTTTCATGAATGCATGAACATAGAGTATAATGCGGATGTTATAGGCAAACATTAAAATAAAATGAAAACCAACCAAAAACTCAAGAAATGAAATATTCTTTCTTCTCATTAATGTGCAGTGTAGCATTTACTGTAATCCTCCAACCAGAGCAAGATGCAACACCTGTAAATGGAGGGTTCTGATATTTCTTCTGTTAATCTCCAGTTTTACTTCAGAGTGAAATGCTCTTAAATTTAAAGGCGCCACCATGTGGCATTACATGCAAATTAAGACCTGAATCCTACAGCTCAAGTCTTGCAACCAGACAATTTGCAAATATTTTGATGGCTGTGGAGTTTACATTTTTGTTGTATGCTGGTGCGTTGTACAAAAATGGGATACTTATTTATGGGGGTTTCAACTATCCCACAAGAGCAGTTACCTAAATTAACTCAGATTTCTGAGATGCTTTTATTAAAGATAAAATCTGTATATGGAACTATGACAAGAGTGTACAAGGTTCACAGAGTCAAAACATCGTCATTGATGTAACTTGGTTCTCTAAAAGGTAAATTAAAAGTCTATTTTAAAGCAATCGCAGCAGAGCATTATTGGGAGATTTCAATGGAATTCTCTGCTTTAAAAGGACATGATAAGCTACAGGAAACGCTGCCTCAAGAAGGCAGATAATATAATTAAAGAGCCACACTGCCCTGTTTACATTCTCATCTTGTTGCTACTGTTGGGAAAAAGGGTACAGGAGCCTGAGAACCATTACCTCCATGTTCAAGAATAGCTTCTCATCAATCATCACTTTCTTGAACTGCCCTGCACAACCCCAACTACAACCCTACCTTAGCATTGAACCACTACGGACTATTGCATATTTTGGGTGTTGTTGCATCTAATATGCCTGTACAGCTACAGCAAGTAAGAATTTTATTGCTCTGGTTCATATCTGGTGCACATGACAAATAAACACTTTCTCTCTTAAATGAATTTCAATTAATCGCAAGAATGAATTAAGCTTTGAATACAAGCACGGCATCATTTGCTTCCTGAGTGAGTGCTATTGCTGCATAATGTGAAACAGGTTATTTTCTGTTTAATTGCCTGTGAAAGTGGTATTGCAAAGTTCTCAAATATAATTCACTCTATCAATGCGAGTTGGGATGTCAATAAATGTGACACATTTGCAGGAGGTAATATAGTTATGATCATGGTTTTATAATATGATACCATTCATGACTTACAAATGTTTTACTGTCTTCGTGTTGTAATCTTTGCATGTCGTGTGGCTATGCTTTCATAGAATGTGATGGTAATAATAATAATGAATGGTGGAGCCAAATAATTTGAGCATGAGAGGTGCAGAAGGGTGCGAGTTGCTGTTGAACTAGACAGATGAGGTTTGAATCAATGATCTAGGCACGTGAGTTTGAATCACAGGAAAACTAAATTCAAGTAATGAAAACATCTAAAAATAAAACAAAACCAAATTTGTGTAATGGCAGCACTTGAAATTGGGGAATTCAGTGTTCATACCGTTGGATTGTGAGCTACCTGATGAGATGCTGTTCTTCCAGTTTACAAGTGGTCTCACTCTGGCAATGGAGGAGGCCCAGGACGGAAAGGTTCTCGTGGGAAAGGGAAGGGGAGCTAAAATGGTTAATGACCATTCCAGCAGGCCTTGAAGGATTGAGTATAAATGTTTGGCAAAATGGTCGCTTTGTTAACACTTGCTCTCGCTGATGTAAAGGCCATATCATGAGCACCAAATGCAATGGACAAGGCTGGAAGAGGTGCACGTAAACCTCTATCTCACCTGGAAGGGCTGCTGGACCTGCTGAATGGAAGTGAGACTGGAGTAGGGAAACTATTAGATCATGTTTAACAACTCATCCGATTCACTAATGTGACATCCTTACCCTATTGACCTGTATGTGACCCCGCCCCATAGATATGGTTTACTCTTAACAGCCTTCTTAGTTCAGGGATAGACAATAGATGCTGGTGACATCCATATACTTGAGTGAATTAATTTGGTAAAAATAATTGACAGTGATTATGTTACAAGTCACACAGATGTATTAGCTGGTGAGTTCCAATCCCACTACGCTTCAATAACAGAGAGCCCTAATCACGATCCCTTAACAATCAATTACACTGCCATCATTGACTTCACAATCTAGGTTCAATGTGGATCAGAAATGCAGTTGGACCAGCCATTGTAATACAAGACCAGGTCAGAGACTGGTCATTCTGTAGTGAGCCTCTTGCCTCTTGAACAGCCCTCTCTTCTTTCCAGCAAATGCATGGCACAAATCAGAATGTGCTGCAACATTTTCCACTGCCTTTCTCAATTGCTGTACGTGGTGTATCAAATACAAGCGAACCTAGCAACTTTCCAAGGCTCTTTTTGAAGACACAGGGAACTGCAGGTGTGCTGCTGAAACGATTTGACCTGTTTATGTAAAGATACATCCAAAGATGTTGCCTGATCCGTTGAGTTACTCCAGCAGATAGACACAAAAAGCTGGAGTAACTCAGCGTACTCTAGCACTTTGTGTCTATCTTTGGTATAAACCAACATCTGCAGTTCTTTGTTTCTACATATTGATCTGCTCGTGTAAACAGGAATGGCTGCAATAGATCAGGTGGATGCTTGAATTTCTGTTTTGTTTCAATAACAATTACATTAAATTAACACATTTAATAACAGAATAACTCAGGTGACACTTATGCATCGTGCTCGTGCACCGTCCAACCATGATTGTTCTTTGCAAGAGCAGGTTTTTGGCAGCTAGATTTTTACTTAATTTGACCAGATTGACATCATAATATTCCGAGCAATCGGCGTGACGTCTGAATGTTAAGTGTGAACTCTGAAATAATCAGTTTGGGGAATTTCGAGCGTTTTTTTTCTCTTTCTGGGTCACGGCAAGGGCGGCGTTCGTACTATTTTTGGTTGTGAGGTCAAACATCTGGTACCCAGGCGGAGGTCTGGGTGGCTGGGTGTATAGTCTGCAGGTGATGGATCTAGCTGAGAATTGCTGAGCGCTATCTCGGGGCTGACCACATCGTGTTCCCGTTTCGGCATCTGCTAAATTGAATGTGAGGAATTTGTATTGGCACGACGCCCGCTACCAGTGGTTACTATATCATCGAAGTCAGTCTTTACTCGTAGCATTGGGAAAGTGAGAATTCATGCCTCCGGAAGCGACAGTTTGTCTGTGCATTCACCTCAATGAAGTTTTGTCCGTGATTTCTCACAGTCAGCAAACTCTTTAGGACACGAAATCTTTGATAGACACAAAATGCTGGAGTAACTCAGCGGGTTTCTGATGATGGGGGGACGGGGGACGACGACGGACAGCTTCTGAAGAAGGGTTTCGACCCGAAACGCCACCCATTCCTTCTTTCCAGAGATGCTGCCAGTCCCGCTGAGTTACTCCAGCATTTTGTGTCTATCTTCGGTGTAAACCAGCATCTGCAGTTCCTTCCTGCAGAAGTTCTTTGCACGGCCCGAGTTACAGGAGGCGGCGGTGATGGGGGAGGGAGGTGAGGGAACATGAATACATACACAGACCTTTGCAAGGGAGGTGTGAGCGTTGTTACGATTTGTTGGCAGAAGGCGCCAGGCTATTTCCGAAATGTCGCTGCATAATAATACGAAACCATCGAGAGGAGTCTGCGGCGCGGACTTTGATCATCTCGGCTCTCTTCTCAGGGGTGCGCACCTATCTCCCTGTGGAAGGTAGACACAAAATGCTGGAGTAACTCAGCGGGTCAGGCAGCATCTCGGGAGAGAAGGAATGGGTGACGTTTCGGGTCGAGACCCGTATCTCCCTGTGGAAGTCATGTCATTTAATGTCTGCAGCGTCCGCTCCATCTCCGATGCTACACTGACGCTCGGTGCAGCCAACCGGGGGGCTCTGGGGGGAGAGGACCACAATCTGGGCTCCTTCCGTTGTTGAATATTGAGGGGACACCCCACAAACTAGGGAACTAGGGAAACGATATCACACGAGGGGCAAGAGTGTTTTGTGTAAAGCCAGATGTTAACACTTCTAACCATGACACTATTGAAGCGATCTCAACCATGACACGATCTCAAATTTGTATGAAGAGTTTATTTAGTTTTTGGTTTGTACATTTTTTTTCATTCTAAATTAAATTAATTTCTGAAATTTAAAAAAAAAACCAGGAAAAGTAATCACCCCACAAAAGCTCAATCGCTCAAAAAATTAGTATTGTCTTTACCTTTTCCAAATGAATTCATTGTTGGCTAATGATATACAGATGTCACTGGCATTTCAAATGTGAACCTGCGTCTGAGATCTGATTATAAAAATAATAAAGAAGTGCATCACGTAGTATAAATATAGTTTAATACGTTTCAAAACTACTGTTGGACTCTTGGCTGTTTCCCTTTCGCCCATTCCAACATTTAGTTGCCCCCAAAAGTTTATCGACGACAAATTTCTATTGAGTCTGTTGAACGGTTCAACAGATGGGAAGGCGCTTTTCTTGGTCTGGCTGTGGCATGCTGGTACATCACCCACCAGCCCCGGGACGCCGTGTTTGTACAGCCCACGATCTGTATCCATTTGGTGTTTGGTTAACACTGGTGGTGGGATACGCACTGGGCGTGGTGTTGGCTGCTTTACCGGCTAGATGTCTCTCCCTCGTCCCCACACCACCACATTGCTGCATTCCGCCTTTTTTGTTATCGAATAGACCTCTCCAGGTTTCTGATGGGATTGGGGGGGGGGGGGGGGGACAGACAGACAGAAAACGGACAATGGAGTAAACGTTCGTTTCTCTTTTAACGTGTAAACACACTTTCAGATGTCTAACCTGAAGCTAAACGTTTATTGTGACAGTCTCCGACCAATCGGAGCGAGGAGATGGCCCTCATAAAAACTCTTGTCTTGATTAGTGGAAGCGCGAGTATCCATTCGGACGCCAGATACTGCAGCCGGGAGCTGTAGAGCGAGGGCTGCGGTTCGTTCCTCGGGGATAATATTATTAGAATCTCCAAAGTGTAGTGGATGTGGTGCGAGCGGTGGGCTTGACTGCCTTTGACTTGTGTTGACAGAGCGCCGTGGCGGTACGATTGCTGGCGCGGGGAGCGCTCCATGCAGGATTCACCCCGGCCAGGCTCACCATGACTGGGCTTCACCTCCTCTTGGCTGCTGCTTTGCTCTCAAGCTTTTCCCAGAGCTTAGTGCAGGCAAACTCCTGGTGGTAAGTACCCCAAAGTTTCGCACTTTATTTTCCTGTCAAGTAACGGGCCAGCACTCTCGTATGAGTTTCATGATCAAAGTTAGTTAATTTCGAGCGCTGGGTGGGAGGGAGCGGTGATGTGGGGTCAGTAATGATTACAGTAAAAACACACACACATAGTACATAGCGAGGCGGGATAGCGATGTTAGATACTGTGGAACTTTGTTGCAATTAATCGGTTTTAATAGCGGGCCCCCACTTGAAGAAAGATGCAGAATTTAACATTGTAAACAAATTTCGGGAAACAGGTTAAATGTAGGTTAATCGTTGATGGATACAGGTTATATCATTGCCAATATTGTGCTGAAAGGGCAATTTACCGCCTGTCAGTGCAGTGCACTGAGGTCTTAGATTTTTTGGAACCCTTGATCAAACTCTAGAGGTGTATTATCCCTTATAAACTAGCTGGCAAGCACGCGTGAGCGAGCGGTCGCTTACAAAATAATTATGCACTGCGATTTTCAGTCACAATATTGACCATTTATTGGTACTGTATATCTTGAAAAATACGTTTTCCACATGTGAAAAATACAATCCACAGTAGATGATTTCATACAAATTTAAAAAATGTTTTCTTAAAACGAATAGTTTTTTTTCCCTTTAAGTAAACTCTAATCAATTAACAGAGCCGGGGATAGTCCTGATTGTGAACCGTATTTTGCTTAGAAATGTAAAGAAAAACATATTTAAACAAATACTGAGCTCATTTTGCAAAGTAAATGAACATTATTGAACAAGACAATTTCAACATTCACTCTGTAAGATAATGCCCATTCTCCTAATAAACATGTTTTTCAATCCACTTTTAGGTCTTTGGCTATGAACCCAATTCAACGGCCTGAGATGTATATTATTGGCGCCCAACCTCTCTGCAGCCAACTGAACGGCCTGTCGCAGGGACAGAGGAAATTATGCCAGCTGTACCAAGATCATATGGTTTACATTGGCGAGGGGGCAAAGACGGGCATCAAGGAATGCCAGTACCAGTTCAGGCAGAGGCGATGGAATTGCAGCACTGTAGATAACACCTCCGTGTTTGGAAGGGTAATGCAGATAGGTGAGACTTTCCACTTCAGTACATAACAAAAGAGGGTTATATGAAACAGAGGTTTAGCACGCAAGTGTTAGATCCGTTTTGTTCGTCCCCTTTGAACAAAAGTGCAGCCGAACCCTTTTCTCTGGAAGCGCGACCCTGCGAGTCATTAGTCCTTGTCGTCTAGGGCTATAGTAAGGTGTCGCCTCGATTCATTGTCCCTGGCTTTTTGAAATTCAATTATCCATTCACAGGGTTTCGAGAAATCCGGGACTAGATTGATGTTACCGACACGCAGTGTAATAAATGGAGGTGTCAGTCAGGGGGCTGGGGGAGAGTGGAGCCGAATTCCATGTGCAGAGCAGATGGATTGGCAACTTGGCCACAGTTCCAGGGCACCTCTATTCTTTCCACCGCTTTCCTTTAACCGCTTCTTTCTGGTTCTTGGAGGGGGAGGGGTTGCTTTTGTTTATGGAGTGTGTGTATCCTCCCCTCAGATGTGTTGTCACTTGTCAGGAAAGTCATTCATTTAAAAAAAAGTGACGGCTGAAGGCGCTGTATCCAAGTTCGTTCGCTCATTTTGTAGAATGTTTGCCCACAGTTATACTAGAGGCCAGCCAAGATCTGTGCACCTGCACTTCGCTCACCAATACCCCCTTCCCCCAACCCCCACTTCTCCCTCCCCGTTGTGCGTTTTGAAGATGTTGAAAATGCCCATTATTTAGTATGAATTTGTTCCTGCTGATTTGCAGGAGTGGCATTCAAAATATAATTGAATACCCCCGTGATAAAAATAGAGGAGACTGCAGATGCTGGAATCCTGTGTAGAACATAGTGTTGGAGTTACTCAGCCTAACCCGCTAAGTCACTCCAGCACGTTTGTGTTCTACCCGATAAAAATAATATGAATTTAGCTTGTTTTTCAGAAGAACTGAGTAACAGAAACGAGAGTTTCATCACATGGGATTAACGTTTGGAATAAAAATCGATGCGCCACACAAGTGTATTTCAATAAGATTAAATTAAAATATTGGTTTTCTCTTTAAGATAAGTGACGTTAAAGTAACACCGTTTTATTTGCCTATTAAAGTCTAATAGTTTAATGACTAAAAATCTCCTCTTAAATTATCCACTGGGGGGAAAAGTGTTAGTTCTGCTGATCTGGGATGACTCTGGGGCATGGATGTTTACAAATAGAAACTGTGATATTTCTTAAAAGGTAAGAGGGAGCAGATGGAAGAGGCACTATACCATGAACATGGCAGGACCATTCACCTAACAGTTGACTGTTTTCTCACTTGTATTTGTAATATATTAAGAACCTTTTCAATAACCCAATTGTTTGTATTTCTTTGTCTTTCCTGGGCTTATAAAATTAGCTGCCTGTAATGTTTTGAAATTAAATTAAATATGTTTTAACTAAGCATCATTTTTCATTTTGGGCTAACCTGCCTTTTAGATGTAAAAATAATAGTTAATGTACCATCAATATTCCACCTATTACTACTTTTGCAGAAGCTTTATAATTCAGATACTAATAGAATTTAATCTTCAATATGTGCAAAAAGTAATGTTTAACATATTCAAATATAGAAAGCATCATGAAATGGACTTAAGAACTGTTTGTACTGGATATTTGCTGATTTAAACTTTCAGCAATCAATACTTCTTCGTGAATGCCATTAACTATTTAGTGATTACCCCTAATAAAATGTTGTTTATTGATTACTTTTGCCATTTTATAACTGACCTTCAAATCCATTACCTATTTTAAATCTCACAATCACCAATCGCAAATACTATTCCCTTATATATATTCCTGCTTTAATTATGGTTTATCTTTTTTTGTATTTGGGGGGGAATGAGTCATTTGTCATAATTCTTCACTTTAATTGATATACAGTGAAAATAAAACTTAATTCGATAGTTGGAGTGTATGTCAAAATGAACAATTTTTTAGATATAGTCACCATTGCCTTGGATGTGAAAATGACCCAACCCCCCCCCCCCCCCCCCCCTCCAACTAGGAACATAAAACAGTACAGCGCAGGAACAGGCCCTTTGGCCCACAATATTAATGCTAATTAACATCAAATAGGTTACAACTAGAATGTTAAGTGAATATTTTGCATTGGTCTTTATCAAGAACAAAGATACAACCAAAAATCTAAATAGAATTAGTGGCAGCAGAAATAATGCATGGGGTGAAAATTGTAAAGCGGGGTGTACTGAAATGCCTGGCAATACTTAAATGTAACAAGCCATTTGGTTCAGGTAGATGCATCCCATATTGCTAGGGGTGCAGATTGCAGAAGGCTTGCCATAACTTTCCAATCTGCCTTGTGTCCAGGGAAGTGACAGAGGTCTGGAAAATAACAAATTTAACATAGAAACTTAGAAAATAGGCGCATGAGGAGGCCATTCGGCCCTTCGAGCTAGCACTGCCATTCATTGTAATCATGGCTGATCATCCACAATCAGTAACCTGTGCCTGCCTTCTCCCCTTGATTGCACTAGGCCCTAGAGCGCTATCTAACTATCTTTTAAATTGATCCAGTGAATTGGCCTCCACTGCCTTCTGTGGCAGAGAATTCCACAAATTCACAACTCTAGGTGAAAAAGTTTCTTCTCACCTCAGTTTTAAATGGCCTCCCCTTTATTCTTAGACTGTGGCCCCAACATTCTGAATGCTTTCCTTTAACAGCTGAGGTCGAGTAGGTCAGATAAAACTGTACAGAATACCAGTTTGAGTACTGCATGGAGTTCTTCCCACCCCTTTACAGCACAAAGGGTGCAGAGGAGATTTCTGAGAATGTTGCTGGGACTGGCAGATTGTAGCTATGAGGAAAGATTGGAAAAGCTAGGGTTCTTTTCTTTGGAACTGTGGAGGTTAGGCAGACTTTGTAGGAGTGTATAAAAATTTAGAGAAAATAAATGAGAAGAACCTATTTCCTTTAGTAAAGAAATCAAAAACTGGGGTTGTAGATTTAAATTGGTAGGGAATTAGAAGGATGAGGAAAAATGATCTTTTGCCTGGGTGATGGTGGGGGAGTCTTTTACATTAACTATACTTTCTTTTGTCCTTTTTCAGGTAGCCGAGAGACGGCTTTCACTTATTCTATATCGGCAGCAGGAGTAGTGAATGCAATAAGTCATGCATGCCGTGAAGGAGAGCTCTCAACCTGTGGGTGCAGTCGTGCTGCCAGACCCAAAGAACTTCCCCGAGATTGGCTGTGGGGCGGCTGCGGGGACAATGCAGAATATGGCTACAGGTTTGCCAAAGAATTTGTGGATGCCAGAGAGAGGGAGAAAAATTACCCCAAAGGCTCAGAAGATCATGCCAGGACGCTAATGAACCTGCAAAACAATGAAGCTGGCAGGAGGGTAAGAAATGGATAGAGATGCTTTATCATTTACCCCTGGTATATATTTATCATGGAGATAAATATATTTCCATTCCCTGCCCTTTCCCAAAGTGTTCTATTGTCTATTGTTTATCACGTTCTTTCCATCTGTGCATTTCTACATCATGTTCCCTCATAAATAGTTTTGCCTCCGTTCCAACCATCACGATATATCTACCTTTTAATATATCTTTAAATATTCATTTGTTGATCCACCTACCTATTGACCACTCAACCATTCACTTTTAGTTTGGTTTTTGATATTGCATTTTGACAATTGTACTTTGGAATTGTAGGTAGCTTTGATTATTTTCATTGTTCTTTTAAGTTTTAATAATTTATGTACATAAAGATGAACATTTACCACCTATATTCTCTATGAGATTCTTAACTGTTAATCAGGTTAAAATGTCATCTTGATGTAAACCTTCCCATGAGTAAAGGTTATGTTTGGTAAATTCTATCAACATCATTCTATCTATTTTCCCTGCTGGAATCTCGGAGAATAATTTATATATACATCATATTATTTTATGATTGGTGTCTAGACTACCTGAAAGTAAATGTATTGGGAATGAGATTTGATTTGCAATTTCTATTCTGAAATCTGTTGGAAAAACAGCAAAAGAAAAATCAAAATCTCCTACTGGGGTTGCTTAGTTTGGGACATTTATTAGGTAATAATAAAGAACGTTTGTAAAGCTTGCAAAGAATGGAGGAGTGTACTAGTTCTCTGGTAGTTACTGGGTCGAATCACTATTAATTAATATGACTGTTGGACCAAGTGATCGAGTGCTTGCAGGTTCCTGCTGAAATTAATCTGTTCCTGTTTTGACTTCTGTGGGCTTCTCTCTGGCTTTACTTCACATCTGCTTCGACAGGCAAGAGTCCTGCAACTTAATAAAATTCAAAAAGACTGTAGAACCTTCTCCTATCCCCTCTCCCATCAGGCAAAAGGGTATAGAAGTGTGAAAAGGCACACCTCCAGATTCAGGGACAGTTTCAGGGACATTAGGCAACTGAATCATCCTACTACAACCAGAGCTGAACTACTATCTACCTCTTTGGAGATCCTCGGATTATCCTTGATAGGACTTTGCTGGCTTTACCTTGCACTAAGCGTCATTCCCATATCATATATCTGGCTCGATTATAATGTATTGTCTTTCTGCTGACTGGATAGTAAAAGCTTTTCACCTTGGTACACGTGACAATAAAATAAACTGTAAATCCAAAATAAAAGCAGAAAATGCTGGAAACACTCAGTTGGTCAGGCCACATCATAGGAAGAGAAACAGAGTTACTATTTCATGTTGAAGATCCTTTGTCAGAACAGTCTTCAGATAGATTGTGATTATGTTATAGTAGTATAAAAAAATAAACATATAGGTAAAAATAAATCAATAATGGGCTGGATCATAGTTTACTCCATGCACTCAGCACGTGGTCTACTGTTAAATTTTACCTCTTAATCTTTGTCCCCTGCCAGTTCCTAAGCCATCTCATCATTACTGCTGGGCCTCTACTTGCTGGAGTTTAAAAGGATGAGGGGGGACCTCATTGAAACTTACCGAATAGTGAAAGGCATGGATAGAGTGGATGTGTTTAGGATGTTGTCCACTAGTGGGAGAATCTAGGACCAGATGTCATAGCCTCAGAATTAAAGGACTTTTCTTTAGGAAGGAGATGAGGAGGAATTTCTTTAGTCGGGGGGTAGTGAATCTGTGGCATTCTTTGCCACAGAAGGCTGTGGAGGCCGTCAATCGATATTTTTAAGGCAGAGATAGATAAATACTTGATTAATAGGGGTTATGGTGAGAAGGCAAGAGAATGGGGTTAGGAGGGAGAGATAGATCAACCATGATTGAATGGTGGAGTAGACTTGATGGGCCGAATGGCCTAATTCTGCTCCTATCACATGAACATATACTACGTTGTGTAACTGTCTTGCCACCAATCCGAGCTGGATTCTGCCCTGAAAACCTCTGAGGCTCTTGACATATTTTGTGGGCTCAACGTTACTTTAAATGCATTTCTACCTGAAACAAGTTATACAACTGCAAGCTGTTATCTGCAGAGGGCAGCAACAGGTATGTTTCTTGTGTTGTGTGGTAAGATATCCAAGGGCTGCCTGTGTAGGTCTACATGTCACCACCTTCATGCTAAGTTCATGGAAATTAGGCCAAAACCAAACCTAGGATTTCTCAGCAATTCTATTTAGCACCATATCCTGCTCTTGGAACAAAATATACCTCTTATCGAGTGCACACTACCTTTTATTCTGTCTTAAATTACTTGAAATTTGCTGCTTTATTTTTCTCATACAATTTTTTTTCCATGTTCACTCTTGGTAGGACATGAGTCTGTTTCTGACAGTATCTCACCAATTATGCAATTATATTCTAACATCATTTTTTCATGAGCAATCGGGACCATGAATCCTAATCCTTATGTTCCCTACAGCCCATAGAAATAGTGTTACTAATTTTGCACCTGGAATTAACAGATTTGTTGGGCGTTATTCATAAATGGGCATTGATATATCTGATTTGTTTCATTAAACTCAACTTCTAAAGGTAGTTTTGTCCTTTTATTCCAGGCTGTGTATAATCTGGCAGATGTGGCATGCAAGTGCCATGGCGTTTCTGGCTCCTGCAGCCTGAAGACATGTTGGCTTCAACTGGCTGATTTCCGGAAGGTGGGTGATCTGTTGAAAGAAAAGTATGACAGTGCAGCTGCCATGAAGATCAACCGCAAAGGGAAACTGGAACTGGTAAACAATCGCTTCAACGCTCCCACGGCAGATGATCTCGTTTACCTTGACCAGAGCCCTGACTATTGTGTGAAGAATGAGACCACAGGTTCACTGGGCACAACAGGCCGCCTCTGTAACAAGACGTCGGAGGGCATGGATGGCTGTGAGCTAATGTGCTGCGGGAGGGGTTACGACCAGTTCAAGACCGTACAAGTCGAAAGATGCCATTGTAAATTCCATTGGTGCTGCTACGTCAAATGCAAAAAGTGCACCCAGATAGTTGATCAGTTTGTTTGCAAATAACTCAAAACGAACCGTCTGTTGTAACGAGCACCCAAAGGTCTCCACTTGTCCAAGCACAAGTGCTAACATGGTGAATGTATGCATCCTTATACTTCAGAAGAGAAACAGAATCACTTACCAGATAAAATGAACATCTTTATAATCACTTCTAAAAGAATATACGTGTATATATTTATATATATAAAATTAACTGGATCTAGTTACTGCACTCTGCTTTTAGCTTCTCTGGATCTCCTTGTACAACGTATAGGAGTGTAGCAATAATGACCAAGTCTTGTCTGCTGACTATTTATTGAAGATGAGGTCACAAAATTTTGCATTCTGACCTAATTTAATTCAGTCTTGAAAGCCATCTTTTGTCTTCTCCCATCAGCATTTCCACCAGCTATTTCATTAAAGTACCGTATCTGTTGTAAATAAACAAGCAGCAGCCTAACGCCATTAGCCTAGACTGCTCACAAACAAGGAACCTTACAAGTGAACTGAAAGAGAAAGGAAAATTATCCTGTAAGGCGTTGGTACCAGTTTACGTTAATCCATTTTAAGTTGCTTGATCTTTTTTTCTTTCAAATAGCTGTAAGTGTATTTTGTATTTTGCAACCTAATAACCTGCACTGTTGTTTTGCAAAATTTATTATCCATCTTTGCAAGATTCTTGAATACCTTTTCCTTACATTCTGCACAAATGTGTATATATGCTTGTACTTAAAATATGTGCCAGAATGAACACAGGCATGTCCCTACACTTATACTGCGACTTCAATTTGTGCAAAGATACATATTTTAAGATTAAATATCGTTTGGTTGCATAGAATGTTATAAATATTATTTTTCTCTAATAATAGTTAAAATTTAATGATGGAAACGCAGTTTTAAAATAAAATGTGGAAATTAAAAATGTGGATACTACATTTGTGAGAATAAAACCAAATGAGAAACAAACTTAATAAAACTTATTCTCAAAAAGCTAAAACTCAAAGACGACTGTCCAAAAACAACATCTTTTCATTTGCTAATATCTATTGACTTTTAATGTGTCAATGTGTTTTTATCAGCTGATGATGGATAGTAAATTCTAAAAGTGTAAATGAGAACCTGTATATATCTAATTAATAGAGACATCGAGCAGGAGTACATTTTGCTCTTTAAGCCTGCTCTACTATCTTATTACCATTTTCCTGCCCTCTCTCTTGATGCCTTTGTGTCTAGAAATCTATCTATCCCTTAAATGTATTAAGTGACTTCAACAGCTTCACCACCCTTTGAAGGAATACATTTCCCCTCATCTCAGCCTTAAGTATTTGCAAGGTAAACACCCTACATCTAGCCAATTCACCTCTGACAGGATTTTGCTTGTTTCCATGAAATCTCTCAATTGTTGTTAACTCTAGTGAATATAGGTCTACTCAATCCAATCTCACATCCTACAACAATCCCACCATGCCAGGAGTCAATCAGATGAGCCTCCCTCAGCAGCAAATATATTTCTTAAATCGGGAAACACAAAATAGCACACAATACTCCAGATGGCGGCACAGTAGCGCGGTGGTAGGGCTGCTGCCTTACAGCGTCAGAGACCCACTTTCGATCCTGACTACGGGTGCTGTCTGTACGGAGTTTGTACGTTCTCCCCGTGACCTGCGTGGGTTTTCTCCAGGAAGTTTCAGTTTCCTCCCACACTCCAAAGACTTACAGGTTTGGAGGTTAATTGATTTGGTGAAATTGTAAAAATTGTTCCTAGTGTGTAGGATGGTGTTAGTGTGCAGCAATTCCTAGTCGTTGTGGACTCGGTGGGCTGAAGGGCCTGTTTCCGCGCTATGTCTTTAAACTAAACTAAACTAAAATGTGGTCACTAAAGCCCTGTAATAAGAAATATTTGCTTTTAGTGACCAGGATATTGAACTCCAGATTCTTTTCCACAACAACATATCTCAATCTATCGAAATAATGTTCTGCTTTCTTTTTTTTCGCAAAGTCGATTTATTCATATTATATTACATTTGTATATGCTCACAATTCTCTTCAATTCTCTGTATCATCCTTAAAACCCCAGCAAGTTAAATCTCTAGTTGGCAAATGTTACCGTTCATTCATACATCCAATCATTGGATGTGTATTGTGAATCACTGGTGCCAGGCACCCCCCCTGTGGTAATCCACTGGTAACCTACTGCCACCCTGAAAGGAATCATTTATTCCTACTGTTTCTTGTCTGTCAACCAATTTTCAATCCCTGCCAGTATACTACACCCAATCCCATGTGCAATCATTATGCAATCTACCATTTCATGTGGAAGTTTATCAAAAGCCTTCTAAAAATCCAAATACCACCATAGTTGGGTTTCCCTTGTGTATTCTACATCGTCAAAAACTCCAGTGTTTGTCAAACACAATTTTCCTTTCAAAAATCAATATGGACTTTGTCCAGTTATGAAATCCTTCATAATCACATTATAACAGTGTTTAGCCTTTTCCTCACTGATGAAGATAGGCTAAATCGGCTGTAGAGTCAAAGCTATACAGCATGGAAACAGGCCCTTCGGTCCACCTTGTCCATGCTGCCCAAGTTGGCATACTGAGCTAATACTATTTGTAGTTTAATGCTTTCTCTCAATACTAGAGTAATTAATGGGATTATCATTACCACCCTCTAATCTGCAGGAGCCATTTCTCAATATATATTGAATTTTGAAAGATGATAACCAATGTAACCTTTATTTTCATGGCTATTTTAAAAATATTCTGGATGCAACCCTGTGGATTTTATGACCTTAGTTTCTCTGGCACTTTTCTCCCGTAATTGATTCCCCTCACTTCTTTTCATTATATATCGGATGGAATATTTGTGACATCTAGTAATCTTACGCCTGTGTGTTAATGCACTATCTGCAAAAACTTTGAAATTGTTTGAAAGAATGAATGTGGGAGTTGATTGAAGAATTATTTTTACAATTTAATTGTTTACATTGTATTGGGATGATTATGTATTGCTATTTAACAATATTTTTTCATCTCACATGCCTGCATTTCATTTCAATACAAGAAACACATAAGCCATTCGCTTAGTTACTGTCTGGATCTAAAGTAAAACTGTCATTATACTTTTTAATTAACACAGGTTTGGTAGCTATAAATTATTTAACATAACATCTAATTTGATAACAAGCCTTTCTTCATTACGAAGTTTTTTAAAATGGCATCCTTACCTCAAACAACTATAATAAAGATTTTGGAGAATTCTTCATGTTCTTGTTTATTTTGCCTTTGAGATTAATATTTCGCTGTTTGATGTTAGAATATCTGCATACATGGGGTTGCTTTGTTCCACCAATTAAATTAAGCAGTTTTTAATTCTAATAAAAGATTTCCATCCTGTATCTTTTAAAATCTCAAGCAGTGCATTTTATACTCGTTTATGATACAAGAATTAAATAATTATACAGATGATCTGTCAATTTCAACAAGATAGGCAGTCCAGGAGGTTTAAACTTGTTTTGTTTTTAAAACTTGGTCTGACTCCAGCATTCAAAAACAGTAAATCTCCAGCTCTCACTTGAGACGTTTAGAAATATTATGACGGTCTTGATTTAATTTTACGGGATTAAAAAAGTCAACGTTTTATAACCAATTGGATTATTATACCTAGTGAAGCCATACAAAATAACCATTAGGGAAATAAGAATGTCAAGAAACTTCAGAACTAATGTCCTCCTTAAGTTTGGGTTATAACAGATTGCCTTTGCAACAATAGCAATCAAATCATCTGTTGGGAAGATTGGCTTCATAGACATAGTAATAAGTTATTTGGCACACTGCTGTAAATCAAACCAATTTGAGTTTGCAGTATTTAGATTAGTAATTACTTTTGGATTTGCAATCCCATCATACCTAATTTAGACACAACAAAGTTGTACAAGGTAAGAGAAAGCCATGAGCAACAAAGGAGTTAGTGAGGGAACTGCTGTGGGAGTTCATATTAATGAGGCAGAGAATGAGTAGCAGCAGGAAAAACCGGTAAAGTTTCTGAAATAGAAATAAAGTGTATTGGTAGTCTGATATGGCTTTTTCTAATGTTGACACTACTTTTGTTATACCCCAAAACATTTATTGTGAGCAACTCAAATAACATAGCAAACCTATCATTGTATGCTTGGTAAAAATACAGAAAATGCAACTAATTCAGATTATGGCTTTACCAACAGGAATAGATTAGTTAAGAGGTTTAAAATAATTCTGTTTGATATTCCATAAAGGATGGTGGACATGGGTGGACATAGGACATAGATGGTGGATGAGTCTGAAAGGAATTTTAATTGGAATGTGGAGCAGAATTTTTCTTTTGTTCCTGGGTTCAATCCTGATTCAAGCCAGTGCTGAGGTGGAGTTTGCATCATTTCCCCAGCAACTGCATGAGTCTCTTCAGAGGGCTCCAATTTCTGCTTGCATTCCAAAGATGCATGTTCAGCATGTGTTATACCTGTGGCGTGAGATACAAAATCTGCGTAACTTCTTGTTTTCACATGTTAAGCTTGTTCTTTAACAACCATGTTACTTGCTTTGAAGCAATTGATTAACTTTTGCTAGTTTTCTACTTTGTAAATAGATGACTTCTCAACAGCTAGTTGTCAAATTCCACAGCATAGATTTCACTCCCTCAGAACCAAATTTGTATCTGCATAATTTAGCAGACGCTCCAGTGTAAACTGTCTCTGCCTCCACGAATAAACTCCCTCTCTGTGGCCTTTCAACTGCTTGTGAGTAAAATATTTAAGTTAAATCTTGCAACAAGTGATTAATAAATGCATGCCTGTCATGGTGCAGTAAAGCCAACCTCCTCATCATTCCCCCAGTAAATAAGCTTGAAAACTACAGGCAATCCAATATCTGGAATAGCTGAGAAAGTGGGAGAAATGCTCCATAACCAAGCCTGCTTGCACATGCCCCTTTTATGGCCACCGAAGGAGGGCAATGAGAAGGAATGGCAGCTCTGCGTAAATCCAACTGTAGTTTGAGGCAGCAATTCATTCAGCTGCAAGTGTTATAGTGGTACAGCTGGTGGAGCCACTGCCTCATAGTGCCAGAGGCCTGGGTTTGATCCTGACCTCAGGGTCTGTCTATGTGGGGTTTGCATGTTCTCCCTGTGACCACATGGGTTTCTTGCAAGAGCTCCAGTTTCCTCTCATATCCCAAAGACGTGCGAGTTTGTAGATTATTTGGTCACTGTAAATTGCTCTTCGTGTGTAAGGAGTGGATCAGAAAGTGAGATGATATAGAACTAGTCAAGTCAAGTCAAATTTATTTGTCACATACACATACTCGATGTGCAGTGAAATGAAAGTGGCAATGCCTGCGGGTTGTGCACAAAAATAATTACAGTTACAGCATATAAATAAAGTTAATAAGTTACTAAACATAGCACAAAAAGTGTCGACAAAAATTTAGTCTCTGGGGTTATCAAAGTTGACAGTCCTGATGGCCTGTGGGAAGAAGCTCCGTCTCATCCTCTCCGTTTTCACAGCGTGACAGCGGAGGCGTTTGCCTGACCGTAGCATCTGGAACAGTCCGTTACTGGGGTGGCAGGGGTCCCTCATGATCTTGCTTGCTCTGGATCTGCACCTCCTGATGTATAGGTCCTGCAGGGGGACGAGTGTAGTTCCCATGGTGCGTTCTGCCGAACGCACTACTCTCTGCAGGGCCATCCTGTCCTGGGCAGAGCTGTTCCCAAACCAGACTGTAATGTTGCCGGACAGGATGCTCTCTACAGCCCCAGAGTAGAAGCAATGAAGGATCCTCAGCGACACTCTGAATTTCCTCAGTTGTCTAAGGTGGTAAAGGCGCTGCTTAGCCTTACCCACCAGTGCGGCAATGTGCGTTGCCCACGTCAGATCCTCTGCGATGCGGACTCCCAAGTATTTGAAACTGCTCACCCTATCCACAATAGACCCATTTATCTCCAGTGGCGTGTACGTCCTTGGATGTTTAGCCCTTCTGAAGTCCACAATCAGCTCCTTTGTTTTAGTGACATTCAAGAGGAGGCTATTGTCCTGACACCAGAGTGCCAGATCAGCCACCTCCTCCCGGTAGGCCTTCTCATCGTTGTTGGAGATCCGGCCCACCACCACAGTGTCATCAGCAAACTTGATGATGGAGTTTGAGCTGAACCTGGCCCTACAGTCATGTGTGTACAGGGAGTACAGTAGGGGGCTAAGGACGCAGCCCTGGGGGGATCCTATGTTCAGGGTGAGGGAGCTAGATGTGTGTCCCCCATCCTGACCACTTGGGGCCTGGCAGTGAGAAAGTCCAGGACCCAGGCACACAGAGGGGTGCTAAGCCCCAGTTCCAGCAGCTTCTCAACCAGTCTGCTGGGGACTATTGTGTTGAATGCTGAACTAAAGTCAATGAACAGCATCCTCACATAGCCCCCCTGGCTGTCCAGATGAGAGAGAGCTGTGTGTAGAACCTGGGAGACCGCATCATCCGTGGACCTGTTCGGACGGTATGCGAACTGTAGTGGGTCCATGTTGCGAGGAAGGAGGGCGCAGATGTGCTTCTTGACTAGCCTCTCCAAGCATTTCATGACAACCGAGGTGAGGGCCACCGGTCGGTAGTCATTTAAACACGCTGGAGAGGCATTCTTTGGCACCGGTACAATGATGGATCTTTTGAAGCATGCAGGGACCACGGACTTTGCCAAGGAGAGGTTGAATATTGTGGTGAGCACTGGAGCAAGCTGAGTAGCACAAGACTTTAGTACTCGCCCAGATATACCATCTGGGCCTCCAGCTTTCCTCGTGTTCACACGCGTCAGAGCCCACCTCACCTCATGCTCGGACACCGAGAATGTGTGCACATCCCCGGCGGTGGATCCCCCTCCAGCCTCGCTAGCCAGCGCCCCTTCGGTGCTGTTTTTAGACGGCGAGCTGGTGGTGTTACCCGTCTCAAACCGTGCGTAAAAAGAGTTCAGGTCATCAGCTAAGGAGGAGCCGGCACTTCCGGTTGAGGGGGTGCTGGACCTGTAGCTAGTTATAGTCCGTAGCCCCTGCCAAAGGCGCCTGGTGTCCTGCTGCTCCATCTGTGACTCCATCTTGTCCCGGTACCTCTTTTTTGCATCCTTCACTGCCCTTCGCAGTCGGTAGGACTCTCCCTTGTAGTCGTCCATGTTGCCGGATGCCAGGCCGGAGTTGTAAGCAGCGGTGCGAGCATTCAAGGCCACGCGAATAGACCTGTCCACCCAGGGTTTTTGGTTAGGTAAGATACTGACCCTTACCGTGGGGATGATGGTATCGGCTATTGTGGCAATGAAGTCCGTAACCGCTTCCGCAAACTCATTTACGTCTCTGGAACTTGCTTGGAACATGTTCCAGTCGACTTCGCTCAGTGCATCTTGCAGCATGGCCTCTGAATGGTCAGCCCACCGCTTTACGTCCCTCGTCACTGTCGCTTCCCGTACTATCCGTTGTTTGTACTCTGGCAGCAGGAAAATGGCAGCGTGGTCAGATTTCCCAAAAGGAGGGAGAGAAACGGCCTTGTAGCCTTTCCTGAACGGCGTGTAGCAGTGGTCCAAAGTTCTTTCCCCCCTGGTGACACACGTGATGTGTTGGTAGAAGTTGGGCATGACCTTTTTGAGATTTCCCCTATTGAAGTCTCCAGCCACCAGCACAGCCGCATCAGGGTTCTTGTTTTGGTGTTGACACAACACATCGTGTAGGGTGGACAGTGCCACGTCGGTGTCCGCATGCGGTGGGATATAGACGGCTGTGATGATCACCGAGCTGAACTCCCGGGGTAGGTAGAATGGTCGGCATAGGATAGTTAGATGTTCCAGGTCCGGCGAGCAGGAACGAGAAAGCGTCTTAATATTCCCAGGATTACACCAGTTATTATTGGTCAAGAAGCAGACTCCTCCGCCCTTGGATTTCCCAGATTCTTTCGTTCTGTCCGCCCGGAAAACAGTGAAGGACTTGGATGGGCAGATCACCTGGTCAGGCACCAGCGGGGTCAGCCATGTTTCAGTCAGACAAAGGATGTTACAGTTCTTTATGTCCCTCTAGCTGTTTAGTTTATTACCAAGGTACAGTGAAAAGCTTTTTTGTTGCATGCTATCCTGTCAGCCTAAGGATTATACTCTCATGTCAATAATAATAAATACAATCAAATACAATATTCAAACAATTACAATAAATTCAGTCATATGAAAAGCAGAGACTAGTCAGATCATTTGATGTGTGCTTATCCCAGAATTACCCTTTTCAATTGTATTTACATATTTTTGCTATGCTTAATTATCTATTGTGCTGCTGCAAGTAAGAAATTCATTCTTCCGTTTTGGAACATATGACAATAAAACACTCTTGACTCTTGATTTCAATAGTTTCCTTATATCTACTTGAATTTTAAAATATCAATGATAAATCTTCAAAAACCTAGAGAACAAAATACAACATGGTAACATGGGAAAATAGCAAAAATATACTGTGCAAGGATCTGTTTGAAATTTCTTATGTTGTAGCTTAATGTAAATGTGCATTCTAATGTGCCCTGTTCAGGAGTTCGTACAATCCTGGTGATTTCCAGGCACTGCTAGCAGTCATGTGGTTGGAACTGCTTACGCAGCATTGTAAGCTTCATTGGTAATTTTTACCTTTTTAATAATGTTCTAAATTAATTACTAAGTTTATGAATACCCCCAGCAATCTCGGAGTCATGGAGTTGTACAGTATGGAAACAGGCCTTTTCCTTTATACAGTAAGGTACAGGTCATACTTTCATCAACCTAAGTGTCTTCATTTTCATTCATTCTCCACCTTCACCTATTTTCTATATCGTGCCCTTCTTCTAAATAGGTTTTGCCCTGCTTGGTTGCTTGAGTTTGTCATTGCTTTGCTTTGTTTCAATGAAGATGAGCTAGATGGCTGAAGCGAGTGGGGGAATGGCTTGGCAAATGGAGCAATATGGCGGAAAATGTGTAGTTGTCCATTTTGACGGGAAAAATAAAGAACAATTTAAATTTAAATTACGAGGCTTTGCAGAGCTCTACGGTGGAGATGGATCTGAGTGTTATAGTGCATGACTTACCAAAGGCTGGTATGCAGATTAGAAAGTAAGAAAATTGATAGAAAGTTATCATTTATTGCTGGGAAAATTGAATACTAATGTAGGAAGTTATGCTTCAACATTGACTAGACAAGTTATATAGAATGTCTGTGTATAGTATGGGTCTTCTTAATTTAAAAAGGGCATTGATGCTTTGGGAGAAATTCAGAACAGGTCGATCAAGTTAAAACAGTATCTGATGGAGCTTTGCAGAACGAGAGGCAACTTGACTGAAATGTACAAAACCTTGAGGGGTCTTGACAGGATGAATTTTTGGAGAGGATGTTTCCACTTGGGGTAGACTCCAGAAATAGGGGTTGCTGTTGAAAAACATAAAAGATTATCCATTTATGATGAGATGAGTTTTCCCTCAGAGGGTTGTGAAAATGTTGAGTTGAGATCAACACAAACTTAATGCAAGCACAGAGGACGAAATAATTTAAGTTCAATCTCAGCATCCAAACTGATTCACTGCCCCCAGAAGCACAACCAAAAGGCCCGGTAACACTCACCCTGAAATCCTCTTGGTGGGTGCTTGTTGCCAATTATAGATCCGAGTAACAACTGTCACCGCTGCGAGATCTATGAGCAGTCATTACCTTTATTTTTCCCGTCGTCAACAGAGCATTGATAACAATGGATTTTCACCACAGGTTATACATAAGGTCTAGTGCCACACAGAAAGTTCCTGAATTCACACTTATTGTGTAGGTGCTTTAGCAGAGATGCTGCTTGACCTGTTGAGTTATTCCAGCACTTTGTGCCCTTGTGTGTAAACTAGCATCTGCAGTTCCTTGTTTCCCACTGAAAAAAACCTTCATCCTGAATAGAAATTTGGAAGCTCTCTTTGGCTGTAACTGTGGCTTCTCACGTCAC
Organism: Rhinoraja longicauda; assembly: GCF_053455715.1. Taxonomy (NCBI): domain Eukaryota; kingdom Metazoa; phylum Chordata; class Chondrichthyes; order Rajiformes; family Arhynchobatidae; genus Rhinoraja; species Rhinoraja longicauda. The sequence goes on along the minus strand of NC_135972.1, from coordinate 5,203,238 downwards.
TAGTTGTCACTAGTTGTGGAAGCACTGATGAAAATGCAAATGTTGTTTGGCTCAGCAATGACACAGCACAATTTGCTGTAGTGTGGCGGCTCCCAAGGGTCGGGCCATACTACTACCGACCCCTCGGCACGGGAATGGACCAGTCCCGGGAGGCGGTCCTGGACTCAGGTATAAAAGGACAAGGTTTGGGCGCCAAGCCATTCCGGCAGACTAGACCCGTCTGAGACCCACGAACCAATAAATATACCTTCCCAAAATACCTGGCTCCTTGCCTTTATCAACACGCTACATTGGTGACCTCGACGTGATCTTGGTAGCCAGCCGCTCGCGGCAGGAGCACTGTGCTCACCTCCGGCAGCTTTTCCAGCGGCTCAGCGAACACGGGTTGGCCATAAACCTCGCCAAGTGCCGCTTTGGCGTGGCCACCATCGACTTTCTCGGCCACCGTGTGTCCTCGCAAGGAGCGGTTCCCCTGCCGGACAAAGTAGACGCCATCCGCCGGTTTCCCCGTCCGTCCTCGGTGCGTGGCCTGCAGGAGTTCGTCGGCATGGTGGCATTTTATCACCGGTTCCTGCCATCCGCGGCCCACATCATGCGGCCGCTATACGAGCTGCTGGCGGGCAAGCGTAAGACCGTCGTGTGGACCGACGAGGCCGTAGCAGCCTTTGACGGCGCGAAGGAGGCCCTGGCTCTGGCTGTGCTGCTTGTTCACCCACGGGAGGATGCCCCGACAGCCCTTACGGTGGACGCCTCAGAGTTGGCGGTTGGCGGCGTACTGGAGCAACTCACGGACGGGGGGTGGCGCCCCCTGGCCTTCTTCAGCCGGCACCTCGACAACGCCCAGAAGAAGTACAGCGCTTTCGACCGCGAGCTCCTCGCCCTGTACCTGGCCGTTCGTCACTTCCGCTATTTTCTGGAGGGCCGCCCGTTCACCGCTTACACGGACCACAAGCCGCTCACTTTCGCCCTGGCAAAGGTCTCCGACCCATGGTCCGCCCGACAGCAGCGCCAGTTGGCCTACATATCCGAATTTACCACCTCCATCCGCTTTATCGAGGGGAAGGAAAACCGGGTGGCCGACGCATTGTCTCGCCCCGCCATCAATGCCGTGTTAGAAGTGGCACCCGGCATTGATTATTCTGCCCTGGCGGAGGCCCAACTAACGGACGGGGAGATGCCCGCCTACCGGACTGCCATCTCTGGCCTCCGCCTTGAGGATGTTCCCCTCGGCCCCGGAGCGACGACGATACTTTGCGATGTGTCGGCAGGTCAGCCGCGCCCCATCGTCCCGGCCGCGTGGCGCAGGAGGGTGTTCGACGTGGTCCACGGGCTGGCTCACCCATCCATCCAGGCAACGATCTCCTTGGTAGCTGCGCGGTTCATGTGGCATGGTCTGCGCAAGCAGGTTGGCCAATGGGCCCGCACCTGCATTCCGTGCCAGACGTCGAAAATTCAACGCCACGTCCGGGCGCCACTCCAAGGGATCGGTCTACCCTGCCGCCGTTTCGACCACCTGCACGTGGACATTGTGGGCCCGCTCCCGCCGTCCCGGGGCATCACCCACCTCTTCACGGTGGTGGACCGCTTCACGCGGTGGCCGGAGGCCATACCACTGGCTGATACATCTACAGCCACATGCGCTCGTGCGTTGGCCGCGCACTGGATTGCTCGCTTTGGTGTGCCGGTGGTCATCTCATCGGACCGGGGGCCACAGTTCACCTCCGAGCTGTGGTCGGCCATGGCCCACCTGTTGGGCGTGCGGCTGCACCACACCACGGCCTATCACCCGCAGGCAAACGGCTTGGTGGAGAGGTTCCACCGGCAGCTGAAGGCAGCGCTGAAGGCGCGACTCGCCGGCCCCGACTGGATGGACGAGCTACCATGGGTTTTGCTGGGCATCCGGACTGCCCCCAAGGAAGACCTGGCTTCATCCTCAGCGGAGCTCGTCTACGGGTCTCCGCTCACGGTGCCCGGGGAGTTCGTGCCCTCGTTGCCGGGGCGAGAGGAACCGCCCTCATCCACCCTACATCGCCTCCGAGAGCGAGTTGGCAAGCTCGCACCCGTGCCGACGTCCCGCCATGGGACATTCCGCCCTTACGTGCCATCGGCCCTCCAGGACTGCGCCTTTGTGTTCCTGCGCCGTGACGCCCACCAGGCGCCACTCCAGAGGCCGTATGAAGGCCCGTACCGGGTGCTGGAGCACGGGCAGACAACCTTTGTTTTGGACATGGGGGGCCGGCCGGAGGCCGTGTCAATTGACCGCCTGAAGCCGGCCCACTTAGACATCGACCAACCGGTACGGGTGGCCCAGCCTCGGCCACGAGGTCGCCCCCCTTTGCGGGTCCCACCGCCTGTCTCTCCAACTGTGCCTCCGCCGGCCCCTCTGTCAACCGATTACCGTACGCGGTCCGGTCGGGTTGTGCGACCACCAGTGCGTTTCGTGCCTCCGGATCTGGGGGGGGGTACTGTGGCGGCTCCCAAGGGTCGGGCCATACTACTACCGACCCCTCGGCACGGGAATGGACCAGTCCCGGGAGGCGGTCCTGGACTCAGGTATAAAAGGACAAGGTTTGGGCGCCAAGCCATTCCGGCAGACTAGACCCGTCTGAGACCCACGAACCAATAAATATACCTTCCCAAAATACCTGGCTCCTTGCCTTTATCAACACGCTACAGTAGCGCCATTGGTAGAAGCATAGCAACGCAAAACTTTAAAGGTACAAAGAGAATGAAGGAGGGGGTCACAACATGTGAGTGTTTTGTTATAGAAAGCCGCACATAAGCTTACGAGGGACACTATGCACGAGCCTGTGCTTTAGCCAGTATCCAGTCACTGAGCTTTGATTCGTACGATGGCAGAATTGTACTAAACACAGGGAACAATGGTTAAAGTGGATTTTAGCCTCTATGCAACAGTCACTCTGCTGCCTATGTGCATTGAACAAGTGACTAATCGTAGAATCACAGAAATGTTTCAAAATGTTTCACTCAGCCCATTGAGTCTCGCTTGATGCAAGACAAATCAAATTGATCTGAACCCCCACCGTCCCTTCAAGGGCCTGCTGTTTTATTTCCTCCCCTATAGGTTCCCATTCCCTTTTAAAGTCCATGATAACACCAGACTCCACCGCCAACCGCAGAAGTGCATTCCAGATCCTAACCAGACACTGCATCTAGTTTGAAGAAGGATCCCGACCCAAAATGTGGCTTCTCCATTCCCTCCATAGATGCTGCCTGATCTGCTAAGTTCCTCCAGCATTTTGTCTACTGCTTCGAGTATGTTTTCTCCTGTTGGTTCTTTTGGCCTGTGGTTCTCCCAACAGGAACAGTTTCTGTTTTACTTTGTGCATACTCTTCATAGTTTAAAATAGCTGTATATAATCTTCTCCCAACCACCTGTTTCAGGGCAGAACAACCACAGCTTCAGTCTATCCACAAAACTGAAATCCCTCTTCTCTGGAACCATTCCTGTAACTTTCCATCTCCACCCACTGTCAGAACCTTCACATCTTATCTAATGTATTGTTCCCTGAACAGACCACAATACTCTAAATATATATTGGGTCTTTGCTTTTGTAGCTTATACTTCTATTTAAAAAGCATGTATGATTTTTCACTGCTTTCCTACCTTACTATTTATTCACTCGCGAGATGTGAACATCGTTTGTTACATCAGGATTTATTCTCCATCTCTAATGGTCCAGAACTTGGCTGCCAGTCCAGTAAGTTAACCACGATATTTTCTATGTCTAGCCAATTTCAACAATCAACAATATATGCCAAACCTTTCAATTCCTTTACCCTTTTTAGAATTGTGCCCTTTTCTTAATAGTGTCTTGAAGTTTGGGTTAATTGCCTAAAATTAGTGTATTCCTTAGAAATGGGCATAAGTGGATGGTAACAACTCATCTTTCTAGTGCATTTGTGGATCAGGAGAGAGGGAGAACTGCCAAATGTGCTTGCTTTGGTGGTCGCCTGAGGATCTAGATGTGAGGGATTCCATCATTTTGGAAGAGAAGGGAGTACACTTCTGAATATACAGGTGGTGTTAACCACAGACAGCCAACTATGCAGGTCTCTGTCTGCACTCCGGCATGGTTAGGATGCCTTTATACTCTGCCAGTTCCTCTCTGCCTTTGAGTTTCGCTAGACAGGCTGCAGGCTGGAGCAGTGCGTGAAGCAGGGCCAATTGGCTGCAGATAAATAATTGGGTCAGGGCAGAGGTTCAGACATTGACAGCTTCAAAGGAGCTGAATTTTATTTGCGGAGTAAAGTGCACGGATGCCACTACATAAAATCTTACTCATTCAAAAGCAACTTTCACACACATGCACGCGCACGCGCGCACACACACACACACACACACACACACACACGTGAATTGTAAGAAAAAGATCCTGGCGTTAGATATGAAATTTCAGTGGGGTTTGTGGGAAACAGATTTAGGAAGCAAAAGAAAGTAAATTACTTATAAAAGATTAATTATGCAATTCAGTTTTGTTAAAATATTTTTTGTGTTTTTTTGTATTGTTAATTAACTTCTCTAAATACATAAACGGGAGGAGTTGGCCATCTGGCTGTGAAAGTCTACTCTTCACTAGCCAGTAAGATCTTGGCAGTTCTTCTACATCAGAGCAGTTTACCATTTACATTTATATTTACAGCACCATCTCCTCATCCTTTTATTTCTTTAATATCTAGAAATTACTGTGTAAAGTATCCTTACTTGCATCATGCCATTGGACAGCAATTCCATTGCACATGAACACAAAAGGCTGAAGAGAGTGGTGGACTCGGCCCGATCCATCATGGGCAGAGCCTTCCCCCACCCCCCTCTTCCATCCACCATCGAAAACATCTACATGAGACATCCCCTCGAGAAGGCAGCATCTATCATCAAGGATCACCGCCATCCAGGCCATTCCCTCTTCTTGCAGCTACCATCGGGCACAGGAGGTACAAAAGCCTGAAATCCCACACCAGTTCAGGAACAGCTGCTTTCCTACAACAGTCAGGTTCTTGATTCTTGAACTGGCTTGCACAGCACTAATCTCAGCAAGGTAATACCAGGGATCACCTCTTGCACTGCCATGGACTTGCTATTCTAATTTTGTTTTGGACCAATGTCTAATATTTAAGCGTAGTCCTTTTCTTTTACTGCCTTGCAGAATTTACGGGTAATTTATGAATGATTATTTTGGATGTAAATTCACAATGGCTCTGCTCAGACCTATTATTCTTTCAAGATGTTCTGTTATTATATCTGTTAGACTTCAGTACTTTCCCTTCCACGGATATTAGACGGGAAGTCAGTGGTTCCCTATTTTCTCTCTCTTTGCTTACTTAAATAGTGGGGTCACATCTGCTACCCTCCAATTTATGAAAAGAATTCCAGAATCTGTAGCACTTTGGAAGACATATTTGGAGCATCCACTGCCTCTATTGGCTCAAAATTCTGGGATCTTTGTGTTTTTAAATTCTCATGTCTGCCTGTCCCCTTGCCTGCCATTGCTAGTTATTTCCTTTTTATAGGTTGTTAAAAACTCTTACGGTCTATTTTAATGTTTTTTGCCAGTTTATATTCATGTTCCATCTTGCCTTTCTTTACAAATCGTCTCGGTGCTCCTTTGCTGAATTCTAAAATACTCACAAGCCTCGGTCCCACTGCTATTTGTAACACCTTCGTACCTTTTTCTTGGATGAGGAAAGATTAAAAAAAATTAAAATCATATATATTTTAATTATTTGCTTCAAATTTAATAGTTTTAAATGTCTGATTAACATAAACATATAAATACTGTTAAAATGCGGGCCAATTTTATTAGTGGCAAAGCCTCACTCCTCGCTTTGCCTCTGTCGTTGCTGTCAGGATGTATTATAGGCAACGCCTTCGCCTGACATTCTGAGGCCTAATTAAGCTCTTTAAATGTCTACTTGTGGGTAGACAATTAGTACATCAGACATTTTCTTGGTGAATGAAATATGTCTGATATCAAAACATTGAATGAATGAGATACTTTTTAAAAAAAATTCTAAAACTTATAAAACCTACCTGATCTTGATCCTGAGGGGAAGTTTAAACAAGGTACTGGCTAAGGCCAAGCTGTCTTTAGAACCAGAGAAAAGACAACCTGAATGCATCACTGTGTCTCAGCATCTGCTGCTCCCATTCAAAGTTAAGCAAACTTCTTAGTATACAATTCTTAAGTTCATAGAGGCCTCTTTTCTTCAAAGAATATGCTTGGAAAGGCAGGACCTCTGATATTTAAAAAAAATCAGACTTGCTTTGAAGGCAGGTTCTTCATGCTAGTTCTGGAATCAAATAAGATTTTCTTTAAACTTCTCTGTGGGTGGCGTCTGATTTAAGCAATCTAAATCTTGAAGTAATACCAAAGATTGCAAAATACACAAGGGTAATTTTGTTTTGGGCATAATTCATATTGGAAGTTCTCTCATCATCTCTGCTAGTTTGGACAGCTCAGCTCAGAGTCTGCTAACAGAAATGTCAGAAATGTGTGTTAGCCCAGGATGCTTTGGTTTCTTCCATCACAACCTTAGAAGCTAAGTTTAAACATATACAGTAGAATCTTGCAGCAAAAACAGAAAACGCATGTAAAACTCGGCAGCTCTGGCTGCACCAATGGAAAGAGAAACAATCTTTCAGGTCTATAATAAATTTCTGTTTTTGTTTCAGATTTCCAGCATCTGCGGTTCTTTTGATTTTCATTTCTAGTAGAATTTGGGGGTTTAAGCCTAATTGCCTTGGAGGCTTTTTTATCTTAATTTGTGCTAAATTGCTTTAAGAGTCAGTTTCAGTTTACGTACTAACTCTTAGAGATAGAGCAGCCATTTTGAATGACTAAAATGCTTCCCAAGGTTGGGCTCTAGACAGGAAAACAATCAAGAAGTCCAGTGATCTTTTAAATGATGTTAATTTGTAATGACTACCTCCTTTAATATACGTCTATCAATCCTCCTACACTAGGTGGCAGTGCCATCATTTACCCACTTCACCACCACTGTTACATCCTGAGTATCGTTCCCTAATACAACAAAGTTCAATTATTTTTTAATGGCAATGGTTTAATAGGTTTGCAATGCTTTTTTGTGCTCAAAACTGATTCTTTTTGTGAGTCATGATGCCCCAGATTTCCTCAGTTTTGTTGCTGCAAAAACAATACCGAGTTGCATTTTGGTGTCACAAGATGCTGTATAAAATATGCAGAAAAGAACCTTTAGCATTGAGTGATTCTGTCAATTACATTCACTTTACTGCTGACATTTTTTTTGCCTATGTGCTTACTTTTTATCAAAATGATATATCATGAAAGTCTTATTAATAAAAAGTTATATGTTTCATTTGGATTTTTTTCTAAATATTAACTATAGCGCCTCTAAGGTTGCAAAATGGCACATGGTACCTTAAAGGAATGGTATCAAACAAAATCTGATATGGAATTTTAGAGTAGGTACCCAAAAACTTGTTCAAAGTTATTCACAGTTTTCTTTCTAACGTGTGATTAATTAGAAAGTTTACTTGTCATTTATTTTTGAAGTGCATTGAAAATGAATATTTTGTTTCACTGTTTGATAGGGAGTGTTAAAGTTTCTCCTTGGCATGCTTATGTAACATGTTTACTGTTGAGCCAAATAAGATGGAGAAGTCTTAGACAGGCCTGTGGGGTTCAGATTGATAAGTGCAGTCGAGGGAATAGAAACATTTTATTGAAAGCATAGCATTTTATCGGGACGCATCACAGCTTGGATTGGTAACAGCTCCATCCAAGACCGTGAGAAATTGCAACAAATTGTGCCTCGGCAAGGCCAGCAGCATAATGAAGGACGAGTCGCACCCTGGCCACTCCCTCTTCTCCCCTCTCCCATCAGGCAAAAGGTATAAAAGTGTGAAAACACACACCACCAGATTCAGGGACAGTTTCTTCCCAGTTGCTATCAGGCAAATGAATCATTCTGCCACAACCAGAGAGCAATGCTGATCTATTATCTACCTCGGATGTCCCTCAGACTATCCTTGACTGGACTTTGCTGGCTTTACCTTGCACTAAGCGTTATCTCCTTATCATGTATCGATACACTGTAAATGGATTGATTGTAATCACGTGCGGTCTTTCTGCTGTCTGGTTAACATGCAACAAAAAGCTTTTCACTGTACCTCGGTACACGTGACAATAAACAAACTAAACTAATTTTATTGCTGTTTGAGAGGTGGTCAAAGTGGCGCCTATCGCTTTGCATAGGACGAGTTTTTCTATGCACAACATGTAAAAGCATGACAGCATGAAAAGCAAAACAAGACAATTAAAATGAGAGAGACTCAAGGTACTGCAGATGCTGAAATTTTGAGTAAAAGACAAAGAGCAGGAGTAACTCAGCAGATCAGGCAGCATCTGTGAACATGGTGGATAGGCAACGTTTTGGTTTGGAAACCTTCTTCAGACTCAGAGGCGTTGCTTATCTATGCGATCCAGAGATGGGGCCTGACCCACTGAGTCATTCCAGCACTTTGTGTTTTACACATGAGCGCTATCAATTATTTATTTTTCTTTGGATTTGAATTGTAGGTTTTGGGATATTTTTTAAAGTCTAATGTTATTTTCCTGTCCTGTAAGTGGAGACCTCAGTCTTAATGAGGTCAGAGGTTTTTCTTGGTATGCAGCCATCTAGTCATATGATAGGGCGGCACGGTAGCGCAGCGGTAGAGTTGCTGCTTTACAGCGAATGCAGCGCCGGAGACTCAGGTTCGATCCTGACTACGGGTGCTGCACTGTAAGGAGTTTGTACGTTCTCCCCGTGACCTGCGTGGGTTTTCTCCGAGATCTTCGGTTTCCTCCCACACTCCAAAGACGTACAGGTATGTAGGTTAATTGGCTGGGTAAATGTAAAAATTGTCCCTAGTGGGTGTAGGATAGTGTTAATGTGCGGGGATCACTGGGCGGCACGGACTTGGAGGGCTGAAAAGGCCTGTTTCCGGCTGTATACATATGATATGATATGATATGATAGCATATCCCCAAGCTGCAACAATGAATGCTATCAAAACTGGATAATGTAATCTCGTTACTGTATGTATTTGCCCAGTCTTTTAAAAGGCAGAATGAAAAACTCTCTATGTGATGAGATAAATATAAAATTATTTTACACAATGTACACGCATGAACAAAGTAACAACTTGCAATAAATGTTAAACTTATTTCTTAAAATTCGTTATAACGTAGAAAATATAACAAAAGCATTTTACAATATCCTTGTAAGTGAATAAAATATAGCTTTACTGGCTAGCCTTGTAGGTCAAGTACTTGTGATTTTTTTTTCTCTTTGGAGCTTAAATCATGTGATTTTTTTTTCTCTTTGGAGCTTAAATCATGCATTCACTTTCTATAGACCATTTAGAATTTTCTAATTCAACTTGAAACCAAGACCTGACCTCCTTTGGATTACTATGTTTGGGAATTAAACTAATTATTTCTTCTCTCTATTTGCAGGTCACAGCTTATTGCCAGATCTCCCCTGTTGTCCTTGTGAAAAGGGTCAACTTGCTTGTTATTAAGTTTATTCGTGTTATCTTCATATTTTGGGTTTATCATTAAAGCTCTTTGTTTACAACATTACAGAATTCCTTTTTCTTGGGAAAGTCAAGTATAATGGACGATGAGGGGGAAAAGCTCTGAAAATAAAGGAGGGAATAGGAAGCAAAACTAGAATAGAAAAATAGAAATAGAAAAGATTTCAATGATGTAAAGACAGGAAGAAACCTAAAGCCACCAGGCTGGATTTGCTTGATAATAATCTCTGCATTTACTTTCTGTAGCTGCATACCTTGGCCTGACCTCAGGACATCACTGATTTGACCATCCTGCAATGGCACTAGATCTTCGACTGCATTGATGGTCCATTAATACCTCACTTTAAAATATTTTTCTAGTAAAAATTAATTCAAACAATAATATGAATTAAAGTTTTAAAAAGACACTTCCGTGCCTCTTCCATGTTGGTCACTGAACAGGTTCTGATGAATGAGACCATTCCCGACGCTGCAGCTTTGGAGGAAGTGAAGTCAAAGGACTAGATACATAGTGTATCGAATCCCGCAGTTCAGATCCACCCTGCACTCGTGGCAAATCCTAGGGTAGTGCGAGAGATACGATGTGTTGGTATCTGGCCTCTAGAATGTTCCATGCTTCTACGCTGCACGGAACACCTCACTGGCTTTTCTCTGAATCTTCCAGAAAATGTTGAATAGATTTTGGCTCAAAAGAAAAAGACTTTAGAAATTGCAGAAACTGAAGCTGTTCAAACTCCTGCAACCAACAGCTTTCAGACAGGGTTCCAAAAATAGTAGCAGTAAATATAGTGAAATTTTAATGTTTGATCTTCCAAAATTTACATCGTTTCGGAAATGTTCCAATAAATAATAAGGGGATGACTGAGAGCTAGGAGAGATGGGCAGGGAAATAACCAATTTCATACGATAACAAAATGGTACTCTGGTTTATCTTCAGTAGATAATTACCCTCACAGGCAAGGATCAAGTTCCAGACTGGTGCCAAGCTGAATGGGTCAGGGGCAACAGACAAAAAGTCTATGATTTTGAGATTAGTTTTAAGTCTTGCAATCCCCACCCTCAACAACTGCAGCAAAATCTGCACCATTCCTTTGAAATAAAATGTTGGCATGAATGATCTTCAATCTCAACATTTTCCTGTCTCATCCCTATATTTATTCATTCTGCTAGATTCCAAAAATCTATCGGTCTTGGTCTTGAACGCATTCAATCATTGAGCATCTGCAGACCTCTGGGGTAGAAAATTCCAAAGATTCACAACATGCCAATGGAATAAATTCCTTCACTGAATTTCTTGGAATAAAGAGAGGCCTTTTGTGGAAGCAACTTGTTTCAGCATAGATTTCTAAACCAACTAACAGGTTCTTCAGTTCCAGCCAGACCAGGCCCTATATATTTGTGAAGCATTGGGAATTTGTAGGAACATGCCAAAAACAGTATCATCAGAAAGGTAAATTATGTTACAATTAACAAAACTAGTTCTTGGTTCTCTGCCTGGATGGTGAAGTGATTTTTCACGATTTGTCTGCCTCCAGGTTTGTGGCATTTAAACAAAAAGAACAGAAAAATAAGGTGGTGTGTCGAAATGACCACCATCCAGTGTCTCTGACATCCACCATCATGAAGTGCTTCATGGCTAAACAGCATGGAAAGAGGCCCTTCAGCCCACCTGTCTATGCTGACCAAGTTGGAACACTGGACTAGTCCTATTGCCTGCATTTTGTCCCTTGCCTTCAAGCCGTTCCTTTCCATATATCTGTCCACTTGCCTTTTAAATGTTGCTAATGTATCCACTTCTATAGCTTCCTCTGGCAGCTCATTCCAGATATGGACTACTTTCTGAAAAGGTTGACCTTGAGGTCCCTCCTAAATTGCCCCACCCCCTCACCTTGAGCATATGTCCACCCGCTTTAGAATCCGCTACCCTGGGAAAAAGACTGAGTGTTCACTTACAAACATAGAAAATAGGTGCAGGAGTAAGCCATTCGGCCCTTCGAGCCAGCACCACCATTCAATATAATCATGGATGATCATCCAAAATCATACTCCTTTCCTGCCTTTTCTCGATATCGCTTGATTCCATTAGCCCTAAGAGCTAAATCTAATGCTCTCTTGAAAACATCCAGTGAATTGGCCTCCACTGCCTTCTGTGGCAGAGAATTCCACAGATTCACAACTGGGTGAAAAGGTTTTTCCTCATTTCAGTCCTAAATGGCCTACCCCTTATTCTTAAACTGTGACCCCTGGTTCAAAATAACTGGGGTCCCAGCACCGAGCCTTGCGGCACCCCACTAGTCACTGCCTGCCATTCTGAAAAGGACCCGTTAATTCCTACTCTTTGCTTCCTGTCTGCCAACCAGTTCTCTATCCATATCAATACCCTACCTCCAGTTGTTAAGAAATAGTTCAGACATCTTGCAGGTATTTATTTACTTGCACCCTCAGAGTAACTTCACATTGATCATGTTGAAATTAAAACTATAATCTCTGAAAGATTTTGTCATCTGTAAGATACTAGATGTAAAATTAATTTCAACAATTCAGTAATCAGGTCAAATTACCTACTTTCACACTCGCATCAATACAATGTTGAACCAAATGATAATTTCCTTCAAACAATACGAAGACTTTTCATTTTTACCAACCTCAAATGCCATCAGCAAAAGATATAATAACATCAATATTCGGACAACATTTTACTTTGTCACTTGAAATCTACTCATTACATGTACGAGTTGGGAATCAATCATATAAAATAGCTGTAAAGCTTAAGACCAGACATCAGTTATATACAAGAAAGGCACAAACCAGCATCTGCAGTTCCTTCCTGCAGATATGCTCCTTCTAAATCTGCCATTTATTTACAAATTCATATGAGAATGGCTTGTCAATAATAAGTTTAATGTAGACAGAAGTTTTGGCACACTTACCTAAACATGCTTATCTCGATTAATTTTGCAATTCATTTCTGTTAACCCAAACCAAAAGCAATTGCAAACAAATATTTCATCCTAACAAATTAGCTGATGTTAAGGCACCAAACCCTGAACAAATGAACAACCACTTTAATTTTCAATCATCTCCTAGCATAGATATATATTAAAAAATGTGATTAAATCAAAATATTCATTTATTCCTCAATCAATCAGAATAGAGAATGTAGGGTGGGAGAACAAAGAGTGGATGAAAGGTAGGCAAAAAAAATCATTTAAAAATGCAATGGGACAAAGAGTTTGGAGAAAAGACCAGTTAATGAGACATGATATGCTTACTTTCATAGATTAGAGAGTATAATACAAAAGTTCTGACATTATGTCGTAACTTTACAAAACACTGGTTAGACTACATTTGGAGATTGTGTGTAACTCTGATCACCATACTACAGGAAGGATATAGTTGCACTGGAGAGAGTGCAGAGGAGATTTACCAGGACGTTGCCTTCACTGGAGGACTTAGTTATGGTTTGGGAGAGATTGCATAAACTGGGCTCATTTCCCCCCCCCCCCCCCCCCCCCCAGAGTAAAGAGGCTGATGCATGACCCAATAGGGCCAATCAGAATTACAAGAGGCACACAATAAATGGTCAGAATCTTGTTTCCCCCGTGGTATCAAAAAGAGGTCTTAGGTTTAAGGTGAAGACAAGGGTGCAGACCTAAACAGGCAAATGGGATTATGCAAAATGGGCAAAATGGTCAGAATGGACGTGGCAGGCCAAAGGTCCCATTTCTGTGCCATGTAACTGTGACTCATATCTTGTATTACACTGTAAAGTTGCACATTTTAAAAATTGCACAATCCCCTGTGCACCACACCAACATGAAAAATAGCACATAGGCAACCTCCAATCTCACTTACAATTTGACATTCTCCTGGTGTTGGATCCAGCTCTCCTGTAAACTGGTGCTCCCTCCTAAAGTGACAAGTTTGACCAAAAGCTGGAAGCAGTAATGCACTTCAAATCCAAGACTGATTCCTGGTGCACATGGTAGGGCATGGGGCATCTGTCGTTCAGTTTACCCCTACACATCCCCATTCTCTCCTGCCATGTGTCGCTCTGCACCCACAGTTAACCCAGCCCAACCCCAGCTCGCTCTCCAGACCCGCAACTCGAGACCCCATGGTGGGGACCCGCAACTCGAGCCCCATCGAGGGAATCCGCAACTCGTGTCACTGGTACTATAATAAGCTCAATCCATACAAAACTTTGGAGATATTAAGTTGCCTCCATCAAAAAAAGTTGGTCATTGCGATGAGTTCTATACAGTTCCATAGAAACATAGAAAAGTAGGTACAGGAGTAGGTCATTCGTCCCTTTGAGCCTGCACTGCCATTTAATATGATCATGGCTGACCATCCAAAATCAGTACCCTTGCTTTTTCTCAATATCCCTTGATTCCTTTAACCCTAAGTGCTAAATCTAACTTGAAAACATCCAGTGAATTGTCCTCCACTGCTTTCTCTGGCAGAGAATTCTACAGATTCACAACTCTGGGTGTAAAGGTTTTTCCTCATCTCAGTCCTAAATGGCTTACCCCTTATTCTTAAACTGTGGCCCCTGGTTCTAGACTCCCCCAACATCGGGAATTTTTTTCCTGCATCTAGCCTGTCTAACCCCTTAAGAATTTTATATGTTTATACAAGTTCTTTATTCATGCTTATTCATGCCCCTCATAATCTTGTACATCTCGATAAGGTTACCCCTCTGCCTCCTACACTCCAAAGAAACAATATCCCAGCTTATCCAAACCTTTTTGCATGAGCACGCAAACTCATGTAACATCTTGGTAAATCTCTACTGCATCCTTTCCAACTTAATGGCATATTTCCTATATCTGGGTGACCTGAAATGCATACAATATTCCAAGTGTGGTCTAATCAAGGACTTGTACTACTGCATCATGATGTCTCAACTTTTGTACTCAATACCCTTCCCAATGAAAGCAAGTGTCCAAAGGTCTTCTACACTACACTGTCCACCTGACTCACCACTTTCAGAAAAACATGCACCTTGACTCCCAGATCTCTCTGTTCTGCAATACTTTTAATGTGTAAATCCTGTCTTGGTTTGCAACCTCACATTTATCAGAGTTAAATTCCATTTGGCATTCCTTGGCTTATTAGGGTCTCATATAGAGACATACGGTAAAAAAATCTATTTTGCTGTAGATCCAGGCAGATCATACCATCCATGTGCACAACAGGTGACAGAGAGAGGAAACAGAGTACAACATATTTTGTTGTAACAGCAGAGAAAGTGCAGATTAAAACATTTGCAGGTATAGGGGAAGATTGGCAAGAGGGAGGCTTTCAAAAGTGAGATAGCAAGAGTGCAGGAGCATGTTCCCGTTAGGGTGAAGGCCAAGGCTGGCAAGTTTAGGAAACCTTGTTTGATGAGAAATATTGAGTCTTTGGTCAGGAAAAAGAACCCAATACCAATCCACAAAATTGGAACAACTTGGCACTACTTGAAAACTGGTGCCTTAATCTACCTGCTTTGTATGTAAAGTAAAGGTAAACAACACCATCGCAGTTGCATGTGCACAATTCCAAATGTGATGAATACCATTTGAGTAATTTGCATATGCAAATTATTAGAATGGTATTCATTGCATCTGGAAGTGTGCACATGCAACTTAGATGGTGTTGTTTACCTTTAGAAGGACATGCAACACCAAAACTGCAAATACTGTTGAGGCAAATTCTCCCACCAATGTTTCCCAATCACTGATGTTAATCTGTGTTCATATAGAACCTTCAATGTGGTAAAATATCAGAAGGCTCTTTATAGGAGCAGTCATAGAAACGTAGAAAATAGGTGCAGGAGTAGGCCTTTCGGCCCTTTGAGCCAGCACTACCATTCAATATGATCATGGCTGATCATCCAAAATCAATGCCCCGTTCCTGCTTTCTTCCCATATCCCTTGATTCCGTCAGCCCTAAGAGCTATATCTAACTCTCTCTTAAAAAAATCCAATGGATTGACCTCCACTGCCTTCTGTGGCAGAGAATTCCACTGATTCACAACTCTCTGAGTGAAACGTTTTTCCTCATCTCAGACCTACAAGTCCTTCTGCTTGTAGTGTGGCATGAATACACAGAACTACAAGCATGCTCAACAGCAAAAACAACCAATGGATCTACATGGTGCTCTGTCATCCAGTCTGGTTTATTATTGTAACGTGTACCAAGGTACAGTGAAAAACATTGGTTTGCACGCTATCCAATCACATCAGATAATATTATACGTAAGTACAAACAAGTTAAACTCAAAATACAATAGACAGAGCAAAGGGCAAGATATAGAGTGCAGAATATAGTTCTCAATATTGTAGCACATCGGTTCCAGACACTGGTAAAGGTGAATCAGACAGTACCCTAGCTTATGGAAGGACCATTCAGAAGCCTGATAACAGAGGGGAAGAAGCTCTTCCTGAGTCTGGTAGTGCATGCTTTCAAGCTTCTGTACCTTCTGCCGGACTGAAGCAGGGGGGAATAAGGAAATGGAGTGGGAAACGTCTTTGATAATATTGGCTGCTTTTCTAAGGGAGCATAAAGTGTAGATGGAGTTAATGGTGGGAAGTCTGGTCTGTGCGATGGACTGGGCTACATCCACAACCTGCAAAATTTCTTGCAGTCTTGGGCAGAGCTGCTCCCAAACCGAGCTATGATGCAACCCAACTGTAGGTTTTCTATGGTGCATCTGTAGAAGTTTGTAAGAGTAATAGTTGTCCTCTCACCATGATATTAAGTTCTCTATCTCCTTTCTGTACTGTGCCTTCATTGTTTATGTTCTGGCTCACCACATTGCTGTCATCTGCAAACCTAAAGATGGAGTTAAAGCTGAATTTAGTTTTCCAATCATGAGTGTTTAGGGAGTGCAGCAGCAGACTGAGAATGCATCCTTCCTAGGCAGCGGTGTGGAGAATTATTGTGGAGGAGGTGTTATCACTTATCTTCACTGATTGAAGTCTGTGGGTTAGAAAGTCCCAAGTCAAAGAGGGGGGGGGGGGGGGGGGTGCTGATTCCTAGGTCCATGAGTTTGGAGAAGAATTTGGATGGAATTATGGTGTTGAAGGCAGAGCTATTGTTGATAAATACATAAGTCCTTGTTGTCCAAGTGTTCCAGAGATGGGCTTAGGGCTTGGGAGATGGTGTCAACTGTGGACGTTTTGCAGCGGTGGGCAAACTGTGGTGGATCAATGCTGGCTGATAGGCTGGAGTTAATGTACACCGTCACCAGCCTCTTGAATTACTTCATGATGGTGAATGTCAGATCCACTGGACGTTAGTCATTGAGCCACACTACGTTACTTTTCTTTGGTACCGGGATGATAGACCATGCAGTTGTGTAAGGAATGAAGACAGAAAATGCAGCAGCCATTGGACGTCCTTTCAGACTTTGATTAGGTCAGGTTTTACTGCAGGTGGAGAGCTAGAAATGTAATTTTAGATACTGAAATGCTGAGCTGCAGAGATGTTGAAGGAAGATGGGGAATGTTAAAGGACTTTGGAAAGGAAGATCAGACATGCCATGGTTGTTTGCAATGGCAACACAGCCAGGGATGGTTGTTTTGAAGAGAAATAATAGGAGCTGTTTTGTCAGGGAAAAGTAAGAGGAGACGAGAAAACTGAAGGTGAGATTCGGATATTATCTTCAATATTGATCATTTACAGCATTTATCGGTATTAACTACCTGCTCCCCCTCAAGTTTATTTTGGTGGGTGATTTGTGTAAGCTGTTGTCATAAACAGTCTGAAGCACAGTCTTGATCCGAAACGTCAGCTATTAATTTTCTCCAGAGATGCTGCCTGACCCGCTGAGTAACTCTAGCTTTTTGTGTCTAATTTCGGTTGAAACCAGCATCTTCAGTTCCTCTTTACACATATTAAACAAAACTGTTGAGACTCTGCTGATCTCCTGAAGTGGATCTCCTACTATTTTCCTTTCAATTAATTGAAACTGCATATTTAATCGTGAAACTGCATATTTAATCCAAGCATTTTAAGACGCTCAATGGAGCCAGAATAGCAAAAACACATTTAAATAACACAATGTTTACCCAAACAGCAGGAACTACAACTCCCAGAAGGCTTGGACAACTGCGTTTTTCCGCTTCCGGCGACCTCTCCGGGAGGAAGTGGTGTAGCACGTGGCGCGAATAGCCTGTGCCTATTGGCCGCAGGCTGCTCAGGAGATGTCTGACGCTACGGAGCAACGGAGTCAAAGCAAACGGGAGAACGACAGTGAGCAGCAGCGGCGGGCGGACAACCCTCCTGCGCCCTAACCGAGGCGCAGCGACAGCCGGACAACCCTCCCGCGACCTATCCGAGGCACAGCGTCAGCGAGCGGACAGGTAATGTAGCCGGCTCGCTGCACCGATATGTTTTTCAATAATAATAAATAGCGTGAGTGAATGACGCTTACTCGCAGCAAGTAGGTGAGCGGATCCGTCGCAGCCGGTGTCGGGAGCCCGGGGTTGGCTCATTGTTGTGAGGTCGGTCGCCCACCCGCCGGAGGAGCAACTGACGGGGGCGCTGCGCGAGCCAGTGAGGCCGTCAACCGACACGGGGCTGAGGCGCGAGCGGCGGGTCCTCCCGATGGGGCTCGAGTTGCGGGTCTGGAGAGCGAGCCGGGGTTGACTGTGGGTGCAGAGCGACAGGTGGCAGGAGAGAATGGGGGTGTGTAGTGGGAAACTGAACGACAGATGCCCTCCCATGTGCACCCAGAGCCATTCATGGATTTGAAGTGCATTACTGTTTCCAGCGTTAGGTCAAATTTGTCATTTTAGGAGGGAACACCACTTTATAGAAGAGCTGGATCCAACACAAGGGGAATGTCAAATTGTAAGTGAGACTTGAGGTTGCCTATGTGCTATTTTTCATGATGGTGTGGTGCACTGGGGATTGTGCAATTTTTTGAGTGTGCAACTTTACAGTGTAATTCAGATATGAGTCGGAGTTACATGGCACAGAAATGGGACCTTTGGCCTGCCACATCCATTCTGACTATTTTGCCCATTTACAATAATCCCATTTGCCTGTTTAGGTCTGCACCCTTGTCTTCACCTTAAACCTAAGACATCTTTTTGATACCACGGGGGAAACAAGATTCTGCCCATTTATTGTATGCCTCTTGTGATTCTGATTGGCCCAATTGGGTCATGCATCAGCCTCATTTACTCTGGGGGGAAGAAATGAGCCCAGCTTGTGCAATCTGTCCTGAACCATAACTAAGTCCTCCAGTGAAGGCAATGTCCTGGTAAATCTCCTCTGCACTCTCTTCAGTGCAACTACATCCTTAATGTAGTATGGTGATCAGAGTTACACACAATCTCCAAATGTAGTCTAACCAGTGTTTTGTAAAGTTACGACATAATGTCAGAACTTTTGTATTATACTCTCTAATCTATGAAAGTAAGCATATCATGTCTCATTAACTGGTCTTTTCTCCAAACTCTTTGTCCCATTGCATTTATGAAAGTTTTTTTCCCTACCTTTCATCCCCTCTTTATTCTCCCACACTACATTCTCTATTCTGATTGATTGAGGAATATTTTGGTTTAACCACATTTTTAAAATATATATCCATGCTAGGAGATGATTGAAAATTAAAGTTGTTGTTCATTTGTTCAGGGTCTGGTGCCTTAACACCAGCTAATTTGTCAGAATAAAACATTTGTTTGCAATTGCTTTTGGTTTGGGTTAACAGAAATGAATTGCAAAATTAATCGAGGTAAGTGTGCCATAGCATCTTTCAACATTAAACTTATTATTGACAAGCCATTCTCATATGAATTTGTAAATGGTTTACCTTTACTTCACATACAAAGCAGGTAGATTAAGGCACCAGTTTTCAAGTAGTGCCAAGTTGTTCCAATTTTGTGGATTGGTATTGGGTTCTTTTTCCTGACCAAAGACTCAATATTTCTCATCAAACAAGGTTTCCTAAACTTGCCAGCCTTGGCCTTCACCCTAACGGGAACATGCTCCTGCACTCTTGCTATCTCACTTTTGAAAGCCTCCCTCTTGCCAATCTTCCCCTATACCTGCAAATGTTTTAATCTGCACTTTCTCTGCTGTTACAACAAAATATTTTGTACTCTGTTTCCTCTCTCTGTCACCTGTTGTGCACATGGATGGTATGATCTGCCTGGATCTACAGCAAAATAGATTTTTTTACCGTATGTCTCTATATGAGACCCTAATAAGCCAAGGAATGCCAAATGGAATTTAACTCTGATAAATGTGAGGTTGCAAACCAAGACAGGAATTACACATTAAAAGTATTGCAGAACAGAGAGATCTGGGAGTCAAGGTGCATGTTTTTCTGAAAGTGGTGAGTCAGGTGGACAGTGTAGTGTAGAAGACCTTTGGACACTTGCTTTCATTGGGAAGGGTATTGAGTACAAAAGTTGAGACATCATGATGCAGTAGTACAAGTCCTTGATTAGACCACACTTGGAATATTGTATGCATTTCAGGTCACCCAGATATAGGAAATATGCCAGTAAGTTGGAAAGGATGCAGTAGAGATTTACCAGGATGTTACATGAGTTTGCGTGCTCATGCAAAAAGGTTTGGATAAGCTGGGATATTTTTACTTTGGAGTGTAGGAGGCAGAGGGGTAACCTTATCGAGATGTACAAGATTATGAGGGGCATGAATAAGCATGAATAAAGAACTTGTATAAACATATAAAATTCTTAAGGGGTTA
This sequence comes from Rhinoraja longicauda, assembly GCF_053455715.1. Classification (NCBI taxonomy): domain Eukaryota; kingdom Metazoa; phylum Chordata; class Chondrichthyes; order Rajiformes; family Arhynchobatidae; genus Rhinoraja; species Rhinoraja longicauda. Next base: position 5,182,941 of record NC_135972.1, on the reverse strand, counting down.
GACAGGCTAGATGCAGGAAAAAAATTCCCGATGTCGGGGGAGTCTAGAACCAGGGGCCACAGTTTAAGAATAAGGGGTAAGCCATTTAGGACTGAGATGAGGAAAAACCTTTACACCCAGAGTTGTGAATCTGTAGAATTCTCTGCCAGAGAAAGCAGTGGAGGACAATTCACTGGATGTTTTCAAGTTAGATTTAGCACTTAGGGTTAAAGGAATCAAGGGATATTGAGAAAAAGCAAGGGTACTGATTTTGGATGGTCAGCCATGATCATATTAAATGGCAGTGCAGGCTCAAAGGGACGAATGACCTACTCCTGTACCTACTTTTCTATGTTTCTATGGAACTGTATAGAACTCATCGCAATGACCAACTTTTTTTGATGGAGGCAACTTAATATCTCCAAAGTTTTGTATGGATTGAGCTTATTATAGTACCAGTGACACGAGTTGCGGATTCCCTCGATGGGGCTCGAGTTGCGGGTCCCCACCATGGGGTCTCGAGTTGCGGGTTTGGAGAGCGAGCTGGGGTTGGGCTGGGTTAACAGTGGGTGCAGAGCGACACATGGCAGGAGAGAATGGGGATGTGTAGGGGTAAACTGAACGACAGATGCCCCATGCCCTACCATGTGCACCAGGAATCAGTCTTGGATTTGAAGTGCATTACTGCTTCCAGCTTTTGGTCAAACTTGTCACTTTAGGAGGGAGCACCAGTTTACAGGAGAGCTGGATCCAACACCAGGAGAATGTCAAATTGTAAGTGAGATTGGAGGTTGCCTATGTGCTATTTTTCATGTTGGTGTGGTGCACAGGGGATTGTGCAACTTTACAGTGAAATGTGCAACTTTACAGTGTAATACAAGATATGAGTCACAGTTACATGGCACAGAAATGGGACCTTTGGCCTGCCACGTCCATTCTGACCATTTTGCCCATTTTGCATAATCCCATTTGCCTGTTTAGGTCTGCACCCTTGTCTTCACCTTAAACCCAAGACCTCTTTTTGATACCACGGGGGAAACAAGATTCTGACCATTTATTGTGTGCCTCTTGTAATTCTGATTGGCCCTATTGGGTCATGCATCAGCCTCTTTACTCTGGGGGGGGGGGGGGGGGGGGGGAAATGAGCCCAGTTTATGCAATCTCTCCCAAACCATAACTAAGTCCTCCAGTGAAGGCAACGTCCTGGTAAATCTCCTCTGCACTCTCTCCAGTGCAACTATATCCTTCCTGTAGTATGGTGATCAGAGTTACACACAATCTCCAAATGTAGTCTAACCAGTGTTTTGTAAAGTTACGACATAATGTCAGAACTTTTGTATTATACTCTCTAATCTATGAAAGTAAGCATATCATGTCTCATTAACTGGTCTTTTCTCCAAACTCTTTGTCCCATTGCATTTTAAAATGATTTTTTTTGCCTACCTTTCATCCACTCTTTGTTCTCCCACCCTACATTCTCTATTCTGATTGATTGAGGAATAAATGAATATTTTGATTTAATCACATTTTTTAATATATATCTATGCTAGGAGATGATTGAAAATTAAAGTGGTTGTTCATTTGTTCAGGGTTTGGTGCCTTAACATCAGCTAATTTGTTAGGATGAAATATTTGTTTGCAATTGCTTTTGGTTTGGGTTAACAGAAATGAATTGCAAAATTAATCGAGATAAGCATGTTTAGGTAAGTGTGCCAAAACTTCTGTCTACATTAAACTTATTATTGACAAGCCATTCTCATATGAATTTGTAAATAAATGGCAGATTTAGAAGGAGCATATCTGCAGGAAGGAACTGCAGATGCTGGTTTGTGCCTTTCTTGTATATAACTGATGTCTGGTCTTAAGCTTTACAGCTATTTTATATGATTGATTCCCAACTCGTACATGTAATGAGTAGATTTCAAGTGACAAAGTAAAATGTCAGAATATTGATGTTATTACATCTTTTGCTGATGGCATTTGAGGTTGGTAAAAATGAAAAGTCTTCGTATTGTTTGAAGGAAATTATCCTTTGGTTCAAACATTGTATTGATGTGAGTGTGAAAGTAGATAATTTGACCTGACTACTGAATTGTTAAAATTAATTTTACATCTAGTATCTTAGATGACAAAATCTTTCAGATTATAGTTTTAATTTCAACATGATCAATGTGAAATTACTCTGAGGGTGCAAGTAAATAAATACCTGCAAGATGTCTGAACTGTTTCTTAACAACTGGGGGTAGAGTATTGATATGGATAGAGAACTGGTTGGCAGACAGGAAGCAAAGAGTAGGAATTAACAGGTCCTTTTCAGAGTGGCAGGAAGTGACCAGTGGGGTGCCGCAAGGCTCGGTGCTGGGACCCCAGTTATTTACAACAAATATTAATGATTTAGACAAGGGAATTAAATATAACATCTCCAAGTTTGCTGATGAACCAAAGCTGGGTGGCAGTGTGAGCTGCAAGGAGGATGCTATGAGGCTGCAGGGTGACTTGGATAGGTTGGGTGAGTGGGCAGATGCATGGCAGATGCAGTATAATGTGGGTAAATGTGAGGTTTTCCACTCATAGCATCCTCAGGAAGAACAGGAAGGCAGATTACTATCTGAATGGTGTCAGATTAGGAAAAGGGGAGGTGCAATAAGACCTGGGTGTGCTTGTACATCAGTTACTGACAGTAAGCATGCAGGTACAGCAGGCATTGAAGAAAGCTAATGGCATGTTGGCCTTCATTACGAGATGATTTGAGTTTGGGAGCAGGGAGATCCTACTGCAGTTGTACAGGGGCTCGTGTGACCACACCTGGATTTTTGTGTGTAATTTTGGTCTCCTAATTTGAGGAAGGACCTTGTTGCTATTGGGGGAGTGCAACGTAGATTCACCAGGTTAATTCCCGGGATGGCAGGACTGACATATGATGAAAGAATTGATCAACTGGGCTTGTATTCACTGGAATTTAGAAGGATGAGAGGAGATCTTATAGAAACATATAAAATTCTTAAAGATTGGACAGGCTAGATGCAGGAAAAATGTTCCTGATGTTGGGGGAAGTTCAGAACCAGGGGTCACAGTTTAAGAATAAGGTGTAGGCCATTTAGGACTGAGATGAGGAAAAACTTTTTCACCCAGAGTTGTGAATCTATGGAATTCTCTGCCACGGAAGGCAGTGGAGGCCAATTCACTGGATGTTTTCGAGAGATAGTTAGATTTAGCTCTTAGGGATAAAGGAATCAAGGGCTATGGAGAAAAAGCAAGGATGCTGATTTTGGATGATCAGCCATGATCATATTGAATGATGGTGCTGGCTTGAATGGCCCACTCCTGCACCTATATTTCTATGTTTCTATGGAACTGTATTTTCATCACAATGAACAACTTTTTTGAGGGAGGCAACTTAATATCTCCATTTTTTTGTATGGATTGAGCTTTTCGCAGTACCTTGGTACATGTTACAATAATAAACTAAACTAATGTTTAGAATTAAACAAATACTTGATATTATCTTGAGTATTCAACCGTATGCCAGATGAGCAGTTTAGAAATGGTAACATAATATTTCAGATATATATCAACACTGCAATATTATTGGAAAGAATGGATTTCTTCAGCCATTACGTATAATCTTACAAAGATTGACAGCTGCAGACTGTTTATTTTACATTACTTCATTGTGTGCTTTGAACTAATTAAAATTGACCACCATTTAATTTTTTTAAATCACTGGAGAACAAATAAATGTAACTTATAAACCTTTGGACCTATTGTAATTTATAAACCTACAGAGAATATAGTAGAATTTGAGATTTCTCAATATGTTTTAGTAATATATGCAGGTTATTTGACAACAGCTTGTTTTATTTCATTCGATTTAAATTTATTAAGTCAGCCTTTGATCAATTGGGGGCAAAAATGGTATATGAAGGTCAAGGTTGGAGAACTAGAACAAACTCATGGTCTAATGTATAACAGTGAGTCCTGCCCTTTTTATGCCTCTGAATACGGGACTACCTATTAATGGACATTTTCAGGCATTGGTTAGACATCACTGTGCTTTCTGCAAAATTATCCAAATCACTAGGAAAATAAACGATTCAAATGTGTCATCTCTCTCGTATTAAAGTCCTAATGATGTGTATGAAAGTGTGGAAGGAACTTTCAAAATTATATTGAGAAGCTTGTCCATACATTAAGAGCACACACAGGCCCTGTGTAAGTAGCGGAAGAGAACACCACCTTACAAATCGCCCCTCCACTTGCCCTGCCAAATCTCCTGCTTTATCGCTGCACGGGTGGAGTTCTTAGAATGCCCATTTCAGAAGTTCCAGAATGATTGTGGTAGTAATTCCTCCGCAAATCTGAGAAGGTAAACAACGCATCAGTGCAGGCCGAATCAAACCTGGTGTGTGAATTAGGCTACGGCTAGCAGAGTTTTTGATTAACCTCAAATTATTGGAGGAAGATGTAAAACGAGTCGGAAGTATGTAAGAAGGAACGGCTGATGCTGGTTTAAACCGAAGATAGACACAAAAAGCTGGAGTAATTCAGTGGGCCAGGCAGCATCTCTGGAGAGAAGGAATGGATGACGTTTTGGGTCTGAAGAAGGGCCTCAATCCAAAACGTCACCCATTCTTTCTCTCCAGAGATGCTGCCGGTCCTGCTGAGTTACTTCAGCTTTTTGTGTCTATAGTTGGAAGTATGAATAGCCAGGTCAAGAGGTAATTGAATTTCAGCAGCATGAGATATGAAGTGTGGTGGAATTGGATTACATATAGAATTGTCTTTTATAACTGTGGTGATGGCACAGAGATGTCAGAAGTTCAACTTGAGGTTCAATATCATATAATTAGCAAAAATAAGAAGACAATAACTCCCCCACTACTAATCTTCAGTTGGAGAAAACATCTCATCTGGTACTGAATGTGAAAGACAGTGAAATGACAACAGAAAGTGATGATGCCTAGGTTTGAATACACATCTCTGCTTGTGTTTTACCAGTGAAATGCAATGACATGGTCACCTTGGATCTGAGGTTTGATTCTAATCGAGGTGAGAGTTGATTGTGTCTGGGTTGCTACAATTGGCTTCACTCTCCTGGTAATGGCAGGAGAAAAATGTGCAAGGTCCTTGTTATTAAAGGACATCTATAAGAATCTATAAAGCTTTCTAAAGTTTGGTAACTCTTGATTTGTAAAATCTGACCGCATGAGCCATGGTTACTGCTGGTAACTATTGTTCGGTACTACCCTTTTAAGCTTGCTCAAATTTGAACTCATTCATCAACATGTTGGAGAAAGTCGCCCTTTTTCATTTGCATAGATTAGCAAAAATAATCACAATCAATGTATTAAAATGGAATATCTCAGAAAATTTAATTTGTCTATTTTTTTTCTGAACAGGGTTTTGAATTCAACTGCACTTCATTGCACACAAGAAACCTTTTTTACTTTAAAGACGAACTTTTTATTATTAACAAGCTGGAAGGCCCACCATTAGACGAGAACCCGAGCTTGCTCTTAAGGCATCGGAAGGAAAGCGTAGGATACCTGATGTCATCTCAAGAAAAACGGTGCAATACCCCGAGCTCAGAGTTGAATGAAGTGAATCCTCTTGTAAATCATGATTCTGATTTGTTGGATGTAAGTATAAAAAAAAATTGATAACTCTGGACATTGCTATTTAGTCAATAACATGTGCTCTTGTTAAACTGCACGTTGGAAGATTTCAAATGCATTGTAAATTACATTTGAGTTTATTGATCGGTGGAGGTCTGGATTTTTTCTTTTTGTGAGACGTGTATGTTGTGGGCATTTATTGTTCATTTCCAATTGTACCAGACTGTTACAGTCAAGTGTTAACCACATTGGTGAGTCCAGTGTCTCGCATGTGCCAGCCAGAGTAAGGATTGGAGCATTCTTAGATAAACTCAAATGAAAGCAAATCAATTATTAGTTTGATAAACATTTAGTGGTCATGGTTGCCATACTGGCACTAAGATTTAATTCCAGATGTAATTAATTATTTGAATTTAAATTCCTTCATTAACATTGGGATTTATGTATCTGGATCATTGGCCCAGGTGTTGGCCATGTTCCTAGTGTATCCTGAAATATCCTGTTAAGTGAACAAAACTAAACAAGTTACTTCATGTTTATAACTTTTTTGCATTATAGCTTTTAATTTTGGTTCAGTTGTTTCATACTTTTTAATTGAAATTGATATTCTAAATGTGAAAAATATCCAAATTGTTATATAGTAATAGTTTTTAAATGTATGCATCCATTTGATATGAGATGAGTATTGGTTTCTAATATATTCTAGAGTTTAAAATGTGCAGTCTTGAGGTTGCTTGAATATATTGTATCAAATATATTCATTGAAGATGCGTAATTGCACGTGGTGGAAAAAATGGTCCTGTGGAGTATTGTGTGCAGTTTTGGTCTCTTCACCAAAAGGCTGTTATTCTTGCTAGAGAGAGAGAGAACCAAAAAATTATCACTCTGGTTCCTGGAACGATAGGCCTGTCATATGAAGAGTGAGCAGGCTTGTGCTCTGTTCTCTGGAGGTTAGAAGAGGAAGAGTGTGTAGGAAGGAACTGCAGATGCTGGTTTAAACCGAAGATAGACACAAAAAGCTGGAATAACTCAGCGGGACAGGCAGCATCTCTGGAGAGAAGGAATGGGTGACGTTTCGGGTCAAGTCCCTCCTTCAGATTATACGGTTGGGTTAGATGAGATAGGGAAAATATCAATAGGTTCAGCCAAAGTCAATGTGGATTACTGAAATGGAATTTTGTTGGACAAATCTTCTGGAAAGGCTGGTAGAATGGATAAAAGAAAGCCAATGAATGTGGTGTACTTGCTTTATTAAACCCAACATAAAAAGTTAATGTGTAAAATTAAAGTGTGTGATATTGAGTGTGATGTATTGGCATGCATTAAAAATTGATTGACAAACAGGAAACATTTTGGGAATAAAGGTGCATATTTTGGCCTGTCGGGTGATGATCCATGAGCTACTGCAGAGGTCAGTGCTTGGGCCTCACCTGGTTCATATTATAATGCAATAATTTTAGGTTTTTATTGGGGGGTTGGTGGAGTACTATTTTGAAGTTTTCTAATTACTTTAAGATGAGTGGGATTGCTGACGAGAATTTGCTTCACTCACAGGATGGTGAACCTGTGGAAGGTGATACCACAAAGGACTGTGGAGGCCAAATTACTAAATATATTTAAGCAGGAGATGGATAAATATCTAGACGGGAAAAGCACTGACAAGTGGGAATGTGATATTGAGATAGATGCTCCTAGTCAATGACAGAGCAGGTTGGAGGGGCTGAATGGTCTGGTCCAGCAGCATGTTTTGTTTCTGTAACAATGGATTACAATTTCAAAGTAAACCGTGGAATTCATTGATTGCATTCAGCAGAAATTGAATGATTTCTGATTAGTAGGCAAATTGAGGGATATGGTAATAGTGCAGGAAAATAGATCGTATAAGATTGTCTGTGGGCTTGCTGAATGGCAGCACAAATACGAGCAAATGAGTGGTCTACCCTTTACGTATGTAAAGGTTATGTTTTGCACATCATAATGGGAAAGTTATGTTTTTAATATCAAATTTTGCATAGCTGACATTGCCTGACTTATGGAACTCCTGAAGTTTTTAAGGAAGTACACAGCTGTATCTTCACGTAGTTTGCATATTCAAAGCTACATTTAGCAGCCATCAACCCCTCTTTTGTATGAAAGTTATTGTGAAGGTTGATTCATTCCAAGTCATTCAGTAACCCAGTGGTAGATAATAACTGTATACTCATTATATGACTAGTACTGTGCCCTTCAGAAGGTATCTTTATGGTTTGTTGTTATCAGTAGATTGTGGAACTGAATTAGGCAAGTATGGTGGAGAGCACAACTGGCACAAAGTGCAAAACCACAATCAGTTAGGATAGGTGACAAAACCTCCACAATAATTATCAATGCAAGGCTGTGAACTATTCCTTATATACACAGCTCTAGCCAAATTATGCTCTAATTCCATGTACAAATTTACAGATGACACCACCATAGTGGATTGAATCTCAAACAGTGACAAAAGGGAGTACAGAATGGAGATGGGGAGCTTAGTAGCATGATGTCAAGATACCAACCTCTCCCTTGATACCAACAAAACAAAGGAGTTGATCATTGACTTCAGGAAGCATGATGGAGTACAGACCCCCTTTCTGTTTCAATGGTATTGAAATGAAGTGGTTGAGATGTTCAAGTTTCTAGGTTTAGATATCACCAACAATTTGTCCAAGTTCAACCACATTGACCTTACAGCCAAAAGCAAACAATACATCTTCAGATTGGTAAGGAAATTCAGCAGATCTCCAATGATTTTTATCAGTATTTTACTGATGCAACATAAAAACATATTAGGATGCATCACAGCTTGGTACGGTGGCTGCAATAAATTTCAAAGATGTGAACAGAGTCCAATCTCATGCAAAACAGGTTATTTCCTTCCCCCCCCCCCCCCGACATTTGATGCTGTCTGGAAAAAAAGTAGCCAGCATAATAAAGGATCACTTGCTCCACACGCTTCTTCCCCCTCCTATCGAACACAAGATACAACAGCATGAAAGCACATGCCACCAGATTCAAGATAGCTTTTTTTTCCTGTTTATCTGACTCTTAAACCTCGTATGCTGTGGTGCTACAGCGAGTAAGAATTTCATTGTTCTACTCGGAAATATGACAATAAAACACTCTTGCTAAGGATGAATTTCTGATCTCCTGAACTACCTCATTGTGGCCATTGCACTTTTAAAAATCAATACTTTTTATGCGGCTGTAATACTATAGTCCGCATTCTTTTACGTGCTTATGCTACCTTGATGCACTAGCATATGTTAGGATTTGCATTGCTATGGATTGCACACATAGCAAATTTTAAAAAACTTTTGCACTCTCAGTACACATGTCAATAATAATTAAAAAACCCAATCCAAAACAAAAGACCAATTTCTGATGAGTAGTCATCTCAGCCCCAGACATCGCAGTGAAATTTCAGGACAAAATTCTAATCTCAACAATTCTTGCAGTTTCAACAATTCTTGCAGTTTCAACAATTCTTTACTCCTTTGCATCTGACAATTTTCACATGCCAGTCAGGAATAAACTCTGGATGTGGGCTGATAATTTACGAGGAACATTCATGCTACAGTATGAGCAGGTGTTGTTTATTTCCAACAAAACAAATCTTTTCTGCCTTTGCCAAAGTCCTGGGCATTCACAGTTGACATACTGATCAAGAACAAGTAAGGATGCATATTAGATGCCATCAAAAGATGCATTCAAGAGCCAAAAGGTATAATTTCCAACAATGCCGCGCTTCAGTATTACTGCAAAAAGCAAGATGCTAAACTGAGACCTCATCACAAACTACTTGAAATACGAAAACACTCTTCCAAATCGTTTTAAGAAACTATAGCTTGAATTAAAATTTGTGCATCAAAAAAAGATGGGGAAGGATTCATATCATATCATATATTTACAGCCGGAAACAGACCTTTTTGGCCCTCCAAGTCCGTGCCGCCCAGCGATCCCCGTACATTAACACTATTCTACACCCACTAGGGACAATTTTTCACATTTACCCAGCCAATTAACCCACATACCTGTACGTCTTTGGAGTGTGGGAGGAAACCGAAGATCTCGGAGAAAACCCACGCAGGTCACGGGGAGAACGTACAAACTCCTTACAGTGCAGCACCCGTAGTCAGGATCGAACCTGAGTCTCCGGCGCTGCATTCGCTGTAAAGCAGCAACTCTACCGCTGCGCTACCGTTAAGGGGAGAGTCTGTTGGGGGGGGGGGGGGGGGGGGAGTTGGGGAAGGATTAAGGGGAGGGTCTGTTGGGGGGGTGGGGGGAGATGGGGAAGGATTAATGGGGAGAGTGTTGGGGGGGTGGGGGGAGATGAGGAAGGATTAAGGGGGAAGAGTGTTGGGGGGAGATGGGGAGGGATTAAGGGGGAGAGTCTGTTATGGGGGAGATGGGGAGGGATTAAGATGGGAGAGTCTGTTTGGGGGGGGGAGATGGGAAGGGAGTCGGAGGGATTAAGGGGGAGAGTCTGTTGGGGTGGGGGGAGATGGGGAGGGATTAAGGGGGAGAGTCTGTTGGGGTGGGGGGAGATGGGGAGGGATTAAGGGGGAGAGTCTGTTGGGGGGGGGGGGATGGGGAGGGATTAAGGGGGAGAGTCTGTTTTGGTGGGGGGGGACAGGTCCGGTGGGGGGAGATGGGAAGGGAGTTGGAGGGATTAAGGGGGAGAGTCTGTTGGGTGGGGAGAGATGGGGAGGGATTAAGGGGGAGAGTCTGTTGGGGGGATGGGGAGGGATTAAGGGGGAGAGTCTGTTGGGGTGGGGGAGATGGGGAGGGATTAAGGGGGAGAGTGTTGGGGGGATGGGGAGGGATTAAGGGGGAGAGTCTGTTTTGGGGGTGGGGGAAGGTCCGGTTGGGGGAGATGGGAAGGGAGTTGGAGGGATTAAGGGGGAGAGTCTGTTGGGTGGGGAGGGATTAAGGGGGGGGGGGTTACCCACATAGAACTTTGTGCAGCAGGTAACACAGTCTGTGAGTCCATCAATGTACTCTCCACAGGGACTACCGTGGGCATCACAGTCTGTGACCTCAAAACATGCCTGTAGAGCATCACAGGCCTCCTGCGACCACCTCACTGACCTTGTGGTCCCAGGCAGTCTCTGGGTAGAAGGTGAACCAGGTTGTGGTCGGATCTTCCCAGCGGCAGAAGGGCTATGGAGCTGTACGCCTCTTTAACTGGCATACAGCAGGTCCAATGTTTTCATATCCCTGGTGGGACAGTTACTAAGTAACTTGAAAGAAAATCAATTTAAGTGTGGTGGGATATTAATAGGAACTAATAGTTTGGAAAACTGCCTTTCGAACAGCACCAAAGTTCTGAAGATACTGGATTATGTGTGGTTTGTTGTACATTAAACCTTCAACAATATGCTAAATTAAATACAAGTCACATTTATATGCACACAGCCCATATTACAGCACTAAGTTTATTCTTTTAGAAACAAAGTTCATTATGTATAAAGGTCATCACATGATTAATGATGCAATTCAACGTGAAATGTTTGGAATGGGCAACTCCAGCGAAGTAGGGGAAAGAAGTACTGTCACTACAAAGGTATAACTTAACGCTGCAACTTGATCTGTCAATTTCCAAAACTTGTTATACTAAGTAGTAACATTTCTAGCATGATGAAATAGTACCACAATTCATATGTATCTTGATTCAGCTTGATTATTAAAAAAATCTCCAGAGAAATACTTAAGAGATTAGTTATTTCCAGCATTGAAATAAAATGTTCTGAACGGGTGAAGACTTTAAATATCAACTTTACCATGGTTGTCTTATATATTTGAAAACAGTCAAGAAAGAGGCCAAGAATCAATTGTGATAAGAGGAACTGATGCAAGTTACAATGGTTAAAGGAGGGAAGCTTCCCTTTCCCCTTGATTTTAAGGAGCTTCATGGCCGCTTGTTTTTTAACTATTTCTATTTCCCAAGCCATTACATGTAAATTCAATCATGTGCCCTTTAGTTATTCAAATGCCTGGGCTATTGTTTGTCCTATAACAAAAAAAAATCTTCTATATTCAGGAATCTAAGTTATTACATCAAAATTGAAGGCAAGATCCAAGATCTTGTGTGATATTGATTATGACTACAGGCAAACCTCACCCCTACATTATGCTGCATATGCATCAAGAAGCATGAGTTTCTAAAAAGTCTAACTATTTTTCATATGAATTCCATGAATTTTATTCTGTATCTCAAATTTATGGGTCATGACTTGTGAAATCTGTACGGGCAAATTTATTATCTGATCTGCTGGAACATGGGGGTTGTTCAGATCTTAAAGGAGGATAAGATTTGTAGCAAAAAGAAATTAAGAGTAGAGATTGCACATTAAGTCTACATTAATTTCTTTGTCAATTATTTTAGTTTCCTTTGCATCATGCAAATATACAAAATTAGGAACTGGAGTAGGCCACGATTCCTGAAGCCTGCTCTGGCATTTTATAAGACCAAGATTCTTTTACCCTGTTGCGTACCAAATATCGATTCACCTCTGCCTTCTAGAGGTTCAGTGGGTGGTAGAGAAAGCACCTCATTTCATTGGTCTTAAATGCACAACCCCATTATTTTTCAACATTTTTCTACGTCGCCTGTCAAAATCCCTTAGGATCTTGTTTCCAACAGATTATCTCAGTCTTCTAAACTTGAGCAGATACAAACCTAGCCTGTTTAACCTTCCCTCACAAGATAATCTGCATTTTCCAGATATTATTCCAGCAAACCCTCTGAACTCCATCCAATGTTTGAACATTCTTCCCTAAGTAAGGAAACCAATGCTGCTCCAGATGTGATCTCACCAATGCCATATGTAACTTATTTTAAAGCAGTGTGCTCAATCTCGGATAATCCTGTTTTCAACTAGTTGCACTCAACACCTTAGTATTCAGGAATCTCATTTTGCTCTCAATTTTTCCCATCCTTGCTTGTAGCACCTATTTGTCATCGGGATGATATTTTGCTTTGTATGCAATCCAAATATATTACATGTTACATATCTAATCCTGAACAAGCTGGAACCTCAAATCAAGTTGTGTTTGCAACAAGTTGAAAGGTTTCTTGGGTTAAAATGGAAAATGTGCTTGCGCAGAACGCAGAAATGGCACATTTTTAATATGAGAGTTGTAGTTATGCGTGGTGATTTTTAAAAGATTTGTTCCAAATTAAATCTGCATCCTCATTGGTATTTTAGGACTTGCTTTCAGTTCTCTGTTTTGGAGTAAATGAACATAATTTATTTTAAATTAATTTATTACTAGCCGAAGAAGGGTCCCGACCCAAAACATCATCTGTCCATGTCCCTCCATGGGTGCTGCCTGACCCACTGAGTTCTTCCGACAGTTTGTTTTTGCTCAAGATTGCAGCATTTGCAGTCTCGTGTCTTCATCTATTTCAACAGTTTATTGAAAAATTGCTTCATTGTGCTCTACATGCACAATTTTAAATGCGTGGCAAAAACTTTAATATTGGCAAATACTGTTTCCATTTTTAAATCTGTATTTCAAGTTCTTTTTGGAATTTTTTCAAAGACACTCTTCTGCAGTTATTAAAACAGATATGAAACTCTTTGCAGTAGTAGTATTAATGCAATTTATCTAGAAAATAGGTCCTGAACTCTGCTGAATGCCGATTTAATGTCAAAATAGTCACTTTCATTAAGTTTCTCCTATTTACTTTTGTATGGAGCAGTACTATTATGAGGCATAGTATCTCGTGACTGAAGGACATGCAGATTTATATTGAAATTTATCTGGAATGGCCGGGCACACATAGGGTAAAGGTGGTAATGGGTTGATAAGAATATTAAACTTCACTACTCAGTAGCAAAGTGCTGACAAAAGCTAACAGTGTTAAAATGCAGAAATGGCACTGCAGATGCTGGTTCACACAAACGCACACGAGGTGCTGAAGTAACAGTGGGTCAAGTAGTATTTCTGGAGAACATGGATAGGTGGTGTTTCTGGTCGTAATCCTCCTTCAGACTGATTATCAAGCCATACTGTCCACCAGAGATGCTGCCTGACCTGTTGAGTTACGCCAGCATATTATATTTTTGCTGAAGATGTTCGACAGCATCTGAAGTTCCGTGTCTATTTATACTGCTCCATTACAAAATCTCTGCAAGGTATGCATGCTCTGAAGGTCTCCTCTTCTCTTCGATGGATGTTCTGTGAGACCCTCTAGCTGCCCCTCTGATTCCTACTCTCCCCTACTACAGTCAGTCAGAAGAAGGGTTCGACCCACAATGTTGTTATCCATTTCCTCCAAAAGATGCTGCCTGACCCGCTGAGACTCCAGCACTTTTTTTGTTTAATATTCCTACATCTGCCGTCCCTTGTATGTATTAGTAAATTGATTATCATTGAGCAGTGTGACGTGATAGTACGGTTAGCTTGTTTGTCGCCTAGTGACAATCCTAGTGAGGGAAGGCGATCAACCTGAAGTCGTTGTGCATGTGGGCACGAATGACGTCGGGCGGAAGAGGAAGGAGGTGCTACAGCGGGAGTTTAGAGAGTTGGGAAAAACACTGAGAAGTAGGACGTCGAAGGTGGTTATCTCTGGACTGCTACCGGTACCTCGTGCTGGTGAGGCCAGGAACAGAGATATAGAGGGTATGAATATATGGCTGAGGGGCTGGTGCAGAGAGCAGGGATTTAGATTTCTGGACCACTGGGATCTCTTCTGGGCTAGGGGTGACTTGTACAAAAGGGACGGGTTACATCTTAACAGCAGGGGGACAAACATTCTGGCAGGCAGGTTTGCTAGTGTGACACCTGTGGCTTTAAACTAAGTAGTGGGGGGGAGGGGTTGACAAATTGTGAATATGAAGATGAGGTAAAAAAAAGGGAATACAGGAGATATTGCAAAAGACTCTCGGAAGAATGGGAACAGAAGTTCTAGAGGGGAAAAGAAATTAAGGGCAGGGCCAATTGTGACCGATGTGAGAGGGGAGGTGAATACAGAAGTTAAAGTGTTGTACTTAAATGCGCGTAGTATAAAAAAGAAAGTGGATGAGCTTGAGGCTCAGTTAGTCATGGGCAAGTATGATGTTGTAGGGATCACTGAGACATGGCTACAAGAGGACCAGGGCTGGGAACTGAATATTCAGGGGTACACAACGTATAGAAAAGACAGACAGGTGGGCAGAGGGGGTGGGGTTGCTCTGATGGTAAGGAATGATATTCATTCCCTTGCAAGGGGTGACATAGAATCAGGAGATGTTGAATCAGTATGGATAGAAATGAGAAATTGTAAGGGTAAAAAGACCCTAATGGGAGTTATCTATAGGCCCCCAAACAGTAGCCTCGACATAGGGTGCAAGTTGAATCAGGAGATAAAATTGGCGTGTCAAAAATGTAATGCTACGGTGGTTATGGGAGATTTCAACATGCAGGTAGACTGGGAAAATCAGGTTGGAAATGGACCCCAGGAAAGAGAGTTTGTAGAGTGCCTTCGAGATGGATTCTTAGAACAGCTTGTACTGGAGCCTACCAGGGAGAAGGCAATTCTGGATTTAGTGTTGTGTAATGATCCTGATCTGATAAGGGGACTAGAGGTAAAAGAGCCATTAGGAGGCAGTGATCACAACATGATAAGTTTTACTCTGCAAATGGAAAGGCAGAAGGGAAAATCGGAAGTGTCGGTATTACAGTATAGCAAAGGGGATTACGGAGGCATGAGGCAGGAGCTGGCCAAAATTGACTGGAAGGAGGCCCTAGCAGGGAAGACGGTAGAACAGCAATGGCAGGTATTCCTGGGAATAATGCAGAGGTTGCAGGATCAATTTATTCCAAAGAGGCGGAAAGACTCTAAGGGGAGTAAGAGACACCTGTGGCTGACAAGGGAAGTCAGGGACAGCATAAAAATTAAGGAGAGGAAGTATAACATGGCAAAGAAGAGTGGGAAGACAGAGGATTGGGACTCTTTTAAAGAGCAACAAAAGTTAACTAAAAAGGCAATACGGGGAGAAAAGATGAGGTACGAGGGTAAACTAGCCAATAATATAAAGGAGGATAGCAAAAGTTTTTTTAGGTACGTGAAGAGGAAAAAAATAGTCAAGGCAAATGTGGGTCCCTTGAAGACAGAAACAGGGGAATTTATTATGGGGAACAAAGAAATGGCAGACGAGTTAAACCGTTACTTTGGATCTGTCTTCACTGAGGAAGATACACACAATCTCCCAAATGTTCTAGGAGTCGAAGAACCTAGGGTGATGGAGGATCTGAAGGAAATCCACATTAGGCAGGAAATGGTTTTGGGTAGACTGATGGGACTGAAGGCTGATAAATCCCCAGGGCCTGATGGTCTGCATCCCAGGGTACTTAAGGAGGTGGCTCTAGAAATAGTGGAAGCATTGGAGATCATTTTTCAATGTTCTATAGATTCAGGATCAGTTCCGGTGGATTGGAGGATAGCAAATGTTACCCCACTTTTTAAGAAAGGAGGGAGAGAGAAAACGGGTAATTATAGACCAGGTAGTCTGACATCAGTGGTGGGGAAGATGCTGGAGTCAATTATAAAAGACGAAATTGCTGAGCATTTGGATAGCAGTAACGGGATCATTCCGAGTCAGCATGGATTTACGAAGGGGAAATCATGCTTGACAAATCTACTGGAATTTTTTGAGGATGTAACTAGGAAAATTGACAAGGGAGAGTCAGTGGATGTGGTGTACCTCGACTTTCAGAAAGCCTTCGACAAGGTCCCACACAGGAGATTAGTGGGCAAAATTAGGGCACATGGTATTGGGGGTAGGGTACTGACATGGATAGAAAATTGGTTGACAGACAGAAAGCAAAGAGTGGGGATAAATGGGTCCCTTTCGGAATGGGAGGCAGTGACCAGTGGGGTACCGCAAGGTTCGGTGCTGGGACCCCAGCTATTTACGATATACATTAATGACTTAGACGAAGGGATTAAAAGTACCATTAGCAAATTTGCAGATGATACTAAGCTGGGGGGTAGTGTGAATTGTGAGGAAGATGCAATAAGGCTGCAGGGTGACTTGGACAGGTTGTGTGAGTGGGCGGATACATGGCAGATGCAGTTTAATGTAGATAAGTGTGAGGTTATTCACTTTGGAAGTAAGAATAGAAAGGCAGATTATTATCTGAATGGTGTCAAGTTAGGAGGAGGGGGAGTTCAACGAGATCTGGGTGTCCTAGTGCATCAGTCAATGAAAGGAAGCATGCAGGTACAGCAGGCAGTGAAGAAAGCCAATGGAATGTTGGCCTTCGTAACAAGAGGAGTTGAGTATAGGAGCAAAGAGGTCCTTCTACAGTTGTACCGGGCCCTGGTGAGACAGCACCTGGAGTACTGTGTGCAGTTTTGGTCTCCAAATTTGAGGGAGGATATTCTTGCTATGGAGGGCGTGCAGCGTAGGTTCACTAGGTTAATTCCCGGAATGGCGGGACTGTCGTATGTTGAAAGGCTGGAGCGATTGGGCTTGTATGCACTGGAATTTAGAAGGATGAGGGGGGATCTTATTGAAACATATAAGATAATTAGGGGATTGGACACATTAGAGGCAGGAAACATGTTCCCAATGTTGGGGGAGTCCAGAACAAGGGGCCACAGTTTAAGAATAAGGGGTAGGCCATTTAGAACGGAGATGAGGAAGAACTTTTTCAGTCAAAGAGTGGTGAAGGTGTGGAATTCTCTGCCTCAGATGGCAGTGGAGGCCAGTTCGTTGGATGCTTTCAAGAGAGAGCTGGATAGAGCTCTTAAGGATAGCGGAGTGAGGGGGTATGGGGAGAAGGCAGGAACGGGGTACTGATTGAGAGTGATCAGCCATGATCGCATTGAATGGCGGTGCTGGCTCGAAGGGCTGAATGGCCTACTCCTGCACCTATTGTCTATTGTCTATTGCCACTTTGCTGCTGATTAATAAAGGCTGATAAGTTCTTATCAACTCATTACCGCCTTACCCTATTTAGAGTCATACAGTATGGAAACAGGCCCTTCGGCCCAACTTGCCCATGCTGACCAGGATGTTCCATCTACACTTATCCCACCTGCCTGCATTTGGCCCTTATCCCTCAACCTTTCTTATCTATATCCAAATGTCTTAAATATTATAGTACTTGCCTCAGCTACCTCCTCTGGCAGCTAGTTCTGCATACCCACCACTCTGTGTGGAAAATGTTGCCTCACAGGTATCTATTAAGTATTTCCCCTCCTTGAAACTATGTCCCCTGGTTCTTGATTCCCCTACTCTGGGTAAAAGATTCTGTGCGTTATCTATTCCCATCATGATCTTATACACCTGTTATATTACCACTCAGCTTCCTGTGCTCCAGGGAATAAAGTCGTAAGCTGCCCAACCTATTCCTAAAGCTCGGGCCCTCCAGTCCTTGCAACCTCCAAGTCTTCTCTGTACTCTTTCCTGCTTAACAACATCCTTCCTATAACAGGGTGACCAAAACTGAACAATACTTATATCATATCATATCATATCATATCATACAGCCGGAAACAGGCCTTTTCGGCCCTCCAAGTCCGTGCCGCCCAGCGATCCCCGTACATTAACACTATCCTACACCCACTAGGGACAATTTTTACATTTACCCAGCCAATTAACCTACATACCTGTACGTCTTTGGAGTGTGGGAGGAAACCGAAGATCTCGGAGAAAACCCACGCAGGTCACGGGGAGAACGTACAAACTCCTTACAGTGCAGCACCCGTAGTCAGGATCGAACCTGAGTCTTCGGCGCTGCATTCGCTGTAAAGCAGCAACTCTACCGCTGCGCTACCGTGCCGCCCTATGTGGTCTCACCAATGTCAAATGTGGTCTCACCAATGTCTTGTATAACTACCATAACAAAGATAGACAAAGTGCTGGAGTAACTCAGCAGGTCAGGCAGCATCTCTGGGAAAAAAAGGATGGGTGACGTTTCGCGTCGCGTCGGGATCCTTCAGACTGAAAGTGGGGGGGGGGGGGGGAATGATAAGCTAGAGGTGAGAAAAGACCAAGACCAATCAGGGCTGGCAATAAATGACCTCAGGCAGGGTGGAGCCCTGGTAGGCTCATTGTTGGCTAGGGAAGGTATGATCTCAAGAGGGATACCATGTGCAGACCTAGGTAAACGACTAGGGTGGAGGAAGGGGACCACAATATCCCAACATCTATATTCACCAGTATCTGCAACTCTTTGATTCTATATTCAATGCTCTGACTGATGAAGGCTAGTATAATCGAAAACCTCCTTGACCATCCTATCTACTTGTAATGTCACTTTCAAGGAACTATGTACCTGCACCTTTAGATCCTTCTGCTCTACATTCTCTCTGTACTCTGCCATTCACAGAAGGTTCTGCCCTGGTTTGACTTTCCAAAATGCAACACCTTGCACTTATCTGCATTAAACTCCATTAACCATTCAGTTGTATTTTTTGATAACTATCCTTGCTATGATACCACCCACTTTAGTGTCATCTGCAAACGTACATTCTCATCCAAATCGTTGCTATAAACCACAAACAGCAAAGGGCCAAACACCGATCCCTGATGCATTTCATTAGTCACCTGCTACCACCATCACCCTCTGCCTCCTTCCATAGAGACAATTCTCTATCCAGTTGGCCAGCTTTGTATCCCATGCAATCTAACCTTCCAGAGCAGCCAACCATATGGAACCTTATCAAATGCCTTGCTGAAGTCCATGTAGATAATATCTTCGGCTTTTCCCTAATCAACCCTTTTGGTTATTTCTTAAAAAACCCATCAGATTTGTAAGACACAATCTCCCATGTACAAAACCATGCTGACTACCTGATCAGCCCCATATCTATCCAAATGCATTGTGGTGTCAAGGAGGATGCTGGGTTCAGCAGCGACCACACTGACACTCACAGTAGGTGAACTTGTGTGATATTTTATTTACAGCAGTATGAAAGTCCAGGGCCACGTTTGGATCACTGTCCCTCACCGTCAGAGCGCATGTGCGATGATGCTGGTTATCTCTGGTTTGTCCCAGCAGCTTAGTCCTGGTCTTCGAAGGAGGAGGTGTGGCAATCTTGGGCTTCTTCCTGCATTTCACCCTTGCCTCAAGAGCAGGCTCTGGCAGGCTCTGGCAGTCTCGGAGTTTCTTCCTGGTGGCTCAGCTTTAGGCTTGAAGAGGCAACACTGGCAGTCTCTGGATATCCTTGCATCCAGTCTTTGCCCACATGTGTGCGCACACAGTTCCTCGTCTGTGGGCAGGAAGAGGTTTTGGCATCTCAGGTTAACATTAGAAACATAGAAAATTGGTGCAGGAGTAGGCCATTTGAGCCAATATGATCATGGCTGATCATCCAAAATCAGTACCCCATTTCTGCTTTTTCTCCATATTCCTTGATTCTTTTAGCCCTAAGAGCTAAATCTAACTTTCAACTCCAAACCAGGTTTGCCCTGGTCACTCGGTCTTAGCCTCAGTAAAGGCACTGGGTGCCTAAGGATTTTCTCTGCAACCCAGTCTTGACCACACAGTGGCACTGGTGGTCCCAGATTTGTCTCAGTCTTCCTCGAATTTGCAACAGGAGAACACAGCTCGCACGGAGGCTTTATCTCCCTTCCTCTCCTACGGCTAGAATGCCTGGGAATAGGTTGACAAGGTTCAAATTGCCAGCCAATGGCAGCTAATTGGACCCAGCTGTTAATGCTGGGAATTGGCCTCTCCTGGCCTGCCAGCTAGTGATGGGGATCATAGTGACATCCGAGGGAGAAAGCACTGTCACAGGGTTCATATATATCTTATCCTTCAGAATACTCTCCAGTAACATGCCTATCACAGATGTTAGGCTCACTGGTCTATAGTTCACAGGCTTTTTCTTGCAGGCCTTAAATAGAGGCCCAACATTAGTCACCCTCCAGTCTTTCGGCACCGCACCCATGTCTAATGATGATTCAGCCAGGGCGGCTGCAATTTCTTATCTTATTTCTCAGTGTCCTCCAATATGTCTGATCAGATAGATCTGATGTTTATGTTAATTGTTATGTAGTTGTGTGTCTTGTTGCTTTTTTGGTATGACTGTATGGCAAATCAAATTCTTTGTATGTTTTCACTTACTTGGCTAATAAATTAATTACAATTACAATTATGGTTGATTTACTTGCCACTTTTAGACGAAGATATTTGCAATGCCTCAGTCAATAACCGTTATTGAGAAAGGGGCTATTCACAGCATCTCCTATTGCAAATGAATTGTTTGTAATTGCATGTAATCCGATTGCAGAATGTGATCACTGATCATCAGCCATAACATCCTGCTTTTGTTGTTTTGAATTTCATGTCTTCATTCAGATTGGCATTTCATTATTTGGCATTTCCATGTTTTTTTTAAAATATCATTGCCATCTTGATAGTGACGATGTATTTTTGCATGCAGTTGCAAGGAAGTATCAATTCTCATTAATGTCCAGGTTTGATCTATTTTGATTCTACCCTCAGTACAACAATGGCAACAAAATGGTGTAGATTCTCAGTGTGATCATTAGACTTCTTCTCAATAAAGACTTGGAGCACTCGCATTAGCTTTGACCATCAAGTGTGATTCTTCAGTCATTTCAGTTAGTAAACTGCAGTGGATGCTTTTAACCTTTTGGCTGACCACCATGATAACATTTCAAAAGATCTAATTTATTTCAAGATGTGACCTTGTTTTTCTAACATAATACCAGGCAAATAGCCAGAGTTATTTAAACTTATCTTTAGATAAATAAATGTGACACTTAAGAGTGAAAAAGAGCATGTTTGTCAACTTTGTAACAAACTAGATAACTGATGGGCAGAAATTGCCAAAAACAAATGGCCAAAAATAAATGGCATTCAAGAGGGAAAAAGGGATCCATTTGTCAGCTTTAGTGAATTGGACAACTGGTAGGCAGAAACCATGCCCAGAGCTGACAGTGCATTGCAGTTTGCATGTTTCCTCGCAGCCTCAGAAACAATTGTTCAGTTCTAACCTTGCGGGATTTGCACTCTTGCTGTGACCATATGGGTTTCCACTGGGGTCTTCTGTTTTCTCCCATGTGACAAAGACATGCTGATTGCTAAGTGAATTAGCTACAACAAAGTTCCCTTGTCTAAATGGGTATTGGAAGAATTGAGAGAAATGAATTAATGGGAATGTGCAAGGGAAAAGGAAAATATGTGGAGAAATAGGGTTCCTTGGACGACATACCAAAAGTGTCACCAAAAAGGTTCATCAAAAGTGCCTCCATCCTCATCGTAAGGAAGTATAAGGAAGATGAGAACTGTTGCGATTGATGTGAATCATACAACCTTCCTGAAATTTTACAGATTTGAAACTTTCTTGATCTGGGTATGATTAATGCATATTTTTGTTTCAACTTATGGTTCCACTTTGAAGAAATCTGGTTAAAATAACAAGAAGGAAGAATCGATAACTAAAATATACCGTGACCTTTCCCCTGATACTACCTATTATGCTGTATCAACCTATGCTTTTATTTCTGTAATGCTAGCGTTTCCGTCAATTGATTAACTATGGGCACTGCTATTTTACTCAACGTGCTCACTTCAATTTTCAATTACTATTATTGGTAGGTCTGTTATATACTACTTTCATTCAAACTAAAAGTGATGACCTAAAAATCCAATGTGCTGCTGATGGCTCATAATGCACATTGCTGAATGATTTTTAAAGAGACTGAAATTTGCACAGATCCACTTAGGATGGAATTTGTTTGACAGGTGTTGGACAATAATAAAACTGCCTTTATCCCACCACTTGGAACTGATTCCATGTGACAACAGAGACACTTGCAGGATTTAATGTATCTATTAGAGCCAATTTATTGAAAATAGTCTCAAAGTTCGAAGCTTTCAACAATGTCTCCACAGGGTAAATCTGTACCGTTTCGCTTTAACTCCATATGCCAATTTCTACAGTTGTGCCATCCCGGCCAGCATTATAGTAGTTGACAGGAAGCAATAAAAGTACGGATGAAGATTTTGTCAGCAGATCACCCAAGAAGAGGGCCAAGATGCATGTGAGTTGTTGCATTTTTGGAAGTGTAACATGGGCAGGACCTATACATTGAATGGTGGGGCTCTGGGGAGTGTTGGAGAGCAGAGGGATCTCGGAGTGCAGGTGCATGGTTCTTTGGAAGCAGACATGAGTATAGAAGTAGACATGTTGCTGTTGTTTAAGTCGTTGGTAAAGTCGCACTTTGAGTATTGTGTTCAGTTCTGGGCACCATGTTGTAGGAAGGATGTTGTCAAGCTGGAAAGGGTACCGAGAAGATTTAGAAGGATGTTGCCAGGGCGAGAGGGTCTGAGCTGTAGGGAGAGGTTGAGTAGGCTGGGACTCTATTCCTTGGAATGCAGGAGGATGAGGGGTGATCTTATTGAAGTATATAAAATCATGAGGAATAGATCAGGTGGATGCACAGTCTCTTGCCCAGAATAGGTGAATCGAGGACCAGAGGACATAGGTTTCAAGTGAAGGGGAAAAGATTTAATAGGAATCTGAGGGGTAACTTTTTCACACAAAGGGTGGTGGGCATATGGAATAAGCTGCCAGTGGAGGTAGTTGAGGCATGGACTATCCCAACATTAGAAGCAGTTAGACAGGTACATGGATAGGACAGATTTGGAGGGATATGGACCAAACGCGGGCAGGTGGAACTAGTGTAGCTGGGACCTGTTGGCCGTTGTGGGCAAGTTGGGCCGAAGGGCCTGCTTCCAAACTGTATCACTCTACGACTCTTAAGATAATAATGTAGAGTGAAACTGGGCTGTGTTAGCAATAGTCGAGTTGTGATAGGAATCTGAGGGGGGGTGGTGGGGGAATCTTTGGCCTCAAGTTTAATTGGAGAATATTTTGGCAGATCCACTAGCAGGTGCCAGTTGTGAAGTCGAGTGAGATAAATTTCCAGGCAGTGATAAAAGCAAAAGAATTGGAGATGTAGATCTGGGTACCAGCAGCATATATGCACAATCCAATGTGTAAGTTTGTAAGATCTTGCTAAGGAGAAGGATGCAGGTGAAAAATATGAAGGACCATGAATAGATTTGCAGGTGATTCAGAGATAATTGTGCTGAGCAACGACGAGAAACCTTTGCAAATGTATCATTGTGTGACATACGGGTTACGTTTATTATTGTCCTGTGTACCAAGGTACAGTGAAAACATTAGTTTCCAATCAAAGTCAGATACTATACATAAATACAATCAAAATGAGATGCTATACATAAATACAATCAAAATCCGATACAATACTTAAGTTCAATCATGCCAAACTCCAGTACCCTTGGTAGATCGAAGGAAAATATACAGAGTGGAGAATATAGTTCTCTGCATTGTAGAGTACCGGTTCCAGGGACAAAACCCAATGTCTGCAATGAGGTAGAGGACTGTACCCTAGCTCCTGGCAGGATCGTTCAGAAGCCTGATAACAGAGGGGAAGAAACTCTTCCTGAGTTTGATGGTGTGCGCTTTCCAGCTTCCATATTGAAGAAGAAATGACTTGGGTGGGAAAGGTCGATGATTATCTTGGCTGCTTTGTCTAGGCAGTGTAGATGGA
Source organism: Rhinoraja longicauda (assembly GCF_053455715.1). Classification (NCBI taxonomy): domain Eukaryota; kingdom Metazoa; phylum Chordata; class Chondrichthyes; order Rajiformes; family Arhynchobatidae; genus Rhinoraja; species Rhinoraja longicauda. The sequence continues at coordinate 5,158,778 of NC_135972.1, read as the reverse complement.
GTCAGTTTTGGAGAGACTGGTCTGCGGAATACAACACATAAACTGGCCATACAGCCCAGCGTGTCTGCGCTGATTACTATAAGATCACCCTCAGTCTCAATGCTCCAAGGAATAAAGTCCTAGCCTGCCCAACCTCTATGTCCCCAGCCTTTGAATCGTGGCATCATTCTTGACAATCTTAGAGTCACAGAGAGATACAGTGTGGAAACAGGCCCTTCGGCCCAACTCGCCCAAACCGGCCAACAATGTCCCGGCTATACTAGTCCCATTTGTCTGCGCTTGGTTCATATCCCTCCAAACCTGTCTTATCCATGTACCTGTCTAACTGTTTCTAAAACGATGGGATAGTCCCAGTCTCAACTGCCTCAACTACCTCCTCTGGCAGCTTGTTCCATACACCCACCACCCTTTGTGTGAAAACGTTACCCCTCAGATTCCTATTAAATCTTGTTCCCTTCACCTTGGACCTATGTCCTCGGGTCCTCGATTCCCCTACTCTGGGCAAAAGACTCTGTACACCAACCCGATCTATTCCTCTCATGATTTTGTATACCTCTATAAGAAACTTCCTGCGCTCCATGGAATAGAGACCCAGCCTACTCAACCTCTCCCTATAGCTCACACCGTCTAGTCCTGGCAACATCCTCATAAATCTTTTCTGAACCCTTTCAAGCTTGACAATATCTTTCCTATAAATGGTGTCCAGAACGGAACACAATATTCTAAATGTGGTCTCACCAACGTTTTATACAACTGCAACATGACCTCCCAACTTCTATATTCAATACTTTGACTGATGAAGGCCAAAGTGCCAAAAACCTTTTTGACCATCTTATCTACCTGCGACTCAACCTTCAAGAAACCATGCACCTGTACTCCTAGATCTCTCTGCTCTACAAGACTACCCAGAGGCCTACCATTTACTGTGTAGATCCTGCCCTTGTTCGTCTTTCCTAAATGCAACACCTAACACTTCTTTGTATTAAATTCCATCAACCATTCTTCTGCCCACCTGGCCAATCGATCCAGATCCTGCAGCAATCGTTCACAGCCATCTTCACTATTTGCAAAACCGCTAATTTTTGTACCATCAGCAAACTTGCTAATCTTGCCCTATCTGTTCTCATTCAAATCATTGATGTATGACAAATAGTAACGGGCCCAGCACTGAACCCTGGGGCACACCACTTGTCACAGGCAACCATTACCCTCTGCTTCCTGCCATGGAGCTAATTTGCTATCCATTCAGCTATCTCTCCTTGGATCCCATGCGATCTAACTTTCCAGAGCAGCCTACCATACGGAACCTTGTCGAACACCTTACTGAAGTCTACGTACACAACATCTACAGCTCTGCCCTCGTCAACCTTTTTGGCCACGTCTTAAAAAAAAATCAGTCAAATTTGTGAGACACGACCTCCCAAGCACAAAACCATGTTGACTATCCCTAATCAGCCCTTGCCCATCCAAATGCCTGTATATCCTATCCCTCAGAATCCTCTCCAGTAACTTACCAACTACAGATGTTAAGTTCTCCGGCCTACAGTTCCCAGCATTTTCCCTGCAGCCCTTCTTGAAAAGAGGTACAACAATTGCCACCCTCCAGTCTTCCGGCACCTCTCCTGTATTTAAGGATGACTCGTAAATTTCAACCAGGGCACCCCGCAGGGGTGACCTGTATAAAAGGGACAGGTTGCACCTAAACTGGAGGGGGACCAACTAGCGGGAAGGTTTACTAATGCTACACCGGAGGGTTTAAACTAGATTGGCAGGGGGGTGGGATCTCGTGCAGGACAGAGGCAGGTGGGAGGCTAGAGGTTGGTGTGGTTAGTGGACAGAATAGGCAGGTGAAAGGCAGAGACCAAGGAAGGAGGATTGGTTTAAACCGCACGTATTTTAAAAGGCTCCTCCACACACACTTCATTGACTTGCCTTTTCCAATTTCCCAATACTAGATCCAGCGTTGCCCTCTCACGTGTGGGGGGGCTCCACATACTGTTTAAGAAAACTCTCCTGAACACTTTTGAGGAATTACACCCAATCTGAACCCTTCACATTATGATTTTACCAGTCTATATTGGGAAAGTGAAAATCCCCTACTACAACAACCTTATTTGACCTGCAGCTGCCTGCAATCTCCCGTCACATTTGTTCTTCTAATTCCCGTTGACTATTCAGGGGCCTGTAGTACACCCCCAACAAGGTGATCATCCCTTTCTTGTTTCTCAGCTCCACCCATATAGCCTCACTAGATAAACCATCCGTAATGTCACTTCTGAACACAGCCGTGACATCCTCCTTAACCAGCAATACAATCCCCCCCCATCCCTTTTTCCCTCCCCCCGTCTCTCCTGAAGCTCTTGTACCCCAGAACATTGAGCTGCCAGTCCTGCCCCTCCCTTAACCAGGTTTCAGTCATGGCTGCAACGTCCCAGTTGCTCGTACCTATCCATGCCCTCAGCTCATCTGCCTTACCCCTCAGGCCTCTTGCATTAAAATACGTGTGGTTTAAACCAATCCTCCTTCCTTGGTCTCTGCCTTTCACCTGCCTATTCTGTCCACTAACCATACCAACCTCTAGCCTCCCACGTGCCTCTGTCCTGCACGAGATCCCACCCCCCTGCCAATTTAGTTTAAACCCTCCGGTGTAGCATTAGTAAACCTTCCCACTAGTTGGTCCCCCTCCAGTTTAGGTGCAACCTGTCCCTTTTATACAGGTCACCCCTACCCCGGAAGATCCCTATTATCCAGAAATCTGAATCTCTGCCCCTGCACCAACTCCTCAGCCACACATTCATTTCCCCTATATTCCTATTCTTACCTACACTAGTACGAGGTACTGGAAACAATCCTGAGATCACTACCCTACAGTCCTGCTTTACAGTTTTCTGCTCCCTCTCACTCTGCATTCTTTCCAGCTTAATGGCATGGTAGCCAAAACTGTTCAGAATACTCAATGTGCAACCTAGCCAAAATCTTGCACAACTGCAACATAACATCTCAGTTCCTGTACTTGATACCATGACTGATGAAGGCCTGTGTGCCAAATGCCACCTTTCACATCCTTCCACATAAGTAAACAGGATGTGGAAGGCGGCAATGTACTTGTACTCCTAGGTCTCTCTGTTCTACAACACTCCCTAAGGTTCTATTGTTCACAGTGAAAGTCTAACCCTGATTTGACATCTCATGATGCAACATCTGACACACGGGGAATTGGACAGCATTTACCATTCCTTGGTTCACTTACCTGGCTGTTCAAGATCAGTGTGTAATTTTGATAACCACCTTCATTGTCTATGTTATCTCCTATTTTAATGTAATCTGCAAACTTACTAATCATGCCCATGCATTCTGATCCAAATCATTTAAATGACGGGCAAGAATGGGCCTAGCACTATCCCAGTGGTGCGCCAGTAGCCACAGGCCTCCAGTCTGAAAAAAAACCCTTCCACCATCACCCTCTGCTTCTTGCCATAAAGACAATTATGTATGCAAAGTATCCTCTCCTTGGATCCCATGTCATCTAGACTAGCCTACCACGAGGAATCTTATCAGAGGCGTTGTTAACGCCTGTATATGCAATGTCCTGCTCTAATCCATTCTCTTGGTTATTTCTTCAAAATACTCCAATAGATTTGTGATACACGATCTCCTACCCACAAATCCATACTGACTATCCCTAATAAATTCTTGTTTATTTAAATGTAGAGTCTATTTGACTGCACAACGACTTTTCACTGTACCATGGTACACGTGACGATTAGTTAACTAAACGCTAAATGCTGATAAATTCTGTTGCTCAGAATCCTCTCCAGTCACTTGCCCACTGCTGATGTCAGGTTCACCTGCCTGTAGTTTTCTGGCTTGTCCTTGCTGCCCTTTTCCAACAGTACAAAATATTAACCATTCTCAAGTCTTCTAGAACTTCACCTGGGGCTGAAGATGAAGCAAGGGGTTCCACAGTTTATTTATTGCCTTCCCGCACTGTTTGGCAATGCACTTGATCGGGCCATAGGAGCTTATCCGCCTTAATGCACTTTTTAAAGTCATCAATACCTCCTCTTTGATATTTGGTATATGGTAATTTGAAATCTTAATCATCTCTTGTAGCTCCTCACATAGACAGTATGCTGATGTTTAAGGATATCTATTCTCTCTTAGTAACTGGAGATCATAAGGTTGGCCTGATTGATTACAGAAACATAGGGTTGCTGAGATCTGAAACATTGCTCGAAAAGTAGTTGAAAACCGTTGTAACTTTCCATTGTAACTTTCAAATGGTAATTGTTCATATTCTTGGAGGACGAATTATCAAAGGAAAAACAAACGAAGAGTGAGAGTAAATTGGGTATCTTCTGTAAAGAGGCCTACCACAAAGAGATGATTGGCTGTAATATTCTCTGAAGAAAAGACACTCTTGACTCTTTAAAGCATGACATCCTGAGGTATTACTAACTTTTGCATTGTGGCAGGTGCTGTTCTTTAGATTAATTTTAAGATCTCATCTGCCTATTGTCGTGATTCAAGTGGATGACTTCCTTGATATTTGAAGAAGTTTATTGTTCTTGGGTCTTTGCTGTCATTCACTTTCTCCATTGAATGCTGGTGAAGTTAAATGACTTGATCAGCTCTCTCAATGCTATTTGTGGAACCCTTCTATGTCTAAATTTACCGCCAAATTTATCTACACAGTTACTCTTTGGCATGCAGTCGAACAGAATATGTGAGGTGCTCTGAGCAATTTCCCCCTGTATTCCTTGCTTTGTCTTCAGAATTTGTATCTCTTCTATCCTTATCGCTCATTTTTTGTCTTTTCATATCTGGCCTTTGTCCAACCATCTGCTTATCAAAAAATCCCCTCTCCATCTGTATGCAATAATCACTTGTCATACTTTGTTTTGCACCCTCCTCTTTCCCAGCGTTCCCCACCCCCCCGGCCCACAAGGAGAGTCCCTACCTGAAGTGTTACCTGTCTATGTTCTCCAGAGATGCTGACTGACGCGCTGAGTTACTCCAGCACTTTTTTAAAAACAAAAATGCCAGACGATCCAATTTGTGGTACCCACAAGATGCCTTCTGTGAAGTATTGGAACCTACATTTCATCCATTTAACTTGAATGTAGCTTACGTTGCATAAAGTGTAGGAAAGAACTGCAGATGGTGGTTTAAATCGAAGGTAGAGACAAAATGTGTAGGAAAGAACTGCAGATGCTGGTTTAAATCGAAGGTAGATCTGTCTGAAGAAGGGCATCGACTCGACTCAACGTCACCCATTCCTTCTCTCCAGAGATGCTGCCTGTCCCACTGAGTCACTCCGACATTTTGTGTCTACTATATGTTGCATAAATTCTGGAATATGCCTGGCTTTGAATTAAAGCTTACTGAACAGCCTTAATGTTCTTTTTAATTCCTAATATTCTCAACACTCTGGGTTATGAATGAACTGACTTGGGAAAATCCATCTTTACACTAGTTCTCCCATACATTTTTAAAGTATTTCTCAAGCAAGTAATAATAAAATGTTTTATGGAATTCATTAATGACTGGTTGCAGTACATATTCTATTTGATGTAAGGATAATGTCAGTGTGATTATTTGATGAACTGAAAGAATTATAGCAAGAATATGTAGAGCAATATGACATTGGTAGCTACAAACACAGACTTTTCTAATTTATGGAGAAATAGGCTTATGGAGAGTCTGAAGAAGGGTCAGACTGCTGAGTTACTTCAGTATTTTGTGTCTACCTTAGGCTTATGGAGAGTTAGGAATGGAACATTAGAATAACCCAGGGACTGCTTGTACTTTATAACAGCAGCAGCAAAACAATGGTTTGAGGAGAGGTTAAATATTCTATTGATGTGGAAGCATTTACATTTTTTTCATTCTGTTTTTAAACTCTCATTTGAAATATTTTTGAAATATCCAAATTAATGTCAATTTCAAGAAGCTAATTTAACTCATATTTTCGTAACTTGTATAAAAACGCAAAATTTTTGGTTGGATATTTTTAAAATAGTTTCTAAAGTTATCGATAACCAATTGGTTATGGATCCAAAATTAATTATATTAGGATTATCAGAACACACTACAAACTTTACAACAAGTCAGGTACATTTTCTTGATTACAGTTTAATAACTGCGAAAAAATTAATACTTAAATTTTGGAAAAAACCAATAACCCCCACAATTAAAATGTGGACTACGGAAATGACAGAGACCCTGCATTTGGAAAAAATAAGATTTGCCTTAATTGACAAACCTGATTTATTTTTTTAAATATGGTCTCCATTTATTGAATTTTTAGAAAGGTAAATGGGTTTGACACAGGACTAAAATAAAAATTTAAAATTAAAAGTTGAAACTTGAGTTTAGGGTTGGATGTACAACTGTGGTTATTGTCTCCCGGATCTACCCCCTTTAATTTTTACAGTTATACCTTTTCTTTTATTATTCTCTCTTCCCAAGTCTATAGTTTTTTGTTTTTTTCTCTTTCTTCTTTAATTTTTATTTTCTCTCTTTAAAAATTAAAAAATTGAAGCTATGTAAGAATTTTGTAACAAATTTGTCTTTTATTTCTATCTGTACATATGCTTTTCAAAAATAAAATATTTAAAAAAAAATAAAAAGAAATATCCAAATTGTTATGTGGTCATATAAAGCAATTCTATTATGAAATAATTATTTCCAAAATAACCTAATTTCTCATACTCGGGCATGCTCTTTTATTCCAGCATACACAGAAATCATTATTTGATCCCTGAAAGCCTGAATAAATATTGTAATTTGCTTCATCTTAGACTGTGCAGAGTTGCAACCAGAAACATTTGGAATTTTTCATTCAATACCAAATTAATAAAGAGCACATTACAGAAAATGAAATTAATAAAATTTAACAATTTTTTCATTATTTTGACTGCTGCTTTTGATGTGTCTTTCAGTAACACATTCTTTTTGCATTAATGAATCAAGGGTACTCGTGCTGTGGTCACTGAACGCAACTTGGGTAAAAGTTGAGGCAGCAGAGACTAGATGCTGGAATTTGTAGCAAAAAAATCATACGGCTAAAAACTCAAGATCAAATCTTCTAGGAGCAACATTCCTGTGTCCATCGACCTAGGTTGATGCTTACTTATTTTATTGTTTTTTTCCCATCTGAACATAGCAGTGCTTGCTTGACTGTTTCCGAGAATATTTAAGGATCAATCATACAGGGTGGATTGGGACTTGCATATAAGCCAGACCTGGTAAGGATGGCAGATTTCTTCAAAGGTCCTTAGTGAACCAGATACATTGTCCAATACAAGGAACTGCAGATGTTTGTTTAGACCAAAGATAGGCACAAAATGCTGGAGTAACTCAGCAGGTCAGGCAGCATCTCTGAAGAAAATGAATAGGTGACGTTTCGGTTCTGGACCATTCTGTTGGCCTGAAGAAGAGTCCTGACCTGAAACATCACTAATCCATTTTCTCCAGTGATGCTACCTGATCCACTGAGTTACTCCAGCATTTTGTGTCTATCTTTTCTGTGCCACTATGACAGTTCCAGTTTCCACGTTAGTTATTTCTTCTGATCTGAGTGCATTTGCCACATAGTCCGCTGAACCACTTGCTATTCTTTTTCCATTAGAATTTGGTTAAGGTTATATTTAACCTTATCATAGAATAGAATTATGTGGAAAAGGAAGCAGATTCAACTCAATAAGTCTGCACAAATTCTATAAAGTAATTCTGTTAAACCCATTCCATGCCTTTTCCCCATAGTTATGCAAGTTGTTTTCTTTCAACCACTAATCTGTAGCTTAGTTCTGTATATTATGAATGCTTTGGTTAAATATTGGTGTTGATTTTCCCAATTAGATTAGTGGTTGAAAGAACACAACTTGCATAACTATGGGGAAAAGGCATGGAATGGGTTTAAGAGAATTACTTTATAGAATTTGTGCAGACTTATTGAGTTGAATCTGATTCCTTTTCACATAATTCTATTCTATGATTCCTTGAACAGGCAGGAAATATTGATAAACTCAAAATCAAATTAACATATACGATGGGAAATACATTCTTATTTCATTATTCCAATTAATAGTTTTGTACAAAAATTTGGAGCAATCACTGGGATTCACGTAGACTTGCTGTCCTTGCATACCTGTCTTTTGCATTCCTAAAATTGCTGATGCTCACAATCCACAATCCACAATCTAGAGAAACAAATGTATATCTTATTGAATCAAAAATATTATGTTTTAGTAAGATAAAAGGGACGCTCTAAAATATAGAACATAGGAAACAGAAGTAGGCCAATAGGTTTCTCAAGCCTGCTCCACCATTCAGTGAGGTCATGTAGTCTTGGCATCAATTCTAGTTTAATTTTCTCTCTCCCCATACCACTTGACTCTTGCTGTATAAATGTCTGTAAATCTCCACTTTGAGAACATTCAATGACTCTGTTCCACACTCAGTGAAAGAATTAAAGAGTCAATCCTCAGAAAAGAAAGGTCTAAATCAACACTCTTTAACAAATCCCATTCCTGATGTAGGGGAGCAAACCAAATGCCGACAATTCCTCCCTTCCTTCCCCGGTTCTGTTCAACCTGCTGAGCTCCTCCAGTAAATTGTTGCACTCAATTACCAATGACCAGAAAATGAATTACCCCAGTGGTGTGTTAATATGAAAGGTGCAAACTAATTTTGGAGTTATATATTGATGTGTTTGGTATTGTTGCATTCTACAAAACTTTCTGCAGGTGTATCTCGCAATGTAAGAGACAATAGAATTGACCATTGATGCACATCTGTGTAGTGCTGTGAAGTGGCTCAAATACTCAGCACCTAAACAGTTTGTTACAATATAATTCATTATATATTGAATAAAATGCAATTTAAATTGCTTTAGAACATATGATTGTATGATCGAATAAAATGCAGCCCTGATCTTCAATATGGCTCTTTGATTGCAAATACTTCAAGCAATTTTATAAACATTTTACTGTGACAACTGTTCACTTGTGTTTGCAAGTCTTATGACTTTGCTTTGAATGAACAATTGAGCTATAGTCAAACTATTACATTTGCTGGAAGGCTATTTTTGGTCCAGCGTATATGCAAATATTTTACTTGGTTCCAGGATATGTATTTATGAATAATTAGCCAAGAATTAATCTTTGGCAACACGTTTGATGAGACAGTCAGTTTGGGTACTGCATAGCCCACAGCGTTCCTACAAAGGTATATAGCTCAAACGTTAGTCCATTGTTTTGTTCTGGCAGAAACCATTAGAAATTGTATGTAGAGAGTTGATGTTAAGCCAATGAAATCAGAATATCGAAATATCAGAAAACCAGTTTAAAATTAACATCCTAATATAGTAGATTTTCATTTTATTTATCATGAGATCTGGACATCAGTGCCAAGACTGCTATTTGTTATACCCTTCTGATTGGCCTCTGAATACTTAAAGGCAGTTAAGGGTCTGGATCAGTTCCTGTGGATTGGAGGGTAGCTAAGGTTATCCCACTTTTTAAGAAAAGAGGGAGAGAAAAAACAGGGAATTATAGACCAGTTAGCCTGACATCGGTGGTGGGGAAGATGCTGGAGTCAATTATAAAAGATGAAATAGCGGCACATTTGGATAGCAGTAACAGGATCGGTCCGAGTCAGCATGGATTTACGAAGGGGAAATCATGCTTGTCTAATCTTCTGGAAGATTTTGAGGATATAACGAGGAAAATGGACAAGGGAGAGCCAATGGATGTAGTGTACCTGGACTTTCAGAAAGCCTTTGATAAGGTCCCACAGAGGAGATTAGTGGGCAAAATTAAAACACATGGCATTGGGGGTAGGGTACTGACATAGATAGAAAATTGTTTGGCAGACAAGAAGCAAAGAGTAGGTATTAACGGGTCCCTTTCAGAATGGCAGGCAGTGACTAGTGGGGTACCGCAAGGCTCGATGCTGGGACTGCAGCTATTTACAATATACATTAATGATTTAGATGATGGGATTAAAAGTAACATTAGCAAATGTGTAGATGACACAAAGCTGGGTGGCAGTGCGAACTGTGAGGAGAATGCTATGAGGATGCAGGGGGACTTGGACAGAATGGGTGAGTGGGCAGATGCAGTTTAATGTGGATAACTGAGGTTATCCACTTCAGTGGCAAGAACAGGAAGGCAGATTATTATCTGAATGGTGTCAATTTAGGAAAAGGGGAAGTACAAAGAGATCTGGGTGTCCTTGTACATCAGTTACTGAAAGTAAGCATGCAGATGCAGCAGGCAGTGAAGAAAGCTAATGGCATGTCGGCCTTCATAACAAGAGGAGTTGAGTATAGGAGCAAAGAGGTCCTTCTGCAGTTGTACAGGGCCCTGATGAGACCACATCTGGAGTATAGTGTGCAGTTTTGATCTCCAAATTTAAGGAAGGACATTCTTGCTGTTGATGGTGTGCAGCGTAGGTTCACAAGGTTAATTCCCGGGATGGCTGGACTGTCACATGTTAAAAGAATGGAGCGACTGGGCTTGTATACACTGGAATTTAGAAGGATGAGAGGGATCTTATTGAAACATATAAAATTATTAAGGGATTGGACAGGCTAGAGGCAGGAAACATGTTCCCGATGTTGGGGGAGTGCAGAACCGGGGCCACAGTTTAAGTATAAAGGGTTGGCCTTTTAGAACGGAGATGAGGAAAAACTTTTTCACCCAGAGAGTTGTGAATCTGTGGAATTCTCTGCCTCAGAAGGCAGTGGAGGCCGATTCTCTGGATGCTTTCAAGAGAGAGTTAGATAGAGCTCTTAAACATAGTGGAGTCAAAGGATATGGGGAGAAGGCAGGAACGGGGTACTGATTGTGGATGATCAGCCATAATCACAATGAATGGCGGTGCTGGCTCGAAGGGCCAAATGGCCTACTCCTGCACCTATTGTTTATTTTCTATGACTCCGATGTAAGCCCTAACAGTTAATGGTAGCATATTTTCTTCCCAGAAGATTGAATTCAGACTATTATTTAGAGTTTGCATCTCATGCAAACTTGATTATTAAATATAACTATATAAATATAATTCACTGGTTTACATATGGCCTGATATACGGAAGCTCGAATGTCCATACTCTCCATATGATTTAAAGCATTTTTCAAGCCATTAATGTTGATGTTCCATATTCATTGCTGACTGAATATAGTTTATGTTTCATTGGTTTAATTATGGGTAGTGTTAGGTTCATTATACAATGAAATGAAAGAATTATTGCAAAAGAGTAGAGTGATGGAAAACGTGTTACGAGTGATAGAAAACAGATGTTCTGCCATAGAAATAGGCTTCCAGGCAGTTATCAGGAACAGAACCCTTGCCTAACTTGACTGCCTGTGGTCTTGTCAATTTTACAAATTTAGTATGATCATATGTGCTACTTGGTGCAACTGCTTTCTTGTAAATATCCCATATAATGCTATGGATATCTTACCTTGGAATTGTATGTTAATCTTAATTTATTTTCACAGATCAAAAGTTATGAATGAACAAGTGAAGTAGTCATTGTGAATTTTTGGTATAATCCAAAGACATTGAAAGTGTAGAAGACATTCTATTTAATATAACGGGCTAAACAATCCACTGATTTTGATATTTTTATTATGAGCTAGCTAGAAACTGGTATTTTTAAAAGTGTGTCTTTGCCTTTTAGAACAACACAGACACTGAAGAAACAGAAACAGTCGAAGAAGAAGGATTTATGAGCATTGCCCCACTTCTACAGGCCCACCATGCCATGGAAAAGATGGAAGAGTTTGTCCACAAGGTAAATCTAAATAAATTACTTTCCTGAAAAAATAATTGTCAATTGAACCCCTATCTCCTCTTCCCCCCAACTTCTCACAGATCCCACTTAACCCGCTGAGTTCTTTCAGCAGACACTTGCTCCAGAGCAAAAAAATATGAGAGGGACTCCCTAAGAATAGAGCTCCCCAACTTCTCGCCTCTCATCCCACCGTCAATCACATCTACCTATTTAAACCTCTCTTTACCAGTTTTCTTCCCTCTGCTGCCAATAGTCTGAAGTAAGGTCCTGCCCAAAAGGTCGTCTGTCCATTCCCTGCATGAACATTGCCTTGCTTGCTGAGTTCCTTCAGCGCTGTGTTTTGCTCGCTCGAAGTGTCTGTACTCTCTTGTGTCCTTTATTGCTTCAGATTACAGCATCTGAGGTCTCTTGCGTCTACCTTTGAACTACTATTGTTTCTTTTGTTTCTGTTTTGTATTAAAATGCTGAACAATATTTACTGACTAATGACATCTTTAGGAATATTAGCACAACAGATGACTAAAAAAACATTGGTTATTTTTGAAATGTGCAACGTAATTTTTAACTTTCCAATCTGAGACTTTGGCCTGAATTTCCATTTGTGTTATTACCTTGGATCGGAATTCAGGCATTTGCACAAGTTGAATTGAAATAATTTTTGGATAATTCCAGTCAGAAATCGGGAAATATTGCAGTGTTAATTATTAAAATTGTACCTTTTACAGGTGTGGGAAGGACGGTGGCGGGTCATCCCCCATGATGTGTTGCCTGATTGGCTGAAGGATAATGACTACCTCCTGCATGGTCACAGACCACCAATGCCATCTTTTCGTGCTTGCTTAAGAAGCATCTTTAGGATCCACACAGAAACGTTGAACATTTGGACACATCTTATAGGTATGGTACACAGAAAAGCACTTGAATTTGCATAACCTGGTAATTGTTAGAGCTTTATCTCTGAGGCAGAAAACTCTAATAACTGGTAGGTTGGTGATATAGTTTATTGCAACGTTGTAAATGGCCTAGCAGTGTATATATGTATTTAATGTATACTGTAACTACTGACATTTGGACCATTGGGCCCAAACCTCTCCTGGTCGGAGTCTCCGCCGGGTGCGGGCGAGAGGGGAGAGGAAAGGGGAGAGGGAGCCACTCACCCTGGTCCCGGGCGGCCATCGCGGTGGCCATCAGCAGGAGAGCGGCCATCTTCTTTCGCCTGCTCTCCGGCGCCGCGCTCCTCTGGGGGGGGGGGGCGCAATTAAAGTTGTGCGGGTCCCATTGTGACGTCACACGTTGAAGACCTTTACGAGATCGGTTTGAAAGGTAATTTTTAAACCATAAAATCTTTCTAACTTTAAAAATATAAGACCAGTTTAAATGAAAGTTTTCATTAACAGTCGCCAGGACAACGGTGATGCTAAAATTGTGGCACTATCATTTACCGTTTTGGCTGTAGTTCAACAACCAAATCTCAGAGAGAGAGAGAGAGAGAGAGAGAGAGAGAGAGACACACACACACATACACACACACACGCACGCACGCGCACACACACACACACACACACACCACCCCCCCCTCTCTCCCCCCACCCTCCCCTCTACCCACTTGGCCGCCACGCCCACTCCCCTCTGTGGCTGTTGGCTGCGAAAGGCACTTACCAGTGCCCGTGCGTTCAACGCTGACTGCCGACATGCGAGTCTCCGCCGGGGCCGGGAGAGGGGAGAAGGAACGACTGAGTGCGGGCAGGCGGCGGCGCTGCCGGCGGCCATCTTGTTTTGGCGAGCGAGAAGCACTATGAAGCCGAACGTGGCCCATTGTGACATCATACGCTGAGGACGCTCAGGAAATGGGTTTTTAAGGAACTTTAAAATGTCTAGCTTTAAAAATGTAGCTTCAATTTGAATGAGAGTTGTTAGACATTATGCCCAGGATAATGGTGAGTAACGTGGTGCAATAATTGTGGCGCTATGGTGTACCGTTTTGGTTGTGTGAAGCACCAAAGTTATGGTGCACACAAACACATATACACACGGACAGAAAGTTTTAGTAATATACTAGCAAAGAGGGCCCGTTGGGCCCGTCCCCACACCCCCCATTCTCTCCTCCCCCAGCCCCAGCCCCTTTTCCCAGTACCCCTCTTTCCCCCACCACCAAGTCCCCTCCGCACGACCCCTGTTGTCCCACTCCCCAGTCCCCATTCTCAGACCCCCCCCATTTTCTCTCCCCCAGACACACTCTTAGCATCAGTTAAAGGCCCGGGGGCGGGGGTGCGGGGGATCGCATCAGTGAAAGGTCCGGGGGGGGGGGGTCGCATCAGTGAAAGGTCCGGGGGGGGGGGGGGGGGGATAGCGGGGAGAGGGTCTCCCGGGTGTGGGAGAGAGGAGAGAAGCAAGGGGAGAGAGGAGAGGTGAGCCCATACGCACAGCAGCGCCACTCTGAAAGCCTTCAATAAATCAATAGGAGGGGGGTTGCGCGAACTTTTTGACGTCACACGCTGAAGGCAATTGAAAAAACGGCTGTTTTTTATTTTATTTTACTTAAACCTCTGTAACTTAAAAAAAACGCGACCGAATCAAATAAAAAAAATCTTTTCCCAGCAGCGTTAGGCGTGGTGATTAAGGCGGTGCAAAAATCGTGCTCCCTAGCGTTTGAGGCTCATTGAGGAGGCGCTGTGAACTGTTTGCGTGCCACTGTATGTTTCATTTTTTTCCTTAGTACCTAATCAGATGTACAGCACTTTGGTCAACGTGGGTTGTTTTTAAATGTGCTATACAAATAAAATGGACTTGACTTGACAGCTCTTCGCAACAATGTAGCACAGGGGCATTGTGACGTCACACGCTGAATACCGCTGGGGGGGGGAAGGGGGGTCAGCTCGAGTTCATCTCACAGGGGCATTGTGACATCACAATCCGCACCGCAGCGCCCCCCTTCTGTCAAAACTTCGATAAATCAGGGGGGGGCAGCACTTTTAAACCTCTGTAACTTAAAAAATATGCGTCCGAATTAAATAAAAATATCATTTTCCAGCAGCGAACCGCATGCTGATTAAAGCGGCACAAAAAACGTGGCGCTACAGTTCACCGTTTTGCCGGAATTGCCGTATTCAGCCGACATCAGTGGAATATATATATATAGATACAACATCTGAGTTTTAATAGTATACTAGCAAAGAGGGCCCGTTGGGCCCGTCCCCACACCCCCCATTCTCTCCTCCCCCAGCCCCAGCCCCTTTTCCCAGTACCCCTCTTTCCCCCACCACCAAGTCCCCTCCGCACGACCCCTGTTGTCCCACTCCCCAGTCCCCATTCTCAGACCCCCCCCATTTTCTCTCCCCCAGACACACTCTTAGCATCAGTTAAAGGCCCGGGGGCGGGGGTGCGGGGGATCGCATCAGTGAAAGGTCCGGGGGGGGGGGGGTCGCAGAACAAGTGTGCCCGTTCAAAGCGGGCCCGTTGGGCCCGTCCTCCTGATCTGTGTATGTCAAGTGACCACTATAACCTTCTTTTTTTTTTTTTTTCCTAATCAGATGTGCAGCACTTTGGTCAACATGGGTTGTTTTTAAATGTGCTATACAAATATAATTGACTTGACTTGACTTGACTTGACTTGCAATAACAATTTAGCTTTTCGAAACAATGTAGCCGTCACAAGCTGAAAACTAAATCCTTTTCTGGAAACTTTTCGAAACAAATGTAGCCGTCACAAGCCACAAGCTGAAAACTAAATCTGCACCGCAGCGCCCCCTATAATTTAGGGGGGGGGGGGAGCGCTTTAAAACCTCTGTAACTTAAAAAACATGCGACCGAATTAAATAAAAAACAATTTTGCAGCAGATAACCGCGTGGTGATTAAGGCGGTGCAAAAATCGTGGCCCTACGGTTCACCGTTTTGACGAAATCAGAGAAACCGCTGTTACGCGCATATATATATATATAACACAAGATCTGAGTTTTAGTATTATACTAGAACAAGTGTGCCCGTTGGGCCCGTCCTCGTAGGGTTTCCATTGTAACCGGGAGGGGAGTGGGGGTAGGGAAGGGGGAGGGAGGGAGTAGGGAGGTGTGGAGGGGGGAGGGGAGGGGGAGGGAGGGGGGGAGGGGAGGGGGGAAGGGAGGGAGGGAGAGGGGAGGGAAGGGGGTAGGGGGGAGGGGGAGGGAGGGGAGGGGGAAGGGGAGGGAGGGGGGAAGGGGAGGGGGAGGGAGGGGGGAGGGAGAAGGGAGTGAGGGGGGAGGGAGGGGGACCTCCCCTTTTCCCAGTACCCCTCTTTCCCCATTGGGCCCGTGCTCGTAGGGTTTCCATTGTAACCGGGAGGAGGGGAGGGAGGGGAGGGGGAGGGAGGGAGGAGGGAGGTGTGGAGGGAGGAGGGGAGGGAGGAGGGGAGGGGAGGGGGGGAGGGGGGAAGGGGGGAGGAGGGAGAGGGGAGGGAGGGGGGTAGGGGGGAGGTAAGGGGGAGTGAGGGGGGAGGGAGGGAGGGGGATCTCCCCTTTTCCCAGTACCCCTCTTTCCCCGTTGGGCCCGTCCCTGTAGGGTTTCCATTGTAACCGGGAGGGGTGGAGGGATGGTGGAAGGAGGGGGGAGGGGGAGAGTGATGGAATGGTGGAGGGAGGGGGGAGGGAGTGGGGGAGGGTGGGATGGAGGGAAGGAGGGAGGGGGGGAGTTAGGGGCTGAGTGGTGATGGAGGTTGGGATTGAGGGGGGAGGGAGTGGGGATGGAGGTGGGAAGGAGGGGGGAGGAAGGGGTTGAGGGGGGAAGTGGGACCTCCCCTTTTCCCAGTACCCCTCTTTCCCCCACCACCAAGCCCCCTCCGCAACGACCCCTGTTGTCCCCAGTCCCCATTCACAGACCCCCCCCCCCCCCCATTCTCTCTCTCCCCATACACACTCTCAGTGCTTTTTTCGAAACACTTGCCCCGGTGGCCCACGAGCATATGGGCCCAATGCTGATCTGTGTATGTTAAGTAACTTGCAATAAAAAAGAATACTTTAAAAAGCTTTTTAAGTGCTTGTTTTGAAACATTCGCGGTCACATAGTGCTTCTCACTGTAGCACCCATCTCAAGTGTGCCCGTTGGGCCCGTCCTCGTAGGGTTTCCATTGTAACCGGGAGGGGAGTGCGGGGGAGGGAAGGGGGAGGGAGGGAGGAGGGCAGGGGAGGGGGAGGGAGGAGGAGGGGAGAAGGGGGGGAGGGAGAGGGGAGGGAGTGGGGTAGGGGAGGGGGAGGGAGGGGGAGGGAGGGGGAGGGGAGGGGGGAGGGAGAGGGGAGGGAGGGGGGAGGGGGAAGGGGGGAGGGAGGGGTACCTCCACTTTTCCCAGTACCCCTCTTTCCCCGTTGGGCCAGTCCTCGTAAGGTTTCCATTGTAACCGGGAGGAGGGGAGGGAGGGAAGGGGGAGGGAGGGAGGAGGGAGGTGTGGAGGGAGGAGGGGAGGGTGAGGGGTGGCGGGAGGGTGGATGGGGGGAGGGAGGGGGATAGGGGGAGGGTAGGGGGGAGGGGAGGGGGGAGGGGAGGGGGGAAGGGGGAGGGGGGAAGGGGGAGGGGGGAAGGGGGAGGGGGGAAGGGGGAGGGGGGAAGGGGGAGGGGGGAAGGGGGAGGGGGGAAGGGGGAGGGAGGGGGACCTCCCCTTTTCCCAGTACCCCTCTTTCCCCGTTGGGCCCGTCCCCGTAAGGTTTCCATTGTAACTGGGAGGCGGGGAGGGAGGGGGGAGGGGGATGGAGGGGGGGAGGGGAGGGGGAAGGGGTGGGAGGGGAGGGGGAAGGGGGAGGGGGGAAGGGGAGAGGGAAGGGGGGGAGGGAGGAGGACCTCCCCTTTTCCCAGTACCCCTCTTTCCCCGTTGTGCCCGTCCTTGTAGGGTTTCCATTGTAACCGGGAGGAGGGGAGGGAGGGAGGGAGGGAGGAGGGAGGAGGGGAGGGAGGGGGGGAAGGGGAGGGCGGAAAGGGGGGAGGGGGGGGGAGGGGGGAGGGAGAGAGGGGGAGGGTTGAAAGAGCATCCCTCTCCCCATCAGGACAGCCTCCTCCATCGACTCCTTTAAGTCCAGGCTCAAAACCTATTTCTACTCCCTAGCTTTTGAGGCTAATTGAGGAGGTACTGTGAACTGTTTGGGAGGGGAGGGGAGGGGGGAAGGGGGGAAGGAGGGGGACCTCCCCTTTTCCCAGTTCCCCTCTTTCCCCGTTGGTCCTGTCCTCGTAGGGTTTCCATTGTAACCGGGAGGACGTGAGGGAGGGAAGGGTGAGGGAGGGAGGAGGGAAGTGTGGAGGGAGGAGGGAGGTGTGGAGGGAGATGGGGAAGGAGGGGGGAGGGGAGGGGGTAGGGGGAGGGAGAGGGGAGGGAGGGAGTGGGGTAGGGGGAGGGAGGGGGAGGGTAAGGGGGAGGAGGGGGACCTCCCCTTTACCCAGTACCCCTCTTTCCCCAGTACCCCTCTTTCCCCGTTGGGCCCGTCCTCGTAGGGTTTCCATTGTAACCGGGAGGAGGGGAGGGAGGGAAGGGGGAGGGAGGGAGGAGGGGGGAGGGAGGGGAGGGGGGAAGGGGGGAGTGAAGGGGTAGGGGGAGGGAGGGGGAGAGGGGAGGGGGGGGTAGGGGGGAGGGGGGAGGGAGGGGGAAGGGGGGAGGGAGGGGGATCTCCCCTTTTCCCAGTACCCCTCTTTCCCCGTTGGGCCCGTCCCTGTAGGGTTTCCATTGTAACCGGGAGGGGTGGAGGGATGGTGGAAGGAGGGGGGAGGGGGAGAGGGATGGAATGGTGGAGGGAGGGGGGAGGGAGTGGGGGAGGGTGGGATGGAGGGAAGGAGGGAGGGAGGGAGTTAGGGGCTGAGTGGTGATGGAGGTTGGGATTGAGGGGGGAGGGAGGGGGGGAGGGAGTGGGGATGGAGGTGGGAAGGAGGGGGGAGGAAGGGGTTGATGGGGGAAGTGGGACCTCCCCTTTTCCCAGTACCCCTCTTTCCCCCACCACCAAGCCCCCTCCGCAACGACCCCTGTTGTCCCCAGTCCCCATTCACAGACCCCCCCCCCCATTCTCTCTCTCCCCATACACACTCTCAGTGCTTTTTTCGAAACACTTGCCCCGGTGGCCCACGAGCATATGGGCCCAATGCTGATCTGTGTATGTTAAGTGACTTGCAATAAAAAAATATACTTTAAAAAGAGATAAGTGCTTTTTAAGTGCTTGTTTTGAAACATTCGCGGTCACATAGTGCTTCTCACTGTAGCACCCATCTCAAGTGTGCCCGTTGGGCCCGTCCTCGTAGGGTTTCCATTGTAACCGGGAGGAGGGGAGGGAGGGAAGGGGGAGAGAGAGAGGTGTGGAGGGAGGAGGGGAGGGGGAGGGAGGGGGTAGGGGAGGGGAGGGGGGGAAGGGGAGGGGGGGAAGGGGGGAGGGAGAGAGGGGGAGGGGGAGGGAGAGAGGGGGAGGGGGAGGGAGGGGGGAGGGGAAGGGCGGAGGGAGGGGGACCTCCCCTTTTCCCAGTACCCCTCTTTCCCCATTGTGCCCGTCCTCGTAGGGTTTACATTGTAACCGGGAGAAGGGGAGGGAGGGAAGGGGGAGGGGGGGGAGGAGGGAGGTGTGGAGGGAGGAGGGGAGGGGGAAGGGGGAAGGGGAGTGGGGGGAGGGAAGGGGGAGGGAGGGGGGAGGGGAGGGGAGGGTGGAAGGGGAGGGCGGAAAGGGGGGGAGGGGGGAGGGAGAGAGGGGGAGGGTGGAAAGAGCATCCCTCTCCCCATCAGAACTGCCCCCTCCATCGACTCCTTTAAGTCCAGGCTCAAAACCTATTTCTACTCCCTAGCGTTTGAGGCTCATTGAGGAGGCGCTGTGAACTGTTTGCGTGCCACTGTATGTTTCATTTTTTCCTTAGTACCTAATCAGATGTACAGCACTTTGGTCAACGTGGGTTGTTTTTAAATGTGCTATACAAATAAAATGGACTTGACTTGACAGCTCTTCGCAACAATGTAGCACAGGGGCATTGTGACGTCACACGCTGAATACCGCTGGGGGGGGGGAAGGGGGGTCAGCTCGAGTCCATCTCACAGGGGCATTGTGACATCACAATCCGCACCGCAGCGCCCCCCTTCTGTCAAAACTTC
This sequence comes from Rhinoraja longicauda, assembly GCF_053455715.1. Lineage (NCBI taxonomy): Eukaryota > Metazoa > Chordata > Chondrichthyes > Rajiformes > Arhynchobatidae > Rhinoraja > Rhinoraja longicauda. Next base: position 5,138,903 of record NC_135972.1, on the reverse strand, counting down.
GATAAATCAGGGGGGGCAGCACTTTTAAACCTCTGTAACTTAAAAAATATGCGTCCGAATTAAATAAAAATATCATTTTCCAGCAGCGAACCGCATGCTGATTAAGGCGGTACAAAAATCGTGGCGCTACGGTTCACCGTTTTGCCGGAATTGCCGTATTCAGCTGACATCAGTGTTATATATATATATAACACAAGATCTGAGTTTTAGTAGTATACTAGACCGAGTGGGCCCGTTGGGCCCGTCCTCGTAGGGTTTCCATTGTAACCGGGAGGATGGGAGGGAGGGAAGTGGGAGGGAGGGGGGGAGGGGAGGGTGGAGTGGAGGGGGGAGGGGAGGGGGAAGGAGGGGAGGGGGATGGGGAGGGAGAGGGGAGGGAGGGGGGTGGGGGGAGGGTCTATTTTACTTTAAAATAAACAGCGTTCTTTGTTGAAAAGGAAATAAACTTATCTATAGAGCATCAGCTTTTTTAAAATAAATAAAATCAAACTTAATGAAAATCACATTCCTCATTTTAAATAAATGTCTTTGTTATAAATGAAATCAAACAGCGGGAGAGGCGACGGCGACTACACCTCCCGGCGGTCAGCGCTGCTGGGACGGGAGGGAGGGAGGGATGAGGGAGGGAGGAGAGTGGGGAGGGAGGGGTACCTCCCCTTTTCCCAGTACTCTTCTTTCCCAAACCACCAAGCCCCCTGTTGTCCCCCTCCCCAGTCCCCATTCTCAGACCCCCCCATTCTCTCTCCCCCAGATACACTCTTACTCTCCCCCCCCCTTTCCCCAGCACACCCCTTTCCCCGTTGGGCCCGTCCTCGTAGGGTTTCCATTGTAACCGTGAGGCAGGGAGGGAGGGGGGAGGGAGGGAAGAGGGAGGTGTGGAGGGAGGAGGGGAGGGGGAGGGAGGGGGAGGGGGGAAGGGGGGGAGGTGGAGGGAGGGGGAGGGAGAGGGGGAGGGGTGGGGGGAAGGGGTGAGGGTGGAAGGGGGAGGGAGGGGGACCTCCCCTTTTCCCAGTACCCCTCTTTCCCCGTTGTGCCCGTCCTCATAAGGTTTCCATTGTAACCGGGAGGGGAGTGGGGGGGAGGGAAGGGAGGAGGGAGGTGTGGAGGGGGGAGGGGGAGGGGGGAAGGGGCAAGGGGGAGGGAGAGGGGAGGGAGGGGGTAGGGAGGGGGGAAGGGGGGAGGGAGGGGGACCACCCGTTTTCCCAGTACCCCTCTTTCCCCGTTGGGCCCGTCGTCGTAGGGTTTCCATTGTAACCGGGAGGAGGGGAGGTAGGGAAGGGGGAGGGAGGGAGGAGGGAGGTGTGGAGGGAGGAGGGGAGGGGGAGGGAGGAGGGGAGGGGGAGGGAGGGGGAAGGGGGAGGAGGGAGAGGGGAGGGAGGGGGGTAGGGGGGAGGGAGGAGGGAGGTGTGGAGGGAGGAGGGGAGGGGGAGGGGAGGGGGGAGGGAGAGGGGGAGGGGGAGGGAGGGAGCGTGTAAGGGGGAGGGAGGGGGACCTCCCCTTTTCCCAGTACCCCTCTTTCCCCGTTGGGCCCGTCCTCGTAGGGTTTCCATTGTAACCGGGAGGAGGGGAGGGAGGGAGGAGGGAGGTGTGGAGGGAGGAGGGGAGGGGGGAAGGGGGAGGGAGAGGGTTAGGGGGGAGGGGGAGGGGGGAGGGGAGGGGAGGGAGGGGGACCTCCCCTTTTCCCAGTACCCCTCTTTCCCCGTTGGGCCCGTCCCCGTAGGGTTTCCTTTGTAACCAGAAGGGGGGAGGGAGGGTGGAAGGAGGGGGGAGGGGGAGAGGGATGGAAGGGTGGAGGGAGGGGGGGAGGGATGGAGGGAAGGAGGGAGGGGGGGGAGTTAGGGGAGGAGGGGTGAGGGAGGTGGGGAGGGAGTTGGGGAGGAGGGGGGGAGGGAGTGGGGATGGAGGTGGGAAGGAGTGGGGAGGAAGGGGTTGAGGGGGGAAGGGGGGGGAGGGAGGGAATAGGGGCCCCATGCTGATCTGTGTATGTTAAGTGACTCGCACAACTTTAAAAAACTGGCAGTTGCCTTTCGCAACAATGTTGCAACAATCTCACACAAGCATTGTGACGTCACAAGCTGAAGATGTAAATTTAAAACCGAGCTGATCTCTCATTGGTGCACGGGTGCCATTGTGACATCACGCGCTGAAGCCCCTTCAAGAAAAGGGTTAGAAATGAGAAATTTTAACTTTAATATCTCTCTAGCTTTAAAAAGGTAGCTTCAATTTGAACGAAAGTACTTACAATAGTTGCCCATGTTAATGGTGAATATGGCGGTACAAAAATCGTAGCGCTTTGGTGTACCGTCTGGGAGGAGTAGGGTTTGTAAGTTATGGACAGAAATCTTCGGAATCTTCCGTACATACACACGGAATGTTTGCGTACATACACACGGAATGTTGGACTGCAGAGTTTTAGTAGTATATAGATAGATAGATAGATAATAGATATATATATATATATATATATATATATGTGTGTGTGTGTGTATGTGCAAATATGATTGTCTACTAACTTGTGGCATGGAAAATCTGCAACACAACGTTAACGTCTGTAACATTGATTGATAGGTGCGGGAAGAAATGCATATTGTCAGTATGCAGCTATTTGATTTGATTGATTTGATGGGAACACTGCAGCTTCACTATTTTTGATAATATTTATTGAACTACAGTTATTGAAAACTGAACACTCGAGTAAACACCATTTTCAAATATTTCACATTTAGAGTGTGAGGAGGTATAGGTCTTTTTGTCCCCGAACCTGCATGTCTTAGGGATGTGAGAGTCAACCATGTGGTCTGGTTGCCTCCCACATCACAGAAAACACATGCAATCACAGGATGAATGTGCAAACTCCACTCAGATGGACCCAAAGTTAGGATTGAACCCAGTTCTCTGGTGCTGTGAGAAAACAGCACTGTGACTATTTGAAGTTAATAACCAGGAACATTTACAGCAACAGGGCCTATGACCCACTGTGCCCATGCCAGTCTTTTTGCCCATCTACACTAACCCCATTTGCCTGTATTAGATGTGTATTCTTCTATTCCATCTGCCAATGCCTCAACCAACTTTCCATCTGTTATCTATCTTGCTGTATCCTTGGACAACCTTCCTCACTATCCACAACACCAGTAACTTTTGTTATATCTGCAATTCTGCTTAACATAACTCCTGGCACATGCAAGTGGATTAAACAACAATGATCTTAAACAACAAGGATCCCAGCACTGATTCCTGTGATACACCAAATCAGAAAGCATTGATCTGCCTCTTTACAATGCTGAGAACTATATTCTGCACTCTTGGAAATCTCAGAATAATTTGACGGGTCCAATCCTCCTTTAATTGACGTAAACATTCCCACTGAGTGAATGAACAAACAGATGGATTCTTTAATGCTTCACCACCCTGCGATCGTCAAATGGTGGATGAGAGTCAGGAATTGTAAATGCAAACCCATGTTGGCCCATTTCAAAAGTAACATCTGACCGAGCTGTAAAATTATGTTTGCAATAACTGGAGATTTGATCTATAAGAGAGTAGCTTCTTATACAATTTTATTTAAACATAGTAGCAGGTACGCAACTCTGGAAAACTGTGTTTATATCTTATGATGCAAATAGGAAATCATATTGTCTAATTTGGCATGTGTTACCGCAGCATACAAATGCATGCTAATGTGCCCTGCCATTTGCCTAATGGTTAAAAGTGCCATATTTTTTTAGTGAAGCCAAGATGTGTATCAGTCTCATTCATTTTTGCCTTGAATCTGATGATTTAAGCTGGAATGTCATTGCATTGCAGAAAAAAGAACCTTCCCTTGTTTTCTCCCAATCCAACCAAGAAAATTAGATCAATACATCGCTGCAGTGGTCAAGACCTTTTATTTATGAATTGTGTTATATTATTACATTCCCAAAATGCCCCTCAATTAATGGGAAAATTCAGGTTGGTTGTGTCCAGTAGATTGAAGGGAATTGACTGCATTTAGCTACTTGCAGACGTCCATGGATTGAGCCTGTAAGCTCCACAATAAGTATCTGAATGGCAGATATTGGTATGTATGTTGTTGTGCTCGGTTGTTGATTGAACTCCGATTCACTACCATTCTGCTGGGGATTCCATACCTGTCATCCTTCCCGGCATAGAATCAGAATCCCCATTTGTTTGTGGGTCAATAGTCAATAGTCAATAGTCATTTATTCGTCACATACACATAAATGTGTAGTGAAATGAAACATTACCCGCAGTTGAACAATAAGACCAATAAGAATAATCAATAAAAATGCAATAACACATACAATCACAAACTAACACCAAACAAAAAGAAACATCCATCACAGTGAGTCTCCTCCAGTCCCCTCCTCACTGTGATGGAAGGCCACAATGTCTTTTCTCTTCCCCTGCCGTCTTCTCCCGCGGTCAGGCTGTTGGAGTTGCCACGTCGGGGCGGTTGGGGCTCCCGACATTGAAGCCCCCACCGGGCGGAGAAAATCCCGCGGCCTATTCCAGGCCGCGCCGGACGGTGAAAGGTCCGCAGCGTGCCGACCCAAGCCCCGCGATTCGGGACGGGCGAACACGCTGCCTCTGCCGGAGCTCCCGATGTCGGCCCCCACCCAGGGGCCTGCGGGCTTCCGACGTCCATGCGGCCCACGCCGGAGCCTCCGGAGACGAGTCGCAGCTGCTCCCGCAGCATCCGAAGGCGGCCAGCGCCGCAGGTGGTGAGTCCGGGCCGCGGGCTCTGCGAACCAGAGCCCCAGGTGGTCCCAGGTGCATGGCCGGTGGTAGGCCGCAGCGGGAACGGAGACACGACACAGAAACAAAGGTTGCGTCTCCGTTCGGGAGAGAGAATTTTACAGTTCCCGTTCCCTCCCACCCCCCCCAAACATAACATACAAACCCTACACCATATTAAAACTACAATTCAGACAAAAACAACAAAAAACACAAAAGACTGACGGACTGCAGGCAAAGCCGCAGCTGCGACGGCAGGTATTGTTGACCTAGAACTTATGAGGATAAAGCAAGTTCAGTTTTATTGCTTTATCTTAATGTTTTTAATGTTTTGTTTTTATTTTTAATGAGGAATTTTAATGAGTTATTTTATAAATATCTGATAGGAGGTGTGACATCACCCTCTTGCCAACCTTGTGTCAGAGGCTGACCCAGGTTTCTGGCGATGGGGTCCTCGCTGTAAGATGTCAATTCGCAATGAGAGAATTAAATTGCAGAGAAACGAGTCAATGGTCACTTCTATTTGAATCCCATTTGTATTTTGAATGATTGCGTAATTTCATCGCATTGTTATCTTCATAGTAAAAATCTTTTTTTGGTGGAAGCTGATATCATATTGCATAAATAATGCTGAGAAATTATTTCATTGCATTGTTATCTTCATAGTAAAAATATATATTTTTTGGTAGTTGGAAGCTAAAGTGTCTACCTGGCCTGATATTTAGAGCTGGGTGCAATGAAATACTGCTGCCATTATCAGAATTTAGATTTATGAAAAGCTGTCATTCCATTTCTGCTGCCCCAGCACAGAATTACAGTTTGATCCCTCTATTCTGCTGCTGCATTACTTTATCCTGCTGTCACAACACTACTTGATCCCAACTTAAATTTGGATGGGACACTTCATCAGAAGCACACTATTGGCTTCTGCCTTGTTCTCAATTGCATTGCACTTTTTCTTTCCGATTTCCATTTTGAACCTTGCTTCCCATTGTATTTGTTATCTTTAAATTAAGGTGATTAAAGACACCTGACTATCTCTTTCCTTGAAAGAACTTTATACACCATTCTGTTTCTCCTCTTAGTCTCTCTTTCTTTTATTGTGTTTGAAATCTTAATTTGTTCTGTGCAGAGAAGCTGCCAGATTGCTCAGTGCTTCTAGTATTTCCTGCTTTTTGTTTTGCATTTCCAGCATTTGTAATATTTTCCTTCTAATTCATTTCAGGAAATAACAGTAAATGGCACATGTTATTTCTTTCTACTTTTCTGATTCTACTGCTTCCATGACCAGACTTGTGTAAATGGTTTTCTGGAATTAAAAAAAGATTTAACCTATTTAATCCCTGTTTATTTTTCTGGGATTCACTGTCTCTTCCTCATTTGGTAAATATGTTGTTAGTTCCAATGCAATATGAAATCTGGCTTTAAGGTTGGTAGTGTGCCACAAACCATTACATCTAATAGTAGCTTCAAGTGTGCATGCGTAAAAAGAGTAGTTCCTTGTTTATTTCTGGGTATTGAATATATATGCTTTTTTTTCCCCAGGTTGTCTTTTCTTCCTGGGTCTTGGAATTTTCTATATGTTTAGGCCGAACATATCATTTGTGGCCCCAGTGCAGGAGAAAGTTGTATTTGGGGCATTCTTCCTCGGAGCCATTCTCTGCCTGTGTTTCTCTTGGTTGTTTCATACGTTCTACTGCCATTCAGAAAATGTTTCGCGTGTATTTTCCAAGTAAGTAACCATTTATAAAATTACCCATAGTAACTTGATAATCTAGTATTAATAATTTTAATTTGCAGATTAGAATATATGGTTTAAACTGGATGTTTTGAATCTGTTGAACGCCGCAATTTCTGAAATTAATCTTGAATTGGAATATTTGTCTCAAAAATCAAAACTTTCACTATGATCTCTAATTTTCCATTCCTTAAACACTCATCAGTTGGATACTGGTCATCTGTCATCTTGCGTTTGCATTTGATCAGGTTTGGCAGTAGAAATCTAATACTCTTGGATAATGCTCTGTTTTCAATAGTACTTAGGAATTGTGTTTGCATTCTTTCAGTCGAACACTAACATATTAACTTATAGCAATAAGTTATGATAATATAGGATAGCAAAAGTTTCTTCAGATATGTAAAGAATAAGAACTAGGCAAGACCACTGGAAAATGATACTGAAGAAGTGATAATGGGGAATAAAGAAATGGTAGATGAATTGAATAATGTTTTTTTCATCAGTCTTCACAGTAGAAGATACCAGCAACGTGTCTGAAATTCAAGAGAGTCAAGGGGTGGAAGTTAGTGGAGTAGCTATTACTAAGAAGGCGCTTGGGAAGCTGAAATGGATTAGTCACCTGGACCAGATGGACTGCACCCTACGGTTCTGAAAGCAGTGGCTTTAGAGATTGTGGAGGCATTAGTAGTGATCTTTTAAGCATCACTAGAGTCGAGAGGCAGACGATTGGAAAATTGCAAATATTACCTCGCTGTTCAAGAAGGGAGCGAAGCAGAAGAGTGGAAATTATAGGCTGATTAGCCTGACTTCTGTGGTCGGTAAGATTTTAGAGTCCATTATAAAGGATGAGGTTTCTGAGTTTTGGAATTCTTTGAGGAAATAGCAGGATAGACAAAAGAGAGTCGGTGGATGTTTTTTACCTGGATATTCAGGCTTTTGATAAGGTGCTGCACGTGAGACTGCTAAAGAAGATGAGAGCCCATGGTATAAGAGGGAAGATGCTATCCATGCTAGTAGGTTGACTGGATGGCAGAAGGCAAAGAGTGGCAATAAAGGGGGCTTTTTCTGGTTGGCTTCCAGTGACCAGCGGAGTTCTGCAGGGGTCGATGCTGGATCCGCTACTCTTCATGGATTTAGATGAGGGAATTATAGGTTTGGTGGCCAAGTTTACAGATGATATGAAGATGGGTGGAGGGGCAGGTAGTGTAGAGAAAGAGGGGACTGCAGAAGGATTTACGAGGATGTTGCCAGGACTAGAGGGTCTGAGCTACAGAGAGTTTGAGTAGGCTGTGACTCTATTCCTTGGAGCACAGGAAAATGAGGGGTGTATAAAATCATGAGAGGAATAGATCTGGTAAATGCACTTTTGCCAGGAGTAGGTGAATCTAGGACCAGAGAACATAGGTTTAAGGTGAAGGGGAAAATATTAATAGGAATCTGAAGGGTAACTTTTTCACACAAAGGGTGGTGGGTGTCTAGAACAAGCTGCCAGAGGAGGTAGTTGAGGCTGGGACTATCATAAAGTTTAAGAAACAGTTAGATAAGTACATGGATAGGGCAGGTTTGGAGGGATATGGACCAAATGCAGGTAGGTGGGACCAGTGTAGCTGGGTCATATTGGCCAGTGTGGGTAAGTTGGGCTGAAGGGCCTGTTTCCAAGCTGTATCACTCTCTGACTCTATGACTTGGATAGGTTGGGAGAGTGGGCAAAGAAGTGTAAGATGAATACAGCGTAGCAAAGAGTGGAGTCATGCATTTTGCTGGTAGGAATAAAGGCGTAGACCTTTTTAAATGGGGAGAAAATTCAGAAATCTGAGATGTAAGGTGACTTGCCAGTGCAGGTACAGGATTCCCAAAAAGCTCATTTGCAAGTCAAATTGGCATGAAGGAAGGCAAATGGAATGCTAGCATTTATTTCAAGAGGTCTAGAATATATAAACACGGATGAAATGCTGAGGCTTTATAAAGTACTGCTCAAACCGCATTTGGAGTATTGTGAGCAGTTTGTAGAATTCCTCTAATTGGGTGTTCAAACCCAATAAACTTTAGATACATTTTTTACTTGTACTGTTTTATCTGCATAGTACATTTAAAAAAAAAGAAGTATTTTGAAGGGAAAATTATGGGGGGAAATAGGCATGCTACTGGCATCTTGTTTGCTGTTTCTGTGACAATTGTGAGAAAAGCTGCTATACTGTATTTTCTCTGCTTCAATAAATTGGGTTAGCAATAGAAATTGGGTGTGAAGAAGTTTTGCAAAAAACGTATTGGTTGAATAAAGGGATATTTTGTTTTAGCTGAATATGTGTTGTTTTCCTCTCCAAGTGTTTTTATTATAATTACATGAGAGTCTGGATTTGCTTCAATGAATCTAAATTGTATCCTCCTTGTTTCCCCAGGTTGGACTATTCTGGCATAGCACTTCTAATAATGGGCAGCTTTGTGCCATGGTTATACTACTCCTTCTATTGTAACCCCCAGCCATGTTTCATTTATTTGCTTGTTGTCTGTGTACTTGGTATCACAGCGATCATAGTCTCCCAGTGGGACTATTTTGCAACACCACAGTACAGAGGTGTACGAGCTGGTAAGTTAATTATCTTCCATCCCTGCTGTTTATAATATTTCTTGTTGACTTATACCTGAGGGTACATGGCTTCACGTCATCTGCTAAAAAACAGGATCTTCAGCCAAATGTGTCTATGTTGCGGGTATGATTAGTTTATTTACTTTGCTGTTGTTCTAGACCATGTACAATAATTATTTTCTCAATTGCATTTTGAACAGTGTTCTTCTGTAAGCTTGAATAGTGTTCTTTAAGCTTGAAGCCTTAAGCTTGAATAATGTAACAAAATGAAAGGGAGAATGCTCAAGATACTCAGTAAGTCCCATAATGTGGCGGTACCCGAGGATTAGGCCACTCCCTGGATCATCCCCCTCGGCACGGGTTGGACAGGGCTGGGGAAGGGACTAGTGCTACGGGGTTTGCCTGAAGGGGCTAGAGAGATAATTCGTGCTTAAGACTGAAGAGAGTGTGGATGTTCTGTTGCTGCATTAAAATTACTGTTAATACCTACCTGGCATCTTGCCTGATTCCTATTGCGTCCAGACCCACTGCATTGGTGACCCTCGACATTTCCGAACGTTCCTCAACACCCACTACCCGGCCCTGCCGGTCAACCGCCTCTGGACCCTGCCGGTCAGCCGCCTCTGGACCTTGCCGGACCCCACCCCGTGGACCTTCCCGACCGCGCCGCTCTCCACGCTGTGAAGTTGAAGCTGCCCCCCGTTTGGACCGACGACCCTGATTTCTGGATTGACCAGGCCGAGGCGCAGTTTACACTGCCGACGCAACCAAGTACTTTTACGTTATCGGCGCCCTCGACCAGGCCACTGCGCGACGGGTCAGACCTTTCCTCCGAGTCCCCCCGGCGGGTAATAAGTAAGAGGGCCTCAAGGCCGTTCTCCTAAGGATGTTCAGCCTCAGCGAGGCCGAGCGGGCAACCCAGATCCTATGGATGACTGGCCTGGGTGACCGCCGCCCGTCGGTACTGCTGGCCGATATGCTGGCCCTGATGGGCGACCTAGAGCCCTGCTTTTTATTTAAACTCGCTTACCTGCAGCAGCTAACGTCCGATCTCCGCCAGCAGCCGTTTACCAACGACCCGTTTACCGACATGCAGGCGGTGGGCGAGCGTGCCGATGAACTCTGGATGGCCCGTCAGCTGACCCTCGACGCGCTGGACGTTCCTCCGATGTCCACCGACGATCCGCAGGTCGTTGCCTCGATCGACCGCGTCTCCACCTCTCCTCGACGTCCTTCGCAGCAGGACCTGGCTGCAACGGCACACCCGGCCGGCAGCGCGTCTTTCCCGCGCAGCCTGCCGTCAGTTCCTCCGCACTCCACCAGAGGTCGCTGGTGGTCGGATCAGCCAGTAACAGTCGCCCGTTTCCACAGATGCCAGCAGAGGGGGCTGGTGCTACTTTCACCGCCACTGGAGACTTTCAGCCCGTCAATGCCGGCAGCCCTGCTCGTTCCCAGGAAACGCAGGGGCCGGCCGTCAGTGATTGCTTCGGCGGCCGGCCAGATTCATCGCGTTTTTGCGTGGGATCGCTCGTTTCCTTGTGGACACGGGCTGAGGTGAGCGTTCTTCCCCTTCGAATGATGACATCCACTATGGCCCCCTCCTGGCCGCGGCAAACGGAACACCAATCCGCAAATACGGGGTGCGCAGGCTCTCCTTCAACTTCGGAGAGGGCCACTTCTCCTGGCCATTCATCCGTGGATGCTCCCGGCAGCGGCAGATTGCGGGTCTTGGGTCGGCCCGCCGCGGACCTTTCACCGTCCGGCACGGCCTGAAATAGGCCGTGGGATTTTCTCTTCCCGGCGGGGGCTTCAATGTCGGGAGCCCCGACCGCCCCGATGTGCAGCGGTAGCATCTTCGCCCACCCCGAATCGCGGGGCTTGGGTCGGCCCGCTGCATACCTTTCACCGTCCGGCACGCCTGGAACGTGGCAACTTCAATAGCCTGACCGCGGCAGAAGATGGCAGGGGAAGAGAAAAAACATTCTGGCTTTCCATCACAGTGAGGAGGTGACTGGAGGAGACTCGCTGTGATGGATGTTTCTTTTTGTTTGGTGTTGGTTTATGATTGTGTGTGTTATTGCTTATTTTTATTGCTCTTATTGTTGGACTGTGGGTAATCTTTCATTTCACTGCACATTTATGTGTATGTGACAAATAAAATTGACTATTGACTATTGTCATTGCGGGCACATTCCCTGCTCGTGGTTGTCAAGCGGCAGCGTTTGGTGCACTCCGTCACCTTGCAGCCTGTTTCCCTTCGCGTGGGTGACCCGGTCGTGCTACCTGATGGGCCCCTGTCGTTCATGGACGCTACGTTCTCGCGCATTCTGGCCGAGTTCCCCAAAATCCTCGACCCCTAGTTCCACTCCTCCGCCCCGAAGGACGGGGTGGAGCATCACATTCCCACTACTGGCCCGCCCCTGCACGCCCGGGCGCGGCGTTTTCCACTGGACAAGCTCCGTCTCGCTCGGGAGGAGTTCCGCCATATGGAGTCGCTGGGTATTGTGCGCCGCTCAGACAGCCCGTGGGCGTCCCCGCTCCACATGGTCCCCAAGGCAGATGGTGGCTGGCGCCCTTGCGGAGACTACCGTCGGCTTAACGATGCTACCATGGCTGACTTTAACGCGCACCTGGCTGGGGCCACGGTGTTTTCCAAGGTCGATCTGGTGCTTGGCTACAATCAAATTCCCGTCCACCCAGATGACGTCCCCAAGACGGCCATCGTGACGCCATTTGGCCTGTTCCAATTCCTCCGTATGCCGTTCGGACTTAAGAACGCCTTTCAGCGGCTTATGGACTGCGTGTGCCGTTGCCTGGACTTTGTTTACGTTTACCTCGATGACATTTTGGTGGCAAGCCGCTCGAGACAGGAGCATGCTACCCATCTCCTCCAGCTATGCCAGCGCCTCAGCGATCATGGGCTGGCCATCAACATAGCCAAATGCCGTTTCGGGGTGACGTCCATCAATTTTGTGGGCCACCACGTGACCCCGCACGGGGCACTGCTGCTCCCGAACAAGGTGGAGGCGGTGCGCCAGTTTCCACACCCGACCACCCGTGAGGTGCCTCCAGGAGTTCGTTCGGATCATGGTCTTTTACTACCGATTTGTGCCGTCTGCGGCCCGGATCATGCGCCTGCTATTCCACCTCATGGCGGGCAAGCGCAAGGAGGTTGAGTGAACTGACGTTACGGTGGCGGCGTTCCAACACGCCAAGGAAGCCCTGGCTACGGCCACGATGCTCGTGCACACACGGGCGGATGCACCAACCAGCCTGATGGTCGACACTTCGGATGTGGCGGTTGGGGTGGTGCTAGAACAGCAGATTGATGGGTGTTGGAAGCCTCTCGCTTTCTTCAGCAGGCACCTCAGCGGCGCACAGCGGAACTACAGTGCCTTTGACCGCGAGCTCCTCGCCCTTTACCTAGCAGTCCGCCACTTCCGCTACTTCCTCGAGGGGCGAACCTTCACCACGTACACTGACCATAAGCCCCTCACCTTTGTGTTCGCCAAGGTGTCTGACCGGTGGTCAGCTTGCCAGCAGCGGCAGTTAGCTTTCGTCTCGGAGTACACTACCTCCATCCGTTTCATCGGTGGCAAAGACAACAGAGTGGCCGACGCCTTATCTCGACCTGCTGTCCACGCCGTCCTGCAAGCGGCCCATGGCATCGACTAGTCAGCCCTGGCGGCGGCCCAGCTGACGGACAATAAGATGTCTGCCTATCGTACCGCCGTTTCGGGCCTGCGGTTGGAGGACGTTCTCTGTGACACTGGGGACGCAACGCTGCTGTAAGGGGGCCGCGCCCCTTCGTTCCCGTTGCCTGGCGGCGCAGTGTTCGAAGTGCTCCACGGGCTGGCCCACCCTTCCATTCGGGCGACGACAGCCCTCGTGGCTTCCCGTTTCGTAAAACAGGTTGGGCATTGGGCGCGCACCTGCATCCCGTGCCAAACTGCCAAAGTACAGCAGCATGTGCGAGCGCCGCTTCAGGAGTTCATCGTCCCTCGCCAGCGGTTTGACCACATCCACGTGGACATCGTGGGGCCGCCACCACCTTCTTCGGGCTTCACCCACCTCCTGACCGTGGTCGACCGTTTCACGCGGTGGCCGGAAGCAGTTCCACTGCCAGACACTTCTGCCGCTACCTGTGCCCGTGCGTTGGCGGCACACTGGATTGCCGCAATTCACCTCCGAACTGTGGTCGGCCATGGCTCACCTACTTGGAGTTAACCTGCACCGCACCACGGCGTACCATCCACAGGCGAACGGCCTGGTGGAGTGCTTCCACCGCCAGCTCAAGGCTGCCCTGAAGGCCCGGCTCGTTGACCCGGACTGGGTCGACGCTTTGCTGTGGGTTTTACTGGGCGTCCGCACTGCGCCCAACGAGGACTTGGCCACCTCCTCAGCTGAATTGGTTTAAGGGGCCCCGCTGACAGTGCCTGGTGAGTTTATTCCATTAGCTCAGGGTCAGGCGGAACAACCATCGGCCGCCCTGCACCGCCTTCGGGAGACGGTGGGCAAGCTTGCCATGACGTCTCGCCATGGTTCGGTTCGGCCGCACGTCCCTTCCGCTCTGCAGGACTATCGTTTGTTTTTCTGCGCCGGGATGCACACCGGACGTTCCTTCAGTGTCCGTATGAAGGACCATACAAGGTGCTCGAGCGTGGCTCTGCCACCTTCGTTTTGGACTTGGGGGGTCGTCCTGAGATGGTCCCTATTGCGCGGCTGAAGCCGGTGCACGTGGACATTAGTCAGCCGGTCCTACTGGCGCGGCCTCGCCCTCAAGGTCGTCCTACGTTCCGGTCCTTACCCCCAGCGTCCCCGCCGTTTTCTTCGCCTGCAGTGTGGTTCCGGTTCCTGCGACCGCCGTAGTGCGCACATGGGCTCATACGTCCCCCTGTCCGTTTCGTGCCTCCGGTTCTTGGGGGGGGGGGGGGTGTCCTGTGACGGTACCCGGGGATTAGGCCACTCCCTGGATCATCCCCCTCGGCACGAGTTGGACAGGGCTGGGGAAGGGACTAGTGCTACGGGGTTTGCCTGAAGGGGCTAGAGAGATATCTCGTGCTTGAGACTGAAGAGAGTGTGGATGTTCTGTTGCTGCATTAAAATTACTGTTAATACCTACCTGGCGTCTTGCCTGATTCCTACTGCATCCAGACCCACTACAATAAAATCTATGTAGAGAAAAACAATTAATGTTTCCAGTCAATGATATTTAATCCAGTTCAGATGAAGGATCTTTGACTAAAATATTTCCAGCATTGCTCTTTTTAGATTTCCGAGCACTTGCAGTTTTTTTTGCTATTCAATTCATGTGATGAAGTCATCTACAGTTTTTTTGAATCATAGAAAATTTGCAGCATGAGAGATTATTTGCCTCGTGTCTGTTCGGGTTGAAATAGAGTTACTAATGTTGCCATCCAGGGTTGGGTAAAGTGCCCTGCAAATTCAAGTATTTTTAAATGTGATGAGTGTTTTGGCATCATCTCTTTTTCAAGATGAGTTCTTGACACCCATGACACTTTGGATGAATTTAAAAAAATTATCTAATCTATTCAGGATACAGAGATCTTAAATAATTTAATAAATAATTAAATGGCTATTATTTAGCCATTTAATAATGGCTAAATTAAATGGGTGCCAGAAAGGCACCTGTAAGAGCAAACGAAGATTGCTGCTTGGAACAATCTGCGAAAGAGTCTGCGTTATCTGCAATAAAGGTCTCAAAGGTCTTTTATTGTCACATGTACCAATTAAGGTGTAGTGATATGCGAATTACCATACAGCCGTACAAAAAAAAGCAACAAGACACCCAGCTACATAAAAGTTAACATAAAAGTTAACATAAGCATGCAGCAGATTCCCCACGTTCTTCACTGTGATGGAAGGCAAAAAAGTCCAATCTACTTCCTCTTTATTCTCCTGCGGTCGGGGCGATCGAAGCTCCTGCAGCCGGCGGTCGAAACTCCCGCGTCGGGGCGATCGCAACTCCTGCGGCTTGGAGTTCCCGAAGTTGGTCTCTGACCGCGGGCTCCGTGATGTTGAGCCCGTGAGCACCCACGGTTAGCACTCCGAGGTCGACCCCCTGGCAAAGGGATCGCAAGCTCCGCGATGGTAAATCCACAGGCGACCGAGGTGGAGCTCTCAAAATCGGTCTCCAGCAAAGGCCGCCAACTCCTCAATGTTAGGCCGCAGGACGAACGGAGATTCGATACGGAAAAAATTTGCATCTCCGTTGAGGTAATAGATTAGAAACGTTTCCCCCAACCCTCCACCCCCCACATAAAACAAGCTAAAGAACACTAAAAACATACATTTAACGCATACAATTAAAACACAAAGAAGGAAAGGACAGACTGTTGGCGAGGCAGCCATTGCTGGCGTCACCCGAATATGTAATTCTGTATCACTTTTTTAAAACAAATGTAAAGGCTGGTACCTTGTATTGAATGATGCTTCTGGAATAGATACCAGTCATCTGATATTGGAGGTATATACAAAATGCTGGAGTAACTCAGCGGGTCAAGCAGCATCTCTGGAGAAAAGGAATGGATGATGTTTCGGGTTGAGACCCTTCAGACGGAACAAGGGTCTTGACCCGAAACGTCACCTATTCCTTTTCTCCAGAAAAGCTGCCTGACCCACTGAGTCACTCCAGCATTTTGTGTATACCTTTGATTTAAACCAGAATCTGCAGGTTTTTTTCCTACACATCTGATATTGGACGTCATTCTTGATTGGAGAACTGTTCATGGTGTTTTTCTCAAGGAAATTCATTCTACCTGACAATTTTGCATTTTAAATGTGACTTATTGTCTCTCATCCATTTATTTCTAGGAGTTTTTGTTGGATTGGGGCTGAGTGGGGTCGTGCCTACCCTGCACTTTATGATATCGGAAGGATTTTTCAGGGCTGCTACTATTGGACAGATTGGCTGGTTGTTCTTAATGGCAGCATTATATATCACAGGAGCTGCCTTATACGCTGCCCGTATCCCTGAACGTTTCTTTCCTGGAAAATGTGACATTTGGGTGAGTAATTGGTGATCTTTTTACTTCAAACTTTATAAATGCTTAGTTGACAGGAAGATTTGCTACTTAAAAATTAAAGGGCAGTTATTACACAGAGAGAGAATTATACAACTCTAAAAGATATTTTTAATCTGAACACTGTTGCTCAGATACATTGAATGCATTCATACCTTGTGTATCTGGGAAAAATGCTCTGTGAAATATAGTTGTGCAATTTGTTTAGATGGAGGCATTGATGTTTGGTTTCCATTGCTGGATGTTGACTGTTGATCTTGTTTTTGTTTTTACAGTTTCACTCTCATCAGCTGTTCCATGTTCTGGTAGTGGCCGGTGCATTTGTTCACTTTCATGGCGTCTCAAACCTTCAGGAGTTTCGTCATGGTGTTGGTGGTGGATGCACTGATAATGACTTGCTATGAAACTAATCTCCAATTAGATGTGAAGTGGAACTTTGATCAATGGTATAGGAATTGGTGATGAAATAACTGAAAGATCAAAATTCTTACTACAGTTTAATTTGGGTGAATCAGTCCAATATTGTGTATTTCACGACTAGTGATCAATTTTCTTACCTTTTGGATGATGATATATCATCCAAGTATGCCTAGAAACTAATGGTAACCAAATGAACACAAAAGAATGAGAAGGCCAAATAACATTGGAATACAGGAGTTCACTGCATCAAGAATGGCGTTTTCAGTGGCAACTCTGGGTTTTCAAAGAAGCGATTTTTGTGGTAAAGAAGCAAAAGATACAACATCACAGTCATCACTTGAGGTGTGGCCAACGCATTTGTCAACTGGTCGTCAAATCCCAATGAGAAATTGTAAATTATAAATTATAAGTCAGTATGTAATTTACAAAATTGCTGAATCTGAAGCAAAGTTCTGCTTTAACTGAATACCATATTTATTTCTATGAAAAGATATAAAAGTGGAAGAAAAATTGAAGATAATACTTCCAAGCCGAGTCTGGCTGCTTATAACAAAAGAAAGTTCTTGTAAATAAGATTTCTAACTTTCAGTTAATTAGTAAATTTATATAATAAAAACTTTTGTACAGTAAACATTCGCAAGAGTACCACACACTGTTAACTACATTGCACAAATATTGGTAGACATCAGGTAGTGGAAAGATGCCAGTATAAGAGCAATGCAAAAAGCCTTCTTTGTGAAGGCTTGCCCACTAAGTGTGCTGTGAGGCCTGATAATTTTAATTTTCTATTCTGTCGTATGCTATGTTAATAGATAGCATTTTTGATCATTGAGATCAAACAGAAGGAGGTGTGTGCAAATTTCTATTGATTGTGCACCCACTTCAACTTGTAAGGAATCACATGCATATTTATATATACACGTTTTATATACATATTCATGTATATATATATGAATCATTTTATTTTTACTGTTGTGATGTTCGGTCCATGGGATGGGGAAGTGGGTCTTGCCACTACATTTGTTGGTTAGTTTGTAAATGGTTGATGTAATGTGATATAACTGACCTGTTGCAATTTGCTTTCAGGTTCAGTTAGAAATGGCTCATCAGCTTTAAACCATTTTCAGTTTATTATGTGGATGTTTCAACAAACTAAGATAAAGAAATAGATTTCCTTTATTGTTGAAGGCGTATGGTTCAAAATAGCATTTTCTCCTAATTTCTGAGCACCTTAACACGTAGTAAGGAAACTTTGCAATCAGGTTTCTAGTTAAAGTACATGTTTTGAA
Source organism: Rhinoraja longicauda (assembly GCF_053455715.1). Lineage (NCBI taxonomy): Eukaryota > Metazoa > Chordata > Chondrichthyes > Rajiformes > Arhynchobatidae > Rhinoraja > Rhinoraja longicauda. The sequence goes on along the minus strand of NC_135972.1, from coordinate 5,121,089 downwards.
CAAATCTGAGATTTGAATCTGTCCACTTTAAAATAATTTAGTTAATTCACTGTGCACTCTTAATTTGACATCATATGTTACAGCAGGTGTTATTTAGCCAGCTGTAATGTGTTGATCACAATTTTTTGTTTACAGTTGGAGGTTTTGTATGGAAATGGTGTCGAAAATGTTTACACTTGTCTGATGAAGGACAAATCAGAATTGCATGTGATTAGTACTCGCTAGGACACTGATCTGCCATGTATAATGTTATCTTCCCTCCCACTACCACACTTGCACATACTCCCAACAGTTTGAAGTTTCCGTTGTTTTTGAATTGACTCAAACAGTGGAGTGATGTCTGTGGCGGATCAAAGAGGAAGGTGAATAATTCTCATTCAAGAGTTTTTGTCTGCTGACCGTGAAGTAATATTGACTGGATATATGAAGAAACATGCCAAACCATCTGTAGGGGTGCATCATGGGCAAAGGTGAAGAAAGAAGAGCAACAGAAAAGGGAAATATAGTCTTAACTGAGTAGTTGGATATCACAATCTGGAAATTAACCACATTTAGGCTCTAAAGTTGAGAATTCTATTGTGCCCTTGTAGGGGCTTACATGGATTACTCTTAAAATGAATACCAATATTAATATTTAATTGCGCTGGTGAGATTAGCAAAACAAAGAACAAATCTTTGGTTCAGGTTCTTGGTAAGACCAGAGCTAATATGAATTGTACTTCATGTGGTAGTTTAATTCCTTGTACACAATGTAAAGAATTAATCTATTTGCATGAAATACAAAAGATTTGAACTGAGTGATGTTTAGAATCTTCAAGATTCCATAGAATTTGCCCTCTTGAAATATCTGAGAAGCTTGATTTGAAATGATTTGAATTTGTGGCTGAGATGTTGCCATGCCACATACGGGAGCGGATCTGAATGGTTGGAATTTTTCAGGACTCCAATTTCTTTTTTAATCAGCTGATGTATCCATCAGAAATGAATTATCCTTGAGGCGAGAAATCATTTAAAAACAAAAATCTGCTGTACTTTGTTTACTTGTACTGCATACACAGCACTTGTGCATTGCTTGGTCAAGATTTCTCAAAAGTTTGCCCAATGCCTTATTAGGATCTGTGTTTTGCTTGTTCTGAGGAGTGTTTTATAGTCAATAATACTTCATTTCCAGATAAAATGAGGCCTTGTTTATTTCCCACTGCATTAATTTGAGTATCTCTGGATTAAGTATATATTGGCTAAGGGTGCATAATTGGATTTTTACTTGATGTAAGATTTCAACCAATAATAAAAAAAATAATTTTTGGTCTAGTTTTGTCACAGCAGTTTGATTTGATTACTACCAATTCCAATAGGTCTAACAATTATTGGATTTTTTTAAATTGTCCTTGTTTTTCTCTTCCCCTTTGTCCTACCTCAATTCCCTCCAAAATCTGGCTGAGACTGGACAGTCTCGTCAAATTCTCGCATAACAATATAGCTGTAGGAAAGTAAGGATAGTGTTGGTGGCTCTAGTTAATGAAAGTGCCTCATCCCTGGTGAGATTCTAAGAAATCCTTGTGCATACCATTAACAGGCAAATGTGAGCATTAGTTTCCTCAACACTAATGCTATTAGATCTATCCTGCACTCTTGTGATGAGGTGGCAAAACTCATCAACATGGGACTTAAATTGCTGTGAGCTCAAGTGCTAAAAAGAATCACCCACCCACTGTCTGACCCATGAATCCACTCATATCCCTCTACTCCTTTCCTATCCAAGTATGGCCAAATGCATTTTGAAAATGGCAATTGTATTTGCATCCACCACCTCCTCTGGCAGCTTGTTCTAGATATTGACTATTCTCTAATCCTACTCTTCAGATCATTAAAGACAACTTCTGTCTCGCCTTAAACATGGACCCTCTAGTTATAGTCTCCCCTTCCCTTGCTAAAATACTATATCCTATCTATGCCTCTCAATCCTATAAACCTCTACAAGGTCGCCTCTTACATTCCAGTGAAAATATACACTGCCTATCCAATCTCTTATTACTACAGCCCTTCATTGCAGGCAACGTCCTGGTGAATCTCTTCTGCATTTTCACTATTGCTACAACATTATTACAGTAGTGTGTTGACCAGAACTGTACATACTACAAATGCAGTCAAACCAGTGTTTTGTACACATCCAGCATGCCATTCCAACTCTTGTTCTCTATCCCTCCGCTATGAAGGCAAGTATTCTTAATGCCTCCTTTATTACCCTATCCATTGTTTTTTGCCACTTTCAATAGGCTATGGACTTGCACCCCAAGTTCCTTCTATATATCAGGGTTCCTCACATCCTTACCTTCTACCAGAATTTGACTTTCCATATTGCACTGCGTCGCACTTGTCTGGATTAAAATCCATCTGCTGCCACTCTGCCCGACTTTCCAGCTGATCCATGTTCTACTGTATCCTTGAACAACTTTTTTTGCTATCTTTGTCTCCTCCAATTTTCATGTCATTGACAAACTTACGAATCAGGCTACCCATATTCTCTGCCTCCCAGCACCAAGTCTCTTTTGAGTCCAGTTTTCCAGAATTGTGATCATAAGTAGGAGTAGAATTAGGCCATTCGGCCCATCAAGTCTACTCCATCATTCAATCATGGCTGATCCATCTCTCCCTCCTAACCCCATTCTCCTGCCTTCTCCCCATAACCTCTGATACCCGAACTAATCAAAAATCTATCTCTGCCTTAAATATATCCACTGATTTTGCCACCACAACCTTCTGTGGCAAAGAATTCCACAGATCCACCACCCTCTGACCAAAGAAATTCCACCTCATCTCCTTCCTAAAAGAACGTCCTTTAATTCTGAGGCTATGACCTCTAGTCCTAGTCTCTCCCACTAGTGGAAACATCCTCTCCACATCCACTCTATCTAAGCCTTGTCTTGGTTCCCTTGTGTCTTATTCTTCTTGACCAACATACCATGCAGGACCTTGCCAGAAGTCTTCTGAGGTCCATGTCCTGTCTTACACGATTGAAATCCAACTTCCCCAATTATGTTGTTTCTAAGGACATGCAAGATAGTAAGGCCCACATTTTTTACATAATTCATTTACAATCCTCCAAAGACCAGGGAGGACATGGAGCACTGCAGTATCAAACATTCTGAGATGTCCTGCACATATAGGATGAGTGAGGTCAATGTCCCAATTACAATCCACAGCAAACAAAATAAAGCAACTCCAGTAAAAATAATTCCCATAACTCCCAGCTTCATATTTGGGTAAGAATACTTTAAAATCTGGTTAATTTTGAAGTAACAACTGTTCCTTGTACATGGACCCGGATTTTCTAAATGTACTATCTTGTAATGGCTGATTTCAGAATGAATGAATTGGGTAAAAGAAATCTGAAGTACGCATCAGACCTCCATTTATACAACCAAAGAGAATAATGCCTGTTCCTGTATGTGGTGTGGCCATATATCAGTATTACTGATGCCACACTGCCATTTCTGTTTGTGCACCTTTGCATTTGGATGTTTTATGGCAATAAAGCTTTCCTTGACTTTCCAGTGCAAATGAGTTGTGCTGGGAAATGTTTATTACAGGGCCGCTTACCAGTGATCTGTTTGAAGTGGACCAGTACACTCCATAAGTTGGAGTCTCCTCATTGCCTCTGAAACACAATCCCTAATCCCAGTGACTCATTCCATTAGAAAACCACAGCCGCTGAGGCAGCTCTGCCCCATCTCCACAAATTGTTGCTGGACCTACTGTCTCTGTTGGCAATTCATCATTTTGTCTCTTCCACTCCCCTTTCCCAATCCTAAAATGGGGAATCTTCCTAGCATAGATGCCATTTTCCTTTATCCAAAGGGATTTGTTTTCCCTCTAGGGGTAGTGAGTGTCTCTAATTCTCTGCATCAAAGGATGGTGGAAGCTAATCATTTGAAATATTCAAGATGTAGATCCATAAATATTTAAAGGATGGAGGAATTGAGGGATATGGGGAATTGGCACAGTATCGGAGCATGGATCAGCCGGCCAGGCTTGAGGGGCCTTATGGTCTAATCCTGTTCCTTTCTTCCTGTAAAGTGTTTCCAATACACATCCTAGCTCAAATACGACCTACATGCACTCTTTCCAACTTTAAACTAACTTTTTTTCTCTCTTTTTCCAGTTCTAATGAAGAGTCCTGCAACTGAAATATTAACTCTTTCTTTCTGTAGATGTTGCCTGACCTGGTGTTTCTAGCATTTTCGGTTTTAACTTAACTAACAGCAGTGGCCGAAGCAATAGTGTGGCAAAAGTCATTGCACATAGTTCTTAAATGTACTTATTGGCTCAATATATTCCACAAGCTTGTTTATCTCAACTGTAGCAAGTGCATCACATTGTGACTGCTGTTAGCATATTCAGCCTCGGGTATTTACAGAGTATTTAACCTGAGGGCCTCTGTGAACTTACACAGTGCCTTTGTCTTGTGCAGCTTCATTTGTTTTCCTCTGAATGGCTGTACCGGAACTGATCTCTTTCCTTAAACTTTCATATTGCCTTATTACAGCATAAATAGCCAGAGGTTTGAAAAGAAACATGACACACATGCAGTTTCAAAATGAAATGAGAATTTCTTTCACTGAAAAAGATTTTGTATATAAAAATTGCTGTGGAATTTGAACTGCATGGCTAATATATTTGTTTTAATGTTTATTTGGCAAATGAGCATCGGGTAATATGAATTTTTGCAATATCTTTAATTAACAAGTAAAACAACTGCCCAAAAAGTAGTCATTGCTTAAGGTCCTTGACAAATTCACAGTTCTAACAAATAGAGGCAGCATATTCATTCAGTAACATGGTTACCTTGCTGAGAACAGTGGGTAGGAAAAGGCGAAAGAGTGTGAGAGAAGATTAATTAAATCTCAAATAAAGATAACTCCTGCAAAACCCAATATTCAGCAATGTTTTGCAGGGGTGTACATGTCCAATAGTGAACTCCAGCGGGGTTAAAAGACAAATGACTCTCTGTTGCCAGCCTGCAGACTGCAGTCTTCCTGAGTAATGTGAGCTTTTCTTCTTTTCCTCTCCCCAGGAACACGCTATTAATTTGATGGAGAATGACGTTATTTTTACAGGCCAAAGTGGGCAAATCAGTCACTGCTGTGGTCCATTCCTACTTCTCAGCTTGACTGCTGATATTTGATAGCATATCCCATTGATTCGGTGTAACAGAACCATAAAGTGCAAATAGTACCTTTTTAATTACAATCATGACAACATTTTATAAATCTTAAACAATGACAGCTCTAGTATATACTCCAGAACCATCAATTATTGCCAAATCCTTGGTGAGAAAATTTTCAGTCATGAATTAGCCATCTACCTTGTGCCAAAAACATGAAAATGGTTAAAAGCAGTCAAATGGATTTTAGTTTAACCAATCTCAAGAACAAGACTGTCAACACTTTAATCTCTAGATATAATCTATATCTCTGCTGTACATTTGAGTCAAGCCAGATAACAATTATGTATTGTTTTGCTGCACTTACCATTTTTCCTTTTTTTTTAGTTGGTTAATTAAAGATGACGGAGAACATTGAATCATCCTCATTACAAGCTGTGCACAACTTTACAATAACTTCACTCCTACCCCTAAGATTTATGTCATATAATTTCAGTTTGAAAAGGGTTGAAGAATACTTTGAAAAGTTAGATTAAACTTCTTGTTTTGTAAATTCATCAAAATGCATGTTTTTCAGGGAATTAGCATCATGCCCAAGCCGAAGTATGGAATTTGTTTGTGGAGTCCTACAGAGAGAAAAATAGCCCATTAATGCAAATTCTGCTTTGTTCTCTACCTTCCCTAGCTCCAATGGCCCTCCCTGACTCAGTCTGATGGAGGGTCTCAACCCGAAATCTCACCTATTCCTTTTCTCAGCGATGCTGCCTGACCCGCTGAGTTACTCTAGCATTTTGTATCTATCTTCGGTGTAAACCAGCATCTGCAGTTCCATCCTACACATTGAGGTTTCTGCAGGTTTAAAGAAGAAACACCCATGATATAACATTGGATACCTATGAGGAAGAAGACCTATTTATGATGAAAAGTTCAAAGATCTAGGAAATGAACGCAACGCAGCCACAGATCCATTCTAGCGTTAGTGTGTGCTAAAATTAATGAAGAAATAGATGCATAACATATTTATACACTGCAAGGGTAAAAATTGTAAATCATATATTTACCACTTCCCACATCTGCAATAGTGTAATCTTTTGTGCAATGACCTGGAGCATTACAGTTACAAATCATGTTGCTAACATATTTATGCAGGGTCATTGACATTACCCCCTGTGATAATCCATAACAGGCATTGGATTGGGCAAAGGCTGGTGCTCTGAAGGTGATGGTGAAGTCTTTGTTATTAGGTACCTCCTGATATATGGGGTGTAATTGACATTTTCCAGTTTTGTTGTAGACTCTTGCTGTGAGGGCAGCATTACAGAGAGGGGCCAGGTATTCAGAGAATCTAAGAGAGAAACAAGGAACTGTAGATGCTGGGTTATGAAAATGGACACAAAGTGCTGGAGTAATTCAGCAGCTCAGGCAGCATCTATGGAGAACATAGATAGATGACCGTTCTTTAGGACCCTTCTTCAGAAATAGGTAGAGAACCTTCATGGATGTTTAATGTATGCCCCATTCTTTTGTATGTTTCACTGAACAAGTGGACGATGACTGGCATCTGTTCCCAATGCACAAGTAAGAACACTGTGCTCTGCAGCTTAATGATTAAAGTTGAAGAGAGTTTGGTTCTGGAGTAGGGATGATGTATGTTCAACTTGTTCCCATTTCACCCCCTGTAGATTAACTTCACTCCACCTGGAAGCTTGTTGGGGGTGAGGTGCAGTATTGTGGAAAGAAATATTGAAAATGTATGGGCAAAGATGCGACCTTGGTTGGGATCCTTCATCTGGAGTGAAAGGGAAAAGATAGTGAGTATAAGGGGATGAATGGTAAGGGTGGGTTATGTGCTGCCAAGCCATAAGTGGATCCAGGTGAGAAGGGGTTGATTAACAGAGTAAGATGGGGGGGGGGGGGGGGGGGGGAGGGGATGCACATAATAGAATCCGTTAGAAAAGGAAGCATGGAATCAAATCAGGAAGGTCAGATGGGTAGGTAGGATCAGTAAGGATAAGGGATCCCAGTTAGGAGAGTGCATGGGTGATTGACTAAGTGGGTGGAGGAGGGGGAAAAAAATTGGGTGATAGGAGACAGGGGAAGAAGTAAAAAAGAAGGGTGTATGAGGACCTGGGTAGACCAGAGGGGCAGAGGAGAAATACGTTACTTGAAATTATTGAGAAAGGACACTTGTCTATGATAGCGAATCTGGGTGAGGATGTGATTTGAAGAGCAATAGAAATCACAGAGGCGGAGCAGTGAGAGAGGGGGGAAGAGAGGAGGAGAACGTCAAAGTGAACATGCCTTACAGAATAACTGCTGGGGTTTTATGCCCAAAACCTATTCCCCATTTGTTGTGTAAACTCATCTATTAGACTACAACAAAAGCAACATTCCTTCAGAAGGTGTAGCTCCTTTCTTAGAGGTTTGTGTTAAATATAAGGAATTTATTAAACTAAAAGTGCCATGGAGATTATTGCAATTATTGAAGATTGCTGCAAAAAGAATATCACTGAAAATCCAAATGAATATTTGCAAGAATCAACATAATTGTATCAAGGAATTTTCAATCACTGGGGCTTCCGCCATCAATCAAAGATGTCGATTTTAACTTTCTAACACCTAAAGTAAAAGTCAACGACAAAGAACAATAGGAACATTCGGAAGGTAAGGGTAATAATTAAAATTTGTAAGAAATACAAAAAATAATATTTTCATGATTGTATAGAATATCTTAATGTTAAAGATATATTATTAGAGTGGAGGTCACCAGTTATTGATACAAATTATATTAATTAAAAGTATCAAGTCTAATATTCAGCTCACTCACCTCATATGGGTGTGTCCCCTTGTTTGCATGTTTAACACTTGATTCCCAAATCAGGCATTCTATTCCGAGCTCAACCCCAACAAGAGATTATTAGGAGAACAGAGAAAATATGTAAGGGATGTTTTCAAAACTCCTTTGAAGAAATTGTAAAGTGCCATTTACTCTTGGGAATCCTGGCCCATGACTGATCAAAACAAAGAAGTTCTTGTGATGACAATATTCATACAAAGCCAGATCAATGAAAGATACAAAATAAATCAACTAGAGGAGCTAACAATTGCTGCATAAGTTAAAACAAAACTATGAAAAGACTGTAGGAGGTAGATGAACCATGATATTCACCTTGAGGACTGATTAACTTTATAATAACCAGGATGAAAGGACAGAGCAACTTGTCTAAGTTTGCGCCCCATGTTGGGCAGCAGAGTGAAAACGTCCATCCGAGAACAAAGTTCTCTTTGGATCTTGAGGGAAAAACAGCTTAAAATATTTTCTAAAAACTGGTGATTTCCCGTTACTGGAGGGTGTGGTGGGTTGCATTCCTAGAAAACAGTCGTATCGTGATTTTTTGTAACAGGAGCCACCTTATTTCTGCATATGCCAAGAAATGTGAGGTTGAGAATTTTTTAAAAACTTTTTTCACACAAAGTTCGTAAGGAAGAATTTCTATTCTGTGTCCCTTATATTAGCAGACTTTGCGAATTCCAGAAAGGTGAATTTCCATTACCTGAACTACAGTAATGTGGGGGTCACCTTGAGTACAAAGCTGGAAAAGATGGAGTAGCAGAATGTTTGAAGGTTTCAAATATCCAGAGCAGTGTACAGATGAAACTTCATAATTAATTAGGAAGCTAATAGTGAACTGATAATACAAAAGGTTAGGCTGGATACGGATGTGATCAGACCCACCTGGAACATGGGATATAGTTCTGGGCATTAAATGTTCGAGTGGATATTATCCACTTTATTATTTCGCCCCATCGTGGAGTTTTACTCATGTTCATTCCTTCTCCCCTTTCACCACCTCTGTTTTGTTAAAATCTGTTAAATTTGTACTATTTTCCAATTTTGACAAATAAATCCAGGCAAGAAATATTAATGCAAGCTAACGTATCATCACCAGAATAGGCAAAATTAGAAAATAAGCACATATTCAATTGCAGAAAAGGAGGGGTGAACAGAACAATGTCAGTGTAAGAGTGGACATTAAGAAACACTGATGGTAAACAGTGGTGATGAGGGCTGCTTCACATGGGAGGGTGTTTGGATTGCTAGAGGTGGGAGGTTGAGGTGAGAAAGGCAGGTGTTGCAGCTTGTTTCAGTTTCATGCCAAGCAAGCAGAATTGAAAGAGTGAGTCAGGGAGTTGCAGAGGAACAGTTCTTTCAGAAAAAGGAGAAGATGTGCCTGATGGTGACCATGCAGAAGATAGCAGAAATAACAAAAGTTGTTGAATGTGAAACTCATGAATTGGAAGGTGAGGACAAGAGGAACTCGGTCCTTTGGATGGGAGGAGAATGAGCGAGAATATAAACAAATGGGATTCATTGCAGAACCCGGCCCTTTGGTCCATCAGTTGCATGCTGGCCATTAACCACACACTTAACACTAATATATTCCCATTTTTAAAATTTCTGTACATTCTCACCAACTTTCCGCAGTAGTAAGGAAATGAATCCAATTAAGAGTCTTGTCAACAATGTGGAAGGAAAGCCATCATGCTGGAAAAATACATCTCCGAAGCATTGCTATGGAAAGGGTCATCATCAACAGAAATGTGACGATCTGGAGAAATGGAAAATGGAATGGAGTCCTTACAGCAAGCAGGCGAGAGGAATATGGTAAGAGAGGCGCAGGAATATGTTGTAATTGACAGTGATGATTAACTTATACCCTGAATGAGAAATTGGGAAGTTGCGAAAGGAAAGGGAAAGGTCAGAGGTGGTGATGCACAGACTCCAGATGGTTCTGAGTTTGGTTCAGCTGAATTGGAAAGGAAAGGCGATTTAGTTTAGAGATACAGCGTGGAACCAGGTCCTTCAGCCCACCGAATCCGCACCGACCAGCGATCTCCGCATACTAACGCTATCCTACACACACTAGGGACAATTTTACATTGATACCAAGCCAATTAACCTACAAACCTGTACGTCTTTGGAGTGTGGGAGGAAACCGGAGATCTCAGAGAAAACCCATGCCAGTCACAGGGAGAATGTATAAACTCCGTACAGATAGCACCCGCAGTTGGGAACAAACCCAAGTTTCTGGTGCTGTAAGGCAGTAGCTCTACTGCTACGCCACCATGCTGTTGAAACATGTTCCAAACAGAAGATTGAATGAATAATAAAATGTGTGGCTCATATCATCTGAAGTGAGAAAATGCTACATTGTGGAGATATGCAATTTTAAGAATCATCTCGTCGATGTATCTGAGTAATTCAATAAGTTTCACCTAGCACTTGACCTTACCACGAAATAACCAAGAGATTAGTGAAGAAGACTGAGTTGGCATATTCTGAAGTGGGACCCTCCATCACACCATCTGAAGAAAGGACCCGACTCAAATGTCACTTCTCAATGTTCTCCAGAGATGCTGCCTGATCCACGAGTTACAGTCTTACAGCATGGAAAAAGGCCCTTCGGCCCAACTTGCCGACACCAGCCAACATCTCCCATCTACACTAGTCCCACCTGCCTGCGTTTGGCCCATACCCCTCTAAATCTGTCCTATCCAATACCTATCTAAATGTTTCTTAAACATTGCAATAGTCCCTGCCTCAACTACTTCTGCTGGAAGCTCGTTCCATACACCCACCACTGTAGCACTTGGGGTGCACTTACTTTCGCACTTTTTATTTCTACTATTCTTAAAATAAATTGACACAGAACTTGATACAAGAAAGTCCAGAGGTGATACCTTCAATGAACTTGTGAAATGAATTAACAATGATGTTAAGTTTCCAAGATCAACACAAGCAACTCCAACAAAACACTTAAGTGCTGGAGGAACTCAATGGGTCGGGCAGCATCTGTGGAGGGAATGGACAGGTGACATTTTGGTTTGGCACTCTTCTCCAGTCTGAAAAAGGGTTCCGACCTGAAACGTCACCTGTCCATTTCCTCCACAGACACCTGACCCACTGAGTTCCTCCAACACTGTGTTTTGTTCAAGATTCCAGCATCTGCATTTCCTTGCATCAATTTGCAACTCCATTTCTGTTATAAAGAATAAGGAAAATTCAAGGCCCAATCAATTGGTTAAATATGTAGATTTGTGAGGAATATTGAACTGGTATCACCTTTCCTCTTTCAAATAATGTGTAAATAATTGCACTTTACATGATATCTTCATCACATATATTTCATTATATTAATATGCACAGTCTGAGGAAACACAAATAAACCAGATCCACATAGTTTCCTATATGTTACTCGACAAACAACCCACTTACTGTATTCAAGCCCAGGAACTCACATAGGTGTGTATCCCATAGAGCCCAAACACCAGCCGGTAACAGTCTTCCTTTTTTGATCTTGTCTTCAATATAATAATAGTGGAATAGGATGAAAACAATGAAGCATAAATTAAGCCTTTTATAATGTGCTGACAGCCTAATTTTTTTTGTGGTCTCCATATCAATGATTTTCACGTCTGATCAAATTTCTATGGTCACATCACTCCACGACGATTAATGCCCGTCTGAGAAAGCTGCAGGTACAACAATGGAAAAATCTTATTGGTCTTTTCACAATGTTCAAAGCTGGTTTATCCATAAATTGATGAGTAACTAAAAAAACCAGAGCACTGATTGACACACACCCAAAGTCACACTCTTGTCTGCAAGAACACACATAATGCACATCAATGTACTTACAGTATAAGAAAATAACTGCAGATGCTGGTACAAATCGAAGGTATTTATTCACAAAAGAGAAGCCCATTCCTTCTCTCCTGAGGTGCTGCCTGACCTGCTGAGTTACTCCAGCATTTTGTGAATAAATACCTTCAATGTACTTACATGTACACACGTGTATGTCTATTTCGAAGATAGGCACAAAAAGCTGGAGTAACTCAGCGGACAGGCAGCATCTCTGGAGAAAAGGAATGGGTGACGTTTCGGGTCGAGACCCCTCTTGCAATCAGCTCTGTAATAATTTGGCTACAATCATTTTTCATCAGGACTTTAATTATTACTTTCCACTGAAAAAAATGTTTTGTGAAAATCTTAAAAGAAAGCTAAGCATTTTAAGCCAGAACCCACAGGGTTTTCATTCACCAGAATGTTGGAAATTACTATTAAATCATAGTTATTGACAATGTAAAATCTGCTAATGTACTTTATGAAAATGCAATTTAAGTTCTAAGCATCAGTTCTTTAAATTCCTGTGATTTTAAAATGGATCACTTGCTGGCAAATGAAGATGTTTACCAGCTTCCAGCTGTAAGAACAGAGTGCAGTGGCTAGCACAGTGGCTATTAACTTCAGCATCTGCAGTTATTTTCCTACACAACTTGTCAGTCTACGGGCAGTGAATATACACCAATAAGCCAAAACATTATGACCACTGACAGGTGAAGTGAATAACATTGATTATCTTGTTACAATGGCACCAGTCAAGGGATGGGATATATTAGGCAGCAAGTCAACAGTCAGTTCTTGAAGTTGATGTGTTGGATGCAGGAGAAATGGGCAGGAGTAAAGACCTGAGCAACTTTGACAAGGGCCAAATTGTTATGGCCAGACGACTGGGTCAGAGCATCTCTGAAACGGCAAGGCTTGTGGGGTGCTCCCAGTCAGCAGTGGTGAGTACCTACCGACAGTGGTCCGAGGAGGGACAAACCACAAACCGGCGACAGGGTGTTGGGCGCCCAAGGCTCATCGATTCTCTAGGGCAACGAAGGCTATCCCGTCTGGTCCGAACCGACAGAAGGTCTACTGTGGCACAAGTCACAGAAAATGTTAATGGTGGTCACGGGAGGAATGTGTCACAATACACAGTGCATCGCACCTGCTGCATATGGGGCTGCGTAGCCACAGACCGGTCAGAGTGCCCATGATGAAATAATGTTTTGGCTCATCAGTGTAGATCAGTAGGTATTTATTTCACAAAATGCTGGAGTAACTCAGCAGGTCAGGCAGCATCTCAGGAAAGGAATGGGTGACGTTTCGGGTCGAGACCCTTCTTCAGACTTCTTCAGTGTAGATCAGTAAATGGGTTAGAGATGCCACTCAGAACAGTAGCATGGTGGCAAGGGGAACAGGAACAAGATACCATAGCACATATGTCAAGGGAATGGCAGCTTCCATTATACCTCCGCTTGATACATTTCAACACACTGAGAGCCTACATATTAAAAAAAATGATTTGACAGCGAGACCCTCAGTGCACTTGGCAGGCTACATTCCAGTTGCAGAGCTCCAACTTGGGTACTGTCAATTTGCTTGGGTCCAAGACCACACTGTCGACTATGGAGAATGGTTTGCACTTTGGGGACTCCAGGGATAACTGCTTTGATGGACGATTGGACTGTTACTGTTGCATCTCTAGGATTTGCATCGTCCCAGCCCGGAGAATGCGGATGGAACCTTTAGCCTGTACATAATCCCCTATGTTCCTCCTTCCTACTTCACAGCATCCATAGAGAATGTGATGAACATCTTGCACACACACACTCTGCACAGAAAACTGACACATTGTTTCTGTTACCAGGGTAGCTTGGTTGGGACCAACAGTCATACCAGGTCTGCTCCGATATTAACTCCATTACTTATTTCATAGGTAATAGACTACATTTCCATTAAAACACAGTCTCAGCAACTCTGTAAAGATCAGGTCTGTCGTAGTTTTGAACGTCCACATGCTGTGTACTCTCCATCTTCTCACAGCCTGAGCAGTGTTTTGCTGCCTTCCTTTTTAATGCTATTCAGCATTGATTCAGGAGCTGCAGTGCCCACCTCACCCCCCCCCCCCCCTTCAGCAATTAATAGATAAAAGTTCAGTGAAACATTTATTGCACCCCCCCACCCCACCCCCAAACTGCTTCATACTGCCGTTATTTAACAGAAAGCAGTTGGAAAACAGCCAAAAAAGCCCCCAAAATGCAATGAAAAGCATGAAGGAAATGGAGAAATGTGAGACATCAGAGTGAGGGAAGATGCAAGTTTGCTGCAGAAAGGTACAGCTTTAATAGGAGTGGATACCACCAATTATCAGGAGCTATAACACAGTATTTTCTTCTTCATGACTTCACCTAACTTCAAACATTTAGATTCCACCCATCCACTATCCAAACTATAGCATTCCTTTTAATTTTCTTTCTTAACTTTCATTCTGGGATGCACTTTGATTTGGGGTGCTGTGGAATTTAGATATGGCTCAGTAAATAGCACTATTGCCCCAAAAGATTTTAATTTCATCTCTCGCTCCTGAGAGCTGTGCACAGAAACCTGGGCTGGTGCCATGGGAAATACTGGGGCAGGAGTCCAGCACTGTCCAACCTACTGTCTTACAAATGGGGCATTAAACTGAGGCCCTGTCTGCCCTCATAGATACAAAAGACCATAGATATCAAAGAACAGCAGGAGTGCTATTCTGGTGTCCTGGCCATTATTTATCCCACAATCATTTTTTAAAAGAATGGTTTAGCAGTTATTTATGCAGGTTTAGTTTGTGCAAATTAGCTGCCACATTTTCTCCATTGCAACATGGCTATGCTTATGTCCTTTGTTTCCATTAACATTTTGTGATATTGTCAAAAAGTTATGAACGGTACTGAATGGTATACTATAAACAAAACAATTTTTTCTATGACCTGCACAGAATTTGACCATTCAGTAAGGATGGAAAATACTGACTATTCCAAGGCTGATAGTGGCAACACATGTGAAGACTTCCAAGCGGCAAAAAGATCATTCTAACCAAACGCGTTAAGTGTGAGGGCAGAGGAGAGCTCCTGTCAAAGAGACATGACTTTGGAGCTTTCCCCAACCAAGGCATGATGAATATATCTCTAGCAGCTTTTGTTTTGGCGACTGTTGACTTTTCCTTGTTAAAAAGTTCTGAATCTTTTCCTGTAAGCCTCTGATTTCAATGCGTTTGCCACATGGATTTCCGAACAATATATAGCATCAGAAGTTGGATGTTATCCATGGAAAATAAAAGAAAGCTATTAATCTAAACTGCTGTAGAATTCCCATTAAATGAGGAGAAAAAACAGAAGTCAGTGCAAGTGAATAAGTCAGAACCGTGTGCATGGAGATTCACTGTACAAGTGTTAAATATCAGGCAAAAACTAAATATGGCAAGAACTGATGTTGGTTATAGACTTTCTCAGCAGGTTTTTGTTTCTCTAGGTTTGATGAATTGCATCGCTGTAAAAAAAAGTCATTGGGAGAGCAAGTGTACAGTGTCTGATATGGCTGATATAACAGAAATTAGTCAAGTAAACAAAATGATTAATTGCATGGTTGCTGAAGCAAAAAAGATTTTTGTTTCATTCAACTTGGCAGCTGGTGAAAATAAAAAGCATTACAGGGTAATAGGAAATTGGTATTGCTCAAAAAAGGTAATTTCCCCACAAGTGCCATATGTCTGTATGTCCAGTCAAGTACATGGATTAGAAAATATATAGTGTCAAGCCCAAGGAGTTTTGTAATAAATCCAGCAAGTGTAATTCATGCAGTTTCACAGCACAGTAGGGAGCAGTCCCATTCATAAGTACTAAATCCCACTGTGCAGGGGAAATGGACATTTTTGCAATTGTATGTTATTTTAGCAAGAAACACATATACCAAAAGGAAATGATCCCAAGCTGGCCAAGAGAAATATTTCTGGATATACTGTATATTAGCTCTTTTTTTTGGAAATGATTACAATTTGTTTGAAAATATCATGAGTGGCAAACTAATTTTAACTCCTGTCAGTACACTGACACAAATGTTGAAATGTCATAGATCTAATGACAAAGACAAGTCATTGATCAGCACATAGGATTATGATATTATTGCGACCACCGAGACATGGGTCACACAAAAAACTGCAGATGCTGGAATCTTGTGCAAAATATGAAGTGCTGGAGGAATTCAGCGGGTCAGGCGGCATCTGTGGAGGGAATGAACATTATGTTTCAAGTCGAGATTCTTCTTCAGACTGATGGAGTAAGAGAGTAAGCAGTGAAAGAGTGGGGCTCATTGGGGAGCAAAGGAACAATTAGGAACAAACACCAATTTTACACTAATCTCTGAAGCTGCTAGTGTAGCCCACTGTTGCAATTTCACTTTGGATTTCACTAACAACTCCCCATCTTCCGCTATCTAAATGCTGGCATATACATTTCTTGTTCACGCAGGGTCATTTGCCAAGAGATTGTATCACGTGAATTGGTTTGCACAGTGATATGCATCCAATATCCACGTAATACAAGGTAAATTACATTGTTGATCATTTCCAAGTAAAATCTTGTCAGCTGCAAAACCGGGGCAATCACTCCTGCCCGTCTGTGTCATTTCTGTAGGTCCCACATTGCCTTCTTCAATCACATCAGGCCCCACAGATCTAGAGTAGAAGCAAATTATCCTTAATCTCGGGGGCATGCCTGAGAAGAGAACACACGTCATGATTTAACACATCTTAGGAAGAAACACATTGACAGCAACTAATTTTTGTGATTTATCTGGTACCGCATGTAATGATGTTTCAGCACATCAAAATACAATGACATCTAACTTCTAGGCATATGAGTTACAGGCATCAATAGACACTACCATCTTTTGTTTCCTTTCCAGAACATACGAACCTTGGAAATTGGAACAGAACGAAGTAATTTGGTCCTTCTCTGCTATTCTATGAAAACATTGATGATCTTCTGCCTCACGTCCATTTTCCCATGCAACCCCAAGATCTCATAATTCCCTCGTAAATTGTTGATTTGTTCTTTTCATACACACAGTGCCTCTTGTAGACATAGCTTCTGATACGTGCCCGATATATATGAGTGTTGATGATGGCCCAATGTGATGGATGCAGCCCTGGGTTCCAAAGGATTCAGTGGCGAATGGCTCCTGCCATGGTTCACTTCCTTTTGGTTAGAAAAATCAGCCCCTAAATCAGATTTGTGTGCTTGCTAAATGGAGACACTCCATGCAGAGCATGGCCAAGTGAGAATTACTTAACATTTACAAAAGAGGAAATTTATAAATATAATCCTGTGTTTAAGTGAGTTTCCCAACCGAATGTTGCTCAATGTTTCAAATTGAAATTATTAAAATTGCAGCTAAATAAGCAAAAAACACAAACTAATACTGTATCAAGAATTTATTATGTAGAAAGAATGAAGCTCAAAAGAAGTGAAGATGTCCATATAAATCTTCCCAGAACAGAAGGGGGGCAAAGAGGAATTTTCCAGGTTCAATCCACATTACCGGAAATAATGATGATGACTTTACTACACTATTACACAGTGCTGTTTTTGCAACGGTGAATATCAAAGTTTTAGAATTTTAATTTGATTTTTATACTTTTTAGAAATTATTTTATTAAATTAGTTGATTTGTCCCAAATCAAAACAGAAGAGGGCGGTATATTGATGAAAAAAAATTGTTGATTGAGCTTAATTTTTAATTGATATGCGTGTCAGCACCTTATTGACAACAAAAATAGCACTGGTGTTACACATCACAAGCTCCAGAGAAAGATTCACCCAATGTAGTGCAGCTAATGCTTCTATTAGCCAATAACAATTAGAAGTATGTACAGATGGATTTTTTGCACTTTAACTTTCACATTTTGGAACCCCCATCTTGGGATAATTCATCCAGCTTCTCGCAGCATTTCTCTTGTTTCCCAGTTGTCCTACTCTAAATGCAGACGAAAAAACAGTATTTCAGAGACCAAAGATGAAACATTTTCAATTAAAGCATCATCCAATATCAGAAGCTTGTCAACTGTTTAATGGAAATAGACTTGACTGATCAGACTTGGCTGGAGCCTTCACAAACGTTTCCAAACCAGTGTCAATGTGGTGTATGGTGGCCATCACTTCTGTTTGGACATCATAAAACAGCAGCAGCCATGCCCAGATTAAATGCTAGCAGTGCTCCAGACAGAGAAATGCCTGAAACCCCTCCACACTCCTCTGCGTTTTCCTGTTGAGACAAAGTGACCAGTCCTTAACTCACACATTTAAGTTACTTTCTCTTTTCCTCCCAATATTCTTCTGCATACTGCTGAAAAATGTAGTCCATACTTAGATAGTACTATGAATAATTGCAGCCCACCACGACCTCATCCAAATAGGTGTTCTCAATGTTTCAGCCAAAGCAGCCAAAATGCTCAGACTATGTGACTGGATTGTAAAGGGTGTGGGTGGATGGAGGAAGATGGGCGGCATGGTGGCGTGGCGGTAGATTTGCTGCCTTTCAGAGCCAGAGATCCGGGTTCGATCCTGACAATGGGTGCTTGTCTGTACGGAGTTTGTATATTCTCCCCGTGACCTGCCTGGGTTTTCTCCGGGATCTTCAGTTTCCTTCCACATTCTAAAGACGTACCGGTTTGTAGGCTAATTGGCTTGGTAAAATTAGAAATTGTCCCTAGTGTGTGTAAGATAGTGTTAGTGTGTGTGGGGATCGCTGGTCGGCGTGGACTCGGTGGGCCGAAGGGCCTGTTTCCATGCTATATCTCTAAACTAAACTAAAACTAAACTGGGCAGTGAGCACTATAAGAAGATACCGCCCCAAGATAGTCATGCAAAAGTGGGGAAAAAAAGGGAAGGGAATTATCACAGATGCAGCTGGTAGTAACTACTTCTTTGGCATGGAATACATCATTTGACCTCCAGTCTTCATGCTGATACATCACAGTCCCTTTGTGCATTTATCTTGGTCAACAGACATTAAAAAGGAACATCTTTGTATTTGTTTGGTGACACTGTTGAAATGGCACCATCTAAATTGTTCTTCTTCTAACAGATGCATATTTGACTTCTTAAAAAATGCAAGGTTAACGTGCTAGGGAATTTAAGGTAGTCAGAAAATTACTTCATAGCATTGCACAGTGGACAAATCAGTGTATCGCATGTTGTTTGCATAGATATCATCAGATATCATCTTAAATAAAATGTATATAATATTCACTAGTTTTTGTCATGAGATTATGGGATTCAGCTACTGAAGCATAATTATTGTATTTAACAGAGCCAATAAGAATAGGTACAACAAACAGATTGTAATAATCTATTTTACTTTGTTACACACTACATGTGTGTTCCACCTTTTTGTTGTAGAACATTTAGTCCTGAATTGCACCTTACCTCAGGATGAAAAGCATGACATGTATCAGGTCGACGTCTTAACTTCTGTGATCGCATACGCTGGCATTTAACAGATGCATTATTTACATTGGAGTTAAGGAAGTAGATTGGGACTAAAGAGATTATTGAGATAAAACATTTAACAGCAATGAGACTTCCAGTTAGTCTGTCTACATACACACCATGTAGGTGCATTAGGAGATGCAGAGATATCTTATGTTAATACATGGCATCATCCCCAAGAGGTTCACATTAAACCAGAAAGAGGCAGAGATCATAAGGTCTTAACTGATAGGAGCAGAATTAGGCCATTCGGCCCATCAAGTCTACTTTGCCATTCAATCATGGCTGATCTATCTCTTCCTCCTAACCCCATTCTCCTACCTTTTCCACAAAACCCTTGACACCCTTACTAATCAAGAATTGATTTATCTCTGCCTTAAAAATATCCATTGACCTGGCCATCACAGCCTTCTGTGGCAAAAAAATCCAGATTCACTGCCCTCTGACTAAAGAAATTCCTCCCCATCTCCTTCCTAAAGAAACATCCTTTAATTCTGAGGCTATGACCTCTGGTCCTAAACTCTCCCACTACTGGAAACATCCTCTCCGCATCCACTCTATCCAAGCCTTTCACTATTTGGCATGTTTCAATGAGGTCCCCTCATTCTTCTAAACTCCAGCCTAGTGCCGTCAAACGCTCATCATATGTTAACCTACTCATTCCTGGAATCATTCTTGTAAACCTCCTCTGGACCCTCTCCAGTGCCAGCACATCCTTCCTCATATATGGTGCCCAAATGTGTCTCGATCACCCATTAGTTACACAGAATTAGCGGGGAGGATTTCAATAAAAAATCTTTGGGTACCAATAATGCAGCTGTCGAAGGGAAGCAACAATAATAAAATGAGCATGGTACAAAGGCGCATGAAACCTAAGTGTAAGCAGAAAATAAAATACTGAAATAGCCTTAGAATTTAGGATGAATCTTCTTACTTGGCTTTTAACAATTGACTCGTACAGCCCACTACAGAGCAACCACAGACAAACAGTATTTTCAGATGGAATTTGGATCTTTTGTTCACCGCATTGATCTAATAATAGTATCACTGCTGTTACAATATTCTGGGCAGTTTCAGCAGGACTTTCCAGCATTTATTCCCTCAGTTTCCAAGCCTTTGGAAATGAAGGGGTGCAAACAGCAAGTGGAAAGTCTATCATCCCATCCTTTTCTATTACCTGTATACTCCAAGGTATTTGTGTCAAGGCATTTGATACAGCATCTGATATATCTGAAATCTGTAGGAAATATGTATTGTGCATGAAATTACTTTAATTTCTAAATGTCATGGTTTATGGAGTAAATTATTAAAGGATTGGACATGCTGGATGCAGGAAACATATTCCCGATGTTGGGGGAGGTCCAGAGCCAGGGGCCACAGTTCAGAATAAGGGGTAGGCCATTTAGAATTGAGATGAGGAAAAACTTTTTCACATAGAGAGTTGTGAATTTGTGGAATTCTCTGCCACAGAAGGCAGTGGAGGCCGATTCACTGGATGCATTCAAAAGAGAGTTAGATAGAGCTCTTGGGGCTAGCAGAATCAAGGGGTATGGGGAGAAGGCAGGAACGGGGTACTGATTGTGGATGATCAGCCATGATCATATTGAATGGCAGTGCTGGCTCGAAGGGCCGAATGGCCTACTCCTGCACCTATTATGTATCTATGTAAGTATAATTTGATTATGAAATGCAAGAGTAACAAATAAACTATTACATCTTTTCACATTTTTGGACCATTGTTGCCTTCTCGATACAATAGATGATTAGGTGGGTGACGGGGCTGATGGAACTCTGTAATTGATTTAACAAACCGACAAACAAATAATTATAAATCCACAAAATTAAAGATTTCCAATGCAGGGGAGAGGGAGGGGTGAAGGGGATGGGGAGGGGGGGATGGGTGAATGGGAGGGGGGATGGGGGGGAGGGGTGAAGGGGATGTGGAGGTGAGGGGGGAGGGATGGGGGAAGGGGTAAAGGAGATAGGGAGGGAGTGGGGGAGTGAAGGAGATGGGGAGGAGGGAGGGGAGGGGATGCTGCACCAATGCAGGAGAGGTTTGGACCCAATGGGTCCACTTGGTCTAGTTACCTATTAAAAATCTGAGAACAAATATTGCAGGTTACTCTAACACCTTTTGTGAAAGTCGCCCAAAGATCAAGAATTTGCAAGATGGCAGAATTTTTTTTTCTTGGATTTGTCTGCGTATTGCTGCAGTGAAACTGATACTGTTGATTTCAGCATGGTGTTCCTTACTCAGCTAAGTGAAGTTTTTGCAGTTTAAGCCATTTAATCCAGTGCCTGTGATCTTTGCAGCCAGCTATTGAAAGGTCATTTCAAATTATAGGCAACATTCTTTTAATGGATGGAAATGTTGTTGCTGAGTGATTTTCTGTTACTCTAGGGAAGGAGGAGTGGGAGAGTGCTTACTAAGGATGCAGCACTGAGACAGGCTATTAAAACAGTAACTACAGGAGGCACAAAGAACTGCAGATGTTGGTTTACAAAAAAAGACACAAAGTGCTGGAATAACTCAGTGGGGCATGCAGCATCTCTGGAGAACTGCAGGAGGCTCCCTAATAAGACTCCCCGAGGGAGGGTGGAAGAAGTTGTCAGGGTCGTGTATAGACTATGGACACAAGTAACAGACCTGCTGAGTTATTTTGTGTTTTTCATGTGTAGATTATATGGTGAAGCTTGCTATACAGAAAAATGGAAAGCCCTGCTGACTAGGCCATAGCAAAACCTCATAGATTCTTCTCTGTGCACGTAAAGAATTCAAATGACCTCCCTAATGTAACAATGAACAGAAACCTGTGAGTTCAGTCCAAGATCAGGAGGAGCAGCCTGGTATGATCCTACGGTTATGAACTTTAGAGTGACTGTGACATTGACCCCCAAGGGCATATTATTCCTGGTAGATATTTGAGACTGCATTTGAGGTCACAGTAGGTTATAGATCTTATAAAGATAATGAAGTCTGGGTTTTGGTCCTTCAAATAGCACAGTTTCAGGGAAATTGTAGTAAGTAAAAGCTGGTTGTTCTATGAAATGATAAAGACTGTTTAAATCTGTTCCACTTGCCCAATTAAAAGAAAGAATGGGTGCAAATGCCGGGTACTGAGATCTAGGGGTTTTCATGTGTCTTTTTAGATACTGTTGGACGTTACCATTTGAAACTGTTCATCCTGGTACGACATATCTTGCAAGTTTAGCTGAGATTGAGAATTTACCATGTAGCTCAGGGATAAACCATTTTAATCTGCATGCAACTATTTAAAAAAAGTTTTAGGTTTACTACAATTGCTATACTTGTAAATTTATTTTAAAAAAATTGTCAAATTGCCTTTGATGGAAGTGAGCTCTTCAGAATGTAAATGTTTTGATGATATCTCATTGTGCTGTCCTGAGCACACATGCTTGCTTTAGATGACGAGATTAATAAAGGGAATATCTATGGGCTCGATCATATTGAGCTGAACATTATGGCCAGCAGTTCCACATTGACCCACGTGCCCTGAGGTAAGTCCCTGACTTATGCAGACAGGCTGTAAATCCAGGATTTCCTGAGTGACTGATGGTGCCAAGAGACAGGTGGTGACAGAGCCCAGTTTTGCTGGGATGCCCCAGATCTATGCTGGGGATCCCCTTTCCAACCGATAACACATCCAACCTTGCATAGTGTTGGAGATCCCACTATATTTAGTGGGATTGCTCAGATTGTGGAGTAGGGAAGGCACATGAATTTTCAGAAATATTTAGTTTAATTATTTGCAAGTGATTTTATTTGCTTTTTTTGGGGACATTTTGGAATAATTTATTGTGAAATTATTTACATCATTTTTAATAGTTTTTAGAGGTTTCTTAGTGTCAGTGTTTAAGAAGTGTTAGATCTTTGACCAGTCTGATAGGTGGCAGAGCTTTCCCTCCAGCTGCCAGAATGGATTTTGGGGCAGGGTTTCAGGTTTGTACTGCCTGAGGTCCAGTCATTGTTGCTAAGTCACTGAGCCTCACTGGACAACTGGAGGATCAGAATCCCCAATGCGATTCCACCTTCATAAGAGGTAACTGTGGTCTTGAGGCCCCTGTGTGGAATGAGCCCAATATGTTGCTCTGCAAGTATAACACTCAGAAAAAAATCACATAATTGGCCCTTACCAGACATGACTAATAGCATTTTAGTCCAAAGCAGTATGGAAATGACAGTTCTGAAATAACTTTGCTTTCATACTTGAGAACAGAGTCAACATTATTACTTTATTCACAAAATGCTGGAGTAACTCAGCAGGTCAGGCAGCATCTCGGGAGAGAAGGAATGGGTGACGTTTCGGGTCAAGACCCTTCTTCAGACTGATGTCAGGGGGGCGGGACAAAGGAAGGATATATCTCACCGGAAATTGGAGGAACAGCACCTCATATTTCGCCTGGGCAGTTTGCAGCCCAGTGGTATGAACATTGACTTCTCCAACTTTAGATAGTTCCTCTGTCCCTCCCTTCCCCTCCTCCTTCCCAGATCTCCCTCTATCTTCCTGTCTCCACCTATATCCTTCCTTTGTCCTTATTTTGTGAATAAATCGATTTGTACCAGCATCTGCAGTTATTTTCTTATACAACATTACTTGCTTTTCACATGTTGATAATAGGTCAATAAATTCACAACATACAACCTCAGATCCCACCAATCCTTACCTCCCACTTCTAACTCCCTTACCTCCCACAACCATCACCATTATTCCCATATCTCAACTAGCCTCACCATTTCTCTTATCTCTGTACTTAGTTAGAGTTATACAAAGGATATATTTCACTTCTGTTGGTTCCAGGAGGACTGGTGGGAAGATACTGCAGTCGCAGTATGCCTCAGTCACCAGAAGAAGTAGATTGCTATTTTCAATCTGCTGTACCACGAACATTCTGAAATATTGAACATAGAGCAACAATTAAGCAAACAATTTATAGGTGCTCTGCGAGAATAGGCAATCCTACAGAACTGTATGGTTCTTTCTCATTGGTGTCTTACTAAGTTTTTTGAATTTGCCCGTACAACTGCAAAGCAATGGTCATCTTGAAAAATGTCTGACTCCTGCCTATTATTACATGAATTCAATGGTTACGTGAAATTAGCTTGTCACAAGACTTGAAGACAAAGCGTCATTTTCATAGTTACAGAATATACAGATTGATGTTCAAGATTTCATGCTTCCATTCAGTAAGTTGGAGGGCTTCTCCATTAAGTCTTTGATGAAGAACACTGTTCTTGCACACATCATCAAGGCCCTCATATGATGCTGCCATTAATTTACATGGAAAAAAAGAAACATTGGTGGTTTACATCCTTTATAATTTCAGTCCAACATTTCTTTGCTTCTTCTTGTGCTGTTGTTCCTTCTACGACGTGTGCCATTAATAAAACATACTGCAGTTGCTCACTGAGTCTTCTCCAAAAGCAATTCTCAAATCTGCCACTGGTATCAAATAAGATGTGGTCAAGTGTGTTTAATTATCACATGTACTGACAATGTAACCATGAAATTTAGGATGTAGATTAAAAGGCCTATAAATGCAATAACACACAGATCATGTATAATAATCAAAAACACAATAAAATAATAACCGTAATAGTTATCAACCATAATAGTGCAAAAAAAATCCGGTCATTAATGCAACCTAAGATATGGCCCATAGAAGATCACAGTTGCTCAGGTTACTGTTGTGTTGTGTTCAAGAGCCTGATCGTTGATGGGAAGAAGCTGTTCTTGAACCTGGTGGCCATGGATTTAAAGCTCCAGTACCTTTGTCCTGATGGAAGTAGCGAAATGAGAGTATGGCCAGGGCATGTGGATCTATGATGATATTGGCTGCCTTTTTAAGTCAGCTCCTCCTCTGGATCCCCACTATGGTGGGAGGTCACTGTCTGCGGTGGCATGGGCAATGTCCACCTCCCTCTGTTTGGGTATATTGCAGTCAGGACTTGAATCTCAGGAAACCACACCTTTTCATTCTCTTCCACTGTTTCAATTTGTTTCACTTTTTTTAATCACTAATTTCCATTTTATAAAGTAGTTATCTTGACAGCTTTGATCTGTACTCTATCATAGACATTACCTGCATTATCGCTCCCACTCTTCAACTTACAATACATTTGTTTTATCATTTTTCCAGACCTGATGTTCAGTCCTTAACTTGAAATAATGACTGCTTCTCTCCCCAATTATGCTGCCTGACTTGCTGGGAGCCTCCATCATTGTCTGTTATTCTTCCAGAGGAGCAGGTGCCTGATCGGGTGCTCTCTGAGGATTTTAATGCTACCAGACATGGGGCATCATCATTTTAGTTCATTAGTTGCCTGGGAAAAAAAGGACTAGAATATATATATTTTTTAATGTGAAAACAAGTTGTTTGTGATTTTACAGCTAGACTTTGATCAGCTGCCCATTGGGACCCATGGTAGCAGGATGTGAATGAAATCTATTCAGCCAAACCCTCTATCAAAGATTTCAGAAACAAATACCATCTTTTACAAGCAAAGATACATGGAAGTTATTTCCTTACAACAATGTGCTGTCCTCAGTTTGGAAAATGCTTAACATTGCAAATATTTTATTGACACCTTTCAACTCAGCTTTCAAAGGGAGTACTTTTGTTGAAAGCATCAATTACTTCTTTCATCATACACATTTACATAACATCTTTCAAGTCTTTTCATAGTGCCTGAAAACACATTGCAGCTAATGAAACGCACTTGCAGAACTGTAGGAAACACAAGAGTCAAGCTATAACAAATAAGGGGGTAATGCCCACCAATCTGCTTTCAGAAATGTTGAAAAATCGGATAGACAATACCCGACACCTTTCCTGCACAGGAATGTGGACATCGGTCTGACAAATTTGTTTAAATTGTTGTTTCTTTAAAAGTAGATATTTGTAGCAGAATTATTACTTGTCACACAAATTTTAAATCTACGTCTCCTTGAATGAGATGATATCAGCAAATGAGTGTACTATTGTTGGAGGGAAAACCAGAAAATGCTGGAAACAGCTAAGAGGTCAGGCAGTATCTTTGGAAAGAGAAGTAGAGTTAATGTTACAGACTCATCAAAATGGGGAAGGAGAGAAAACGTTTAAGTTGCAGAGGGAGGGATTGGACAGAGGAAGTTTGTCTGAAGGAGTCAGATCAGTGTTGCTGTGGGGAATAGTTGTTAATGAGGCAGATGGTGGGTAACAAAGTGTGATGTTTTGCAAAAAGCAGGTCATGGCATGGGGAAAAAAACATAGCCAAAGACAGCACAGTGGGGTAGTGTAGAGCCGCTTCCTCACAATGTTAGAGATTCTGTTCAATCCTATCCTCGGCCGCTGTCTGTGCAGTTTCTTGACTG
Source organism: Rhinoraja longicauda (assembly GCF_053455715.1). Classification (NCBI taxonomy): domain Eukaryota; kingdom Metazoa; phylum Chordata; class Chondrichthyes; order Rajiformes; family Arhynchobatidae; genus Rhinoraja; species Rhinoraja longicauda. The sequence continues at coordinate 5,094,356 of NC_135972.1, read as the reverse complement.
AAGGTTTCCTCTGGTTTTCTTCCACATTTCAAAGATATATGGGCTGATAGGTTAATTGGCCACAGTACATTGCCCAAAGAGTGTAGTTGAGCAGCTAGGGTTGAGGGTAGTTGATGTGGGCAGAATAAAAAATAAATGAAGGCTGCAACATAACCAGACAGAAGATGAGGTGTTGTTCCTCAAGCTTACATTCGACCTGGGGTCGAATGCCACAAGGAAATGGGCCAGAATGGCAGCGGGATGAATAATTAAAGGAGAAGGCAACAGGACCTCTGCTTGCAGAGTACCTGCATCCAGTCTTCTCTGATTTAGTCAAAGCTGGAGCACTGCATGCTGTTTGGCTGGTTCACTCCAGGATATAAAGGCTTTACAAAGGATGCAAAAGATAGCAATGTGTAATGTGGATAAGAGCTGCTGTGGCATCCTCCTAGGTACTGAAGAGGTTGCAAGGGATCTGACAGAGGTATTTAAGATCATGAAGCATATAAACGTGGAAAGAGAAACTGTTCCTATTGGCAGGAAGGATGAAGAACTGTGGACATAGAATGAAGGTGTTTGACAAATGAACCAAAAGTTGCATTAGTTTACATCGTGTGTGTTAGGGTCTGCAATGGACTGCTGTGGGAAGGAATTCACTGATGCATTTGCAGCATTTAAAAGAAAGCTGGATATGTGCCTGAAAGCAAAGAATTGAAGGCTACAAAGAGAAAGGAGAGAGGAACTAGTTGGATTATCTTGCATAGAGTAGTGCAGACTGAATAGCCAAATAACCTCCTTCTGTGCTGTAATCATTCAATAATTCTGTGACATGGGTAGAGAGGCTTACAATCTGTCCATTATTTTATATGCACTATTAATTTAATACACTCTTTTCAAATAAGACAGGAAAAGACTCTAGTGTTTGTTGGCAGGTTCCCTAGGGTCACACATACTGGAGCCAAAGATTCCACAATCCACTGGTGATCTGAGCTCTCAATCATGCCAGAATTCTTGTAAGTAAGCAATGAAAATAAAGCAAATAAAGGCTTGCATAAGCATCACTATTGAAAACCAGAATCTCAAAATCATTAGCATGATAGAGACCAAAGTTGCTTACATACCGCCTTAAACCCAAGTACTGCCACCCCCACGTGATGGCATTTAGGGTTTCCCAAATTAAACTCTGCTTATTATATTCAAATAAGGGAATGTAAGACTACGCACACCTTCCAAACTGCTGTCACTGATGAACCTGCAATGGATAACCCCACTGTAAAATCAGCAATAAAATACATCTGCTTAAAAAAAATCAAGAAGATAAATTTTATGTACAAATTTTCAGTTTGCAATAACTTATTGCAGCAAAACTGAAGATCACATTAATTCTTACACCCAACAGTAAATAGTTAATAAATTATAATTAATTCCAAATATACAAAATAGCTGGGGTGAAGAATGGAAAAAAAGGCATGTTTTTCTGAGGTTGATTGCGCCCATTTTGATTCCACTCCCTCTCAAGGGAGAACTGAGTGTGCTGACAGAGGAGCTAAACGGAGCATTCAAAGAGGTTTATAAAAGGGCCTCATGTGGTTCAAATCCCCTGCTCTACGGTTGAGAAGCTTCCCAGCTGGCAGACTGTGATCCAGAAACAATACATCGATGTTTTACGTGAGATAGCAGCACAGACTGATGCTTGTTCAGGTGCAACGCAAGCATGATACTGCTGCAGTGAGAAAGTTGTACATCTTTTCTAACTTTAATTAGATGGAGAAAAGCGAATGATATTAAATCATATCACTGCCACCTAAAACAGTGTTATATTTGTACACAAAAGCAGACCAGAATATTTGATCTTCCAGGTAATGAGATGTTGAAACCATATTTGTATAAAGAGTTAGGTGATTCATCGTCTACAGCATTTAGTAGCACCTTGGAATGTTAGGACGAGACAAGGTACAAATTGTTACACTTCACATGTTCAGAAAGGTTTGTTATGTCTTTGAACCCAGTCTGATTGACAGCTCAGTGCTTGGAGAACTCTTGCATTGCATAAACCACACAAGGTTGTTGGCCAGTTCCTCAATTCACATGCTTCAAATAGTACAAGCCATTTTTCAAGTTTAATGAAATATCATTAATTAAATGTCATATAAATACCGTGCAGACACCCCTGACCACATGGTAATAAGCATTGGTTTGATTGATCTGTTCTTGGGCTCGGTGAACAGAAAAGCTGGAAAGAGACAGTGTTCGGATCGGTCCGATGCCTTTTCCAAGTTGGGTTATAGACAATACACAATAGGTGCAGGAGGAGGCCATTTGGCCCTTCGAGCCAGCACCACCATTCAATGTGATCATGACTGATCATTCTCAATCAGTACCCCGTTCCTGCCTTCTCCCCATACCCCCTGACTCCGCTATCCTTAAGAGCTCTATCTAGCTCTCTCTTGAATGCATTCAGAGAATTGATCTCCACTGAATTCCACAGATTTACAACTCTGACTGAAAAAGTTTTTCCTCATCTCTGTTTTAAATGGCCCACCCCTTATTCTTAAACTGTGGCCCCTGTTTCTGGACTCCCCAACATTGGGAACATGTTTCCTGCCTCTAACGTGTCCAACCCCTTAATAATCTTATATGTTTTGATAAGATCCCCTCTCATCAGGGGATCAAATCAGGTGAGCATCAAATCTCGTGCATCTTCGACGCTTTCTGTTCGTAAGGAGGCTGAAGTGGAACTGGCTGTTCTTGCTGAACAAGCTGCGTTCATGGCGCAGAAGCACGAGATTGAGAAGCTAGGCCAAATGGAGGAAGAACAGAGGAGAAGACAACAGAAAGAAGAAGAACAACTGAGAGAAGAAGAACAGAAGAGAAGACGATTAGATTATAAGAAGAGGACTGATCAATTGAAAAGAGAGAAAGAACGATTGGAGCTGGAGTCTAAAATGGCAGGAGCCAAGACAAAACTAAGTGTACTTAGCGCTCCAAGATCAAGAAGCAGCTCGATAGTATCCGATAGGATGAGTTCTTATTCAGGACGAGGAGCTGTCCTTAGTCAGATGCCAGTTGGACGGGAACCATCCACGACTGAACCCTGGCCTGAATGGGAGCCACAGGTTGTTAGACCAAAGCAAACAACCTGGAGACCATTGGTAAAAGCTAGTGGTATGGCACACTTCACACCACATCCTCATCAAGGAAGGAAGACAGGATTTCATGAACCGAGGGATGAGCAGGGACGAGCTCGCACTAAATCCCCGGAACGTCATGATGTAGACCAACGTTATTTATGACAGCTATTACGGAAACAAAGTTTAGCGACCGAACGTCTGGCTAAACAAAATCTTTCTTCTACCCTACCGGCAAGAGACATTCCTGTGTATGATGGTGATCCATTGCAATATCAACCTTTTATCAGGGCATTTGAGAGAGGAGTAGAAAGGAAGACTGACGATGAATGTGATTGTTATCATTTTCTAGAACAATATACGAGAGGACTAGCCAGAGAATAAGTTCGTAGCTGTCAACATTTGCATCCCGACCAGAGCTATAAGGAGGCAAGAAGATTGCTTGAAGAACATTTTGGCCATGAGAAGAAGATTGCTGCTGCTTATATATCCAAAGCATTGGCCTGGCCAATCATCAAGTCAGGTGATATAAAGGCTTTACAAGCGTTCTCATTATTCCTCAAAGGTTGTTGTAATGCAATGTAGCAGCTTGAATACATGGATGAAATGAACGTTCATTCCAATATGTTGACCATTCTTCGAAAGCTGCCTTACAAGCTCAGAGAAAGTTGGAGAGTTCGGTCATATGAAATTCAAAAAACCGAGAAAGGTTCGCCTACATTTCCGGACTTGGAAAACTTCATAAAGGTACAAGTGGAAATACTGACGGATCCACTTTTTGGGAATATTGATGAGGCCAAAACACCAGCAGCTGCTGGTAAGTCAAGAGAGACGCCGAGGACGAAGAAAAGCAGTTTTGCTATGGCTGCCGAACCCATGGCAAAACAGGTCCAAGGGAACCTAACAACCAAAGGAGAGAAAGCTGACTCACCTATCAGCAAACATAGAAACATAGAAAATAGGTGCAGGAGTAGGCCATTCGGCCCTTCGAGCCTGCACCGCAAGCAGCAAGATCCTTGTCTGTTCTGCAACATGAGGGGTCACACACTGGAGAAGTGTCGGCAGATCAGAAAGAAGGAACTAATGGAGAGAAGAGAATTTATAAAAGAAAACAGAATTTGTTTTGGATGTTTGAAAGGTCATATGAGCAGAAATTGCAAGAATCATTTGACTTGTGCTGTATGCAAAGGAGAGCAACTTGAGATACTTCATTTTGAACAGAAGGACAAAGAAGGGAAACCTGAGCAACCAGCCAAGGAAAAGGCGAGCCAGAGTGACGCGACTCTTTCTCCGATGTGTGGACATATCGGGGCCGGTGAAGAAACTTGCATCTTCTCAATCGTACCAGTGCAAGTAAAGAGCTACAATGGGAGCACGGTGTTGCAAACGTACGTTTTCTTGGATGGTGGAAGTTGTTACTTTCTGCACCGAAAGCCTGGTAAGAAGGCTGAAGGTCTCAGGACAAAGGAAGAAGTTTACCCTGCATACCATGAATCAAGAGAAGTCTATAACCAGTTGTGTTATTTCTGGTTTGGAAATATCTGGTCTGGACAGCAATTATTTTGTTCAACTACCAGACATGCTTACCAGTAAGACCATTCCTGTTTCACGGTTAAGCATTCCTAGACAGGAAGACCTGGAGCAATGGCCTTATTTGAAAAATATCAAGATAACTGAAATAGACTCTGGTATTGACTTACTCATCGGAGCTAATGCTTCCAAGGTATTGGAACCTTGGGAAGTGGTCCACAGCAAAGAGGATGGACCATTCGCCACAAAAACCTTGTTGGGATGGGTTATTTGTGGTCTAAATAGAGAGGACCGTGACATTGGAAAAGGCTTTCCTACAGCGGTTGTTAATCGAATATCCGTTGTTAATCTGGAAGAACTTCTGGTCAAACAATACAACCATGACTTCAATGAAGAAACCAGCAAGGACAAGGAAGAAATGTCGAGAGAAGAGCTAAAGTTCATGGATATTATGAATTGTTCGGCAAGGATGACAGATGGACATTATTGGGGAAGCAGGAGAATACCATCATGCCTAACAATTGGTGCATTGCAGAACAGCGTATCCAGAGCTTGAAACGCAAGTTTAATGAAAAGTTTTGCAGTGAATACAATACAATACAATACAATACAATATATCTTTATTGTCATTGTACCCAGGGGTACAACGAGATTCGGAATGCGCCTCCCATACGATGCAATAATTTAAGTAATTAACAGCAACCCAACGAAACGAAACAATTGTAACAGTTTTTAGACAGGGTAAAGTGCAAGTTGATCTATGCGTTGTGGCCATCCGGCTCAGCAGGACCGGTTCATAGCAGCTATGGCCCTGGGGATGAAGCTGTTCCTGAGTCTGGAGGTGCGGGCGTAGAAGGCCTTGTATCGTCTGCCCGATGGAAGGAGTTCGAACAGACTGTTGCAGGGGTGTGAAGAGTCTTTGTGGATGCTGGTGGCTTTTCTGAGGCATCGTGTGTTGTAGATGCCCTCCAAGTCTGGTAGCTGTGTTCCGATGGCCCTCTGAGCTCTATGGACTACCTGCTGTAGAGCTTTCCTTTCTGCCTCCGTGCAGCTGAGGTACCACACAGGGATGCCATGCGTTAGGATGCTCTCTATGGTGTAGCGGTAGAAGGTCGTCAGCAGCTGTTGGGGTAGACCAGTCTTTTTCAGTGTTCTTAATACACGTCTTTCCTCACGGAAATGATCAATAGTGATTATGCTGAAAGCGTACCAATGAACCAGCTGAACCGTAATGATGGGAAACTCTGGTACATCACTCATCACGGGGTGTATCAATTGAAGAAAGGAACCTTAAGCGTGGTCTTTGACTGTGCGGCAGTCTTTAAAGGGACATCACTTAACTGCCAGCTGCTACAAGGTCCAGACCTAACTAACTCACTCATTGGAGTTCTCATCAGATTCGGGCAAGAGCCGGTTGCTTTGATGGCGGATATTAAAGCAATGTTTCATCAGGTCAAGGTATCGGAAAAGCATGTTGACTATCTGCGATTTCTCTGGCGGCCTGATGGTGATGTGCAGCACGATCTTGTGGAATACCGGATGAAGGTACATCTTTTCGGAGCCGTGTCGTCACCAGGTTGTGCAAACATTGCATTGAGAAAGACTGCGGAGGACAACGGAGCACACTTTTCGGAAGAGGTGGTAGACACGGTGAAGAACAACTTCTATGTGGATGACTGTTTGAAGTCCATGCCTTCGGAACTAGAAACAATCTGGATGGTAAGAAACCTGACTGACATCTGCCAAATGCCAATGGGAGGATTTACGCTATCGAAGTGGATCAGTAATAGCCGTGCTGTACTAGCATCCATTCCTCAAGCAAGTAGGGCTAAAGAGATCAAGGAGTTGGACTTGGATCAGGACAATCTGCCGATGGAGAGACCACTAGGATTGTACTGGTGCGTGGAAACCAATAGGTTCAAGTTCAAAATTGCTGTACAGGAACGACCATGCAACAGACGTGGCATCCTGTCAGTAGTTGGCTCTATTTACGATCCTCTAGGATTTCTGGCACAATTTACTCTGCCTGCTAAGTTGATTATGCAGGAACTCTGCAAGGAGAAGCTTGGTTGGGATGACGATATACCCCAAACTTTCCATCAGAAGTGGACAGGATGGCTGACGGATCTTGACAAGATTGCAGAGTTTGAGGTGGACTGGTACATGAAGCCTACCGACTGGTCAAATCAGAAATGTACAGCTACACCACTTCTCAGACGCAAGTGAAAGTGGTTCCGGCACGGTTTCATATCTGAGACTGGAAAATCACAGTAAGAAAGTGCATGTTGCATTGGTAATGGGTAAGGCCAGAGTGGTACCATTGAAACAGATGACGATTCCCAGAATGGAACTTACAGCTGCAGACTTAGCTGTTAAAGTCAATGTAATGCTGAAAAAAGAATTACTGCTCCAGCTAGACAAATAATTTTTCTGGACTGATAGCACAACAGTGCTTAAATACATCAACAACGAAAACGAACGTTCAGACATTTGTAGCTAACAGAATAGCTTTTGTGAGGGATGTTACTGACGTATCGCAATGGAGATATGTTAGCACAAAGGAAAATCCCACAGATGAAGCCGGAGGACTAACGGCAGACCGCTTCTTAAACTGGAAAAGAAGGAGGCTGAAAACTCCTGGCTGATGGGCAAAATATTGGAGACTATACCGGACACACGTGGGCACCTGCGCACCGTTCGGCTGCAGACCAAGAACAATATCTTGGAAAGACCGATAATCAAGATATGTTTGCTAATGGAAGCTGATACCTGAATTAATATGGACTGATAATTTCGTTGATTAACTACTGCTATAGATTAGATGCCAATGTATAGCATGCTTTGATTATGTATGGAGTTTTTTATTTTGCTCCTTTTTTTTGTATTAGTAATTGTTGCGCTATACACATAACAATTAGGGGCCGGTGTGTAGGAGGCATTTTGCAGTTATTAGTTATTTTTGCTTATTGATATTATTACCTTGTATTCTGCTGTAGTTTGGACACTATAGAGTTAATGCAATGCTTACGTAGGGGCCAGAGTACGGGCAGTTGGGTACGTGCTGGCACAGAGTGTGTGAGCTGGGAGGTGCTGACAGAGGGTCAGCTAGAAGCTCCACCATAAGATTTATCAGTCATGATGTAATCACCTGTAAGTTTTATTAACACAAAGATTAATACAAACTGTGTCAAAGTAATATCTGGCAACCAGTGACGATCACATAGACTGTGGTAAGATATGGAATTTTACCTAGCAATTAATAACCAGTCGATGACAAGAGATATGCCAATATGTTTATTGCACCTTCAAATAAAGAAGACTAACTATTAAACGTCAAGGAGGATCTCTGTTATTATTGTTTGAGTCATTACGCTTATCGCTGACCCGGTCTATGCAAGTGGCAGCTTGGGAGCTAATTGATATAGACGAGAAGCTGGCCACTACAGATGTAGTGTATCTGGACTTTCAGAAAGCCTTTGATAAGGTCCCACACAGGAGATTAGTGGCAAAACTAGAGCACATGGTATTGGGGGTAGGGTATTGACATGGATAGAGAATTGTTGGCAGACAGGAAACAAAGAGTAGGGATAGGTTCGGTGCTGGGGCCACAACTATTTACCATATATAGTAATAGTTTGGATGATAGAATTAAAAGTAACACTAGCAAATTTGCAGATGACACAAAGCTGGGTGGCAGTGTACTGCGAAGAGGATGCTAGGAGGTTGCAGGATGATTTGGACAGGTTGAGTGAGAGGGCAGATGCATGGCAGATGCAGTATAATGTAGATAAATGTGAGCTTATCCACTTTGGCGGCAAGAACAATGAGGCAGATTATTATCTCAATGGTGTCAGATTATGAAAAAGGGAAGTGCAACGAAAGCTGGGTGTCGTTGTACACCAGTCACTGCTGGTACAGCAGGCAGTGAAGAAAGCTGATGGCCTTCGTAAGGAGAGGATTTGAGTATAGGAGTAAACAGGTCCTTCTGCAGTTGTACAGAGCCCTGGTGTGACCACACTGGAGTATTGTGTGCAGTTTTGCTAATTTGAGGAAGGACATTCTTGCTATTGAGGGAGTGCAGCGTAGGTTCACAAAGTTAATCCCCGGGACTGTCATATGAGGAAAGATTGGAAAGAGTGGGAATGTATTCAATGGAATTTAGAAGGAGGAGGAGGAATTTTATAGAAACATATAAAATTATAAAAGGACTGGACAAGCTAGATGCAGGAAAAATGTTCCCAATGTTGGGGAAGTACAGAACCAGGGGCCACAGTCTAAGAATAAAGGGGAGGCCATTTCAAACTGCGATGAGAAAAAACTTTTTCACCCAGCCAGTTGTGAATTTGTGGAATTCTCTGCCACTGGCTGAATTTAAAAGAGAGTTAGATAGAGTTCTTGGTGTTAGCGGAATCAAGGGGTATGGGGCGAAGGCAGGCACGGGTTACTGATTGTGGATGATCAGCCATGATCATAATGAATGGTGGTGCTAGCTCGAAGGGCTGAATGGCCTCCTCCTGCACCTATTTTCTATGTTTCTATGTTTCCTTTTGTAGGTTGGTTCAGGAATTCTATGTTATCATGGAGTCAGTTCTGAGTTGGGGCAAATGGCAGCAAGGCAGCAGAGTCTATTAAATATAATGGAAAGTCCACTGGTCCAAAACTGAATAAAGTGCTTTCAGTTAAAGGAATCTCAATTGGAATCCAAATAATGATTTTACAATCCCCAGAGATGAATTCCCTAGCTTGCATGCCTAATGTGTGCCCATTCTATCTTTGTTCACTATTGCCTCCTCCCAGTAGAAATTTTCCATCTACTATTTGTTTTCATTCAACATTTTTTTCAATAACTATAAATCTTTTCAAAGGAACTGGCAAACGCACTGTTTGGGCTGATCAATTGGAATTTTGTGGCTTCTGAATTGGGCTGCTGTCTTCATATCTATATTAACATACCACATGGTCCAAAGGAACTCTGGCATAAATAATTTCTGTTAACACTGTGCCCATTCCAAAATAGTTAAATCCTGCTCACAAAAGAAAGTTATACTTTTTTAGATAAGCAATAGTCAAATTGGATTCCGAATTCGAATCAGAAATATATATTTTCCACTTTTGTTAGAAATCAATAACTCTTTAATCATTTTGAAACTGTTCTCTTCATGCATCAGCATAATTTTCTATATATTCACAACCATGGCATCCTATTTGACTCTGAGCCAAGCTTCAAACATATATTTGACTTTGAGCTGAGCTTCAAATTCCGTACCTTCCTCTCCACCAAGATTGCCTCTATTTGTCTCTGTCGCCTTGTTGGTCACCTTCCCTAACTAAGCCTATCTGCTGCAGAAACCCACAACCATAGAATTTTTTATATCAAGGCATAACAATTTTCATGCATTCCTTGCTGGTTTCCCAACATGTATCCTCTATTAACCTTAGCATAGCTGGATCTCATATCCTAACTTGCATTGCTCCAATCATCCATCATTCCTGTGTTTGCTGATCAAGCTATGGCGACTATACTCTGAAACCAAGGTCATCTGAACCAGGTTGTGGTATGCAGATAGCACTTGTAATGCACATGAGCCTTGCATCCATAAGGAAAAGGTCATCCACAAATTTACTGCACCACATTGTCTTCTGACGATAATGATAAAGGTAAGATCCTGCAAGAAAATAACTGCAGATGCTGGTACAAATCAAAGGTATTTATTCACAAAATGCTGGAGTTACTCCAGCATTTTGTGAATAAATATCTAAGGTAAGATCCTGGAAGATATGGCTACTTTTTGTATCATGGAACAGTCATCAATGATGAAATTCACCACGATCTACTGTGCTCCAGCACAGGATTTGACCTAGGCATGTAAACCCCTCAAAGCCTCCTGGAAAATTTGCAACATCCACACTGACTCATAGAAATATATGGGCCATGACCGTTCAAGTTGGAGATGGAGCATTTGGGATGATTTAAGAACCTTGTGTCCATGCATCAGGAGCACAGAAGGCCTGTGGAAAAGGTAGAAGAGTGTACATCTCATGAAATACGTACCAGCCTGCCCCATCGGGCATCTCTTGTCCCATCTGTGGCTCCAACATTGGCTCCAACATTGATCCAACGATCAACTATCTCAGAACCCAAAGAACCAGAATGGAAGAAGTTATCCTCAATCTGAGGGACAACCCAAGAAAGAGAAAAACTCCTCTAATCCTTTCAAAATTCTAAAATAATTGACACCCAAGATACTGCAGATTATGGAGTCTGGAGCAAAAAACAAACTGCTAGATGAACTCAGTGGGTCTTGAAGCATCTGTGGGAGAAAATGGACATTTGACAGCTCGGTCAAGACCCTTGTGCAATCCCAATATTTTTAGCTATATCACTGGCAATTGCATTTTCAGCTTTTAGGCTTTTAGTGCTGTAATTTTCTTCCTAAATGTCTACTCTGTGTCCTCCTTAAGAGTTTTCACTCAGTAACTCTTGAGAAATTGGTTGATCTGTGAACCCCTTCTCTATTTCCAGAACTGCAGCCGGAAGGCAATTACTATGTTCAAATGTAAAGTTAAAGAATTAAATTGTTACAGCTTACACTGTGACTTCTTTAGTTGTTCTGATAATCCACAGATTTAGGTGATATGAACACACGGTGAAGGGACATAAGAATGCTTGTTGCTATTTAATACTGCCATCCTGTTCCTTTTTTCAATAATGGTCGATATGTGGCCTAAGTCCTTCTACCTGACATTTGCCTATATTCCTTCATACTTTGGCTTTCAAAACTAACTACTGACCTAGATCAAGTTTGCAAAAGGGAGTTTCAAACTTCTGTCACACTTTGTGCATATAAGTGTTCATCTGGTTCTAATTTTTAGACAATGTCTGTAGTCCTTAATTCCACAAACAGCAGCAAACGGTTTCTTTCTAACTACCATTTCAAATCACTTTAATATTTTCAGAGTATGATAAAATCAGCCCTTAATCGTAATAAATTACCTGGAATAAAACCATAACATATAATTGGTTCTGGCAATTAGATGTCATTTTTGTTAATCTAGATGGCATGCTGTCAAGTACAATGTACCCTTCCAAAGGAGTGATGCCCAGGATTGTTCATGATACTCCAGGTATGGCCAAACCAGGCTTTGCATTCCTGTAGCATAACGTCTGTTTTTATTTCAGTTCTCCAGAAATGTAGGCCAAGATTTCATGTGTCTATTTGTCTATTTCTATACCTGTGACATTTTAATGATTAATGTACATGACCCCCATATATCCAACATGGGTTTTTCACCTTTTAAAATGGTATTCTTTTCTATTCTTTTTTAGGTACCCAGAAAGACTCACATTTTCCTGCACTGACTTCTATTTGCCATAGGTTCACCCATTTTAAATTAATTCAATGCTTTTAGTCTGTTGAGGTGCTGTCTCCAGGACTGTCTTTAGGTCATTAGCAACAAGGGTACATGTTATTTAAGTCAAGCCATCACCTAGTAATTAAAAATACGATGAACAGTTGTAGTCCCTACACAGATCCTTGCCTCTGGTTATGTCTTCTAATTTAAGTAACTGCCCATACTTCATCTCTTGCCACACAGCTGATTTCCTAAACAGAACAATAAATTTCTTTCAATTGCCTTAACTTCCAGTTGAGTTAACAGTCTCTTGGGAGGAACTTCATCAAATGCTTCCTGGTAGTCAATATAAAAACATCGGTAGACAATGCTGTGTCCACTATTTCAGTGACTCCTTCAATGATTTAATGTATCTGATGTAATTATTTAACACATTTACCATTATTTATTTCCATTTAAACAGCAGTATTATCTATTCTAAGGGATCCACAGAGTTTCAGACCATCCCTCTTCCTTCAATAGAATAGTGAAAATGTTTGTTTTAACTTGATATTCTTTGCAAATTTCTTCTGAAAGTGTTTGTAGCTTTCACTCTTAGGAACCTTTGTACAGCTTTCTGTCATCATTTGCGATTGTCTTTGCTTTTGCAGCAGGAAATGGCACTGACTCTCAACTTTTTCACTGCTTGCCACAAGTAGTTGTCTCAAAATAGTAGATAGACACAAAAAGCTGGAGTAACGCAGAAGGTCAGTCAGCATCTCTGGAGAAAAGGAATAGACGATGTTTCGGGTCGAGGCCTTTCTTCAGATTGAGAGTCAGAGGAAAGGGAAACTGAAGATATAGACGGTGATATGGAGAGGTATATAACAAATTAATGAAAGATATACAAACAAAGTAATAGACAATAGACACTAGGTGCAGGAGTAGGCCATTCGGCCCTTCGAGCCAGCACCGCCATTCAATGTGATCATGGCTGATCATTCTTAATCAGTACCCCGTTCCTGCCTTCTCCCCATACCCCCTGACTCCTCTATCCTTAAGAGCTCTATCTAGCTCTCTTGAATGCATTCAGAGAATTGGCCTCCACTGCCTTCTGAGGCAGAGAATTCCACAGAATCACAACTCTGACTGAAAAAGTTTTTCCTCATCTCTGTTCTAAATGGCCTACCCCTTATTCTTAAACTGTGGCCCCTGGTTCTGGACTCCCCCAACATTCGGAACATGTTTCCTGCCTCTAACGTGTCCAACCCCTTAATAATCTTGTACGTTTCGATAAGATCCCCTCTCATCCTTCTAAATTCTAGTGTATACAAGCCTTGTCGCCCCAGTCTTTCAACATATGACAGTCCCACCATTCCGGGAATTAAACTAGTAAACCTACGCTGCAGGCCCTCATTAGCAAGAATATCCTTCCTCAAATTTGGAGACCAAAACTGCACACAGTACTCCAGGTGCGGTCTCACTAGGGCCCTGTACAACTGCAGAAGGACCGCTTTGCTCCTTTACTCAATTCCTCTTGTTATGAAGGCCAACATTCCATTGGCTTTCTTCACTGCCTGCTGTACCTGCATGCTTCCTTTCAGTGACTGATGCACTAGGACACCCAGATCTCGTTGTACGTCCCCTTTTCCTAAATTGACACCATTCAGATAGTACTCTGCCTTCCTATTCTTACCACCAAAGTGGATAACCTCACACTTATCCACATTAAACTGCATCTGCCATGCATCCACCCACTCACACAACCTGTCCAAGTCACCCTGCAACCTCATAGCATCTCCCTCACAGTTCACACTACCACCCAGCTTTGTATCATCTGTAAATTTGCTAATGGTACTTTTAATCCCTTCATTCAAGTCGTTAATGTATATTGTATATAGCTGCGAACCCAGCACCGAGCCTTGCGGTACCCCACTAGTCACTGCCTGCCATTCTGAAAGGGACCCGTTTATCCCCACTCTTTGCTTTCTGTCTGTCAACCAATTTTCTATCCATGTCGGTATCCTACCTCCAATACCATGTGCTCTAATTTTGCCTACTAATCTCCTATGTGGAACCTTGTCGAAGGCTTTCTGAAAGTCGAGGTACACCACATCCACCGGCTCTCCCCTGTTAATTTTCCTAGTTACATCCTCAAAGAATTCCAGAAGATTTGTCAAGCATGATTTCCCCTTCGTAAATCTATTCTGACTCGGAACAATCCTGTTCCTACTATCCAAATGCTCCGCAATTTTGTCTTTTATAATTGACTCCATGATGATAAAGGTGGCAGACAGGCCATTGTTAGCTGTTGTCAGATTGCTAATTGCGGCATTTCCGCTGGTCAGGTCTATGAATGGCATTTTTCTTCACCATTTTGTTTTAAGTGTTTAAGCTAAATTGGCAAGAAAATGAAAATAGAAAAGGAACAAAGAGAATCAATGAGTGAAGAGGATTAGAGAAGGAATTAGTACCATATAGTTGGATCAGAATAAAAAGGATTACAAAGCTTACAAAGATAATTTTAGAATGTACCTACTTATGAGCCCCTTGGCTCAGTGACATCAACCTTACCTCTGAGATGTATGCACTCAAGCTCCACACAAACAACTGAGCACTCATTTTTCTGATGGAGTATTGCATTTTTAAAGGAGATTATAAATTCTCAAGTGAAGATAAAGATCCCTTGGCAATACCTAAAGATGAAGTTTGGAGTTTTCTTGGTGGAATAGTTATGATTTATTCCTTAAACAATGCAAAAAACATATGAACATGGTGACTTATTTAATTGCTTTTGTTGTGCTGGCTTCCAACCTGGTTTGATGTACACTCTTGGCTATTTGCTGCCCCCAAGTGCAGCTCTGTGGAACTGATGAATAGGTATGATTCTTCACAGTGGAGTTATAATAGCACAGAAAGCAATGAAATATGATTCTATAAATCAAATATAAGCTATTTGGTTTCTCTCAGTGAGTCCCTTTCAGTAGGTCATACGTGTTCAACTCTAAATACAAGCAGCTCTGCCCATTTTATTTAATTCTTCTGTCCAATTTATTTAATCCCCAGAGGGAGAAACATGACCCTTTCTTCTTTCAAGAATCTGACAATTCTCGTTGATGCCAATGTTAATGAAACTAGGCCTTTGCAATATTGCTCAATGGCTACCATATATAATAATCAGCCCCACACAGTTCCTTTTCCAGATCAAAGTCATGTGATTCCAATATTAGTATTTTACTGTGTGTTTATTTCGACGCCTATCTTAAAGTTGCTAAATCTATCCATGGACATTTACCAATCACAACTAATTGGGAGTTCATTTTACAGAGAAATAATGCCACATGATATAACATTTAGTCACAAACTGACTGTAAACCTGACATATCTGTGTTTTAAATTGCCTATTTCTCGAAGCATGGTGAGATAGCACACCCTGTTGGCAGTTTAACAAAACTGCAGTACTGCAGAAACAATTAATTAAATACATTATATGGCCAATTACTTGAACATGCATTTTCTTTGATGAAATTAGTGATGTCTGAAACCTCTACATAACATGGTACTTTTCCAATACCTGCACATGCTTATGTAAATGAACAAATGAAATAGATAAAGGGGCAATATTAGTCTACATTTTTAAAGTCAGAATAGATGAAAAATCTTTATTAGTGAAATAATGTTTTTATTTATTTGCCATAAAATATATTTTCAAATTTGTTTTTGAAGAGAAAGAGAGAAAAGACCACACTGCATGGAAGAGTGTGCTATTTTTAGCAGCATCTCTCAAGCATTTTTGGCAGTAATCACAAGTTTTTCTCTGTTTAAATGCCAAAATTGGAATAAAACATTATTATTATTTAATAGAATTGGATGTATTGTTTTAAACATTTCAATGAGCAAACATCAGTACAATTATGCACAATATTTGGTTATTTTGAAAATTCTCCTAACACTTGGCTCCTATGATAGAGTTTTTGAGTGGTATCAGGCTGCATATTCACTGTGTTCTAGATGAACCTGCTTTTCATGTTTCAAGATGTTGATTTCTACTGAAGCCAGACTATCTTGATGTTATGAACACTTTCAGAGACATTCTGCATTGTCGAAGCTATGTTGATGTTTTTATTTTCTATATTTTTATTTTAATAGACAATAGACAATAGATGCAGGAGTAGGCCATTCGGCCCTTCGAGCCAGCACCGCGATTCACCGTGATCATCCACAATAAGTACCCCGTTCCTGCCTTCTCCCCATATCCCATGACTCCGCTATCATTAAGAACTCTATCTAGCTCTCTCTTGAAAGCATCCAGGGAATTCACCTCCACTGCCTTCTGAGGCAGAGAGTTCCACAGCTTCACAACTCTCTGAGTGAAAAAGTTTTTCCTCATCTCCGTTCTAAATGGCCTACCCCTTATTCTTAAACTATGGCCCCTGGTTCGGGACTCCCCCAACATCGGGAACATGTTTCCTGCCTCTAGCGTGTCCAATCCGTTAATAATCTTATGTTTTGATAAGATCCCCTCTCATCCTTCTAAATTCCAGAGTATACAAGCCCAGTCGCTCCAGCCTTTCAACATACGACAGTCCCGCCATTCCGGGAATTAACCTCGTGAACCTACGCTGCACTCCCTCAATAGTAAGAATGTTCTTCCTCAAATTTAGAGACCAAAACTGCACACAATACTCCAGGTGTGGTCTCACTCGGGCCCTGTACAACTGCAGAAGGACCTCTTTGCTCCTATGACAACATTCCATTGGCTTTCTTCACTGCCTGCTGTATCAGCATGCTTACTTTCAGTGACTGATGAACTAGGACACCTAGATCTCGTTGTACTCCCCCTTTTCCTAACTTGACACCATTCAGATAATAATCTGCCTTCCTGTTTTTACCATTAAACTGGATAACCTCACATTTATCCACATTAAACTGCATCTGCCATGCATCTGCCCACTCACACAACCTGTCCAAGTCACTCATAGCATCCTCCTCACACTTCACATTGCCACCCAGCTTTGTGTCATCTGCAAATTTTTGTTCTTTTTGTAATTAGTTACTTTGAAATAGAGAAGCACTAATGCTCTTGTAACTTTTATTATGATAGTTGGCATCTTTGAATCTTGATGAGAGTGGTGTGAGCCAATAGCAGGGGCAGTGGAAGTGTTAATGCACAGTAACAGCGAGTACGTATTATGGAGGCAATGTGTTGGGATTAATTGAAAATTGGTTGGCAGATGGAGAAAAGAGAGATCAGTGCTTGAGCCCAGGCTATTCATAATATATGTCAATGACTAGAATGAATAAACAAAATGTTTTATTTCAAACTCTGACACTAAACTGAGTTTCATTGATTATTGAAGAAAGATGTTCTGTGGACATGAGACAAAAAATAACAACCATTCTACATGCGTGAAAGGTTCAGATGGGGAGTAAAGCTCTTCTTGGCTATTAAAACACCTACCATGAATTCAAGTTAATAGGAGATACTTTGCCTTTGCCGCAGTTATCAGCCACACGATGGATGATGGCCAGAAATAAACTTTTGCTTTTGTATGATGGTAAAAGAAACTGGAGCTTCTGAATCTGTAACAAAAAACAGGGGACTGGGAGAACTCAGCAGCTCAAGCAGCATCTGTGGAGGTGTCCGTCAATGTTTTGGATTGACACCCTGCATCATTTGCAATATACTGGCCAGCACTGAATCAAGGTCTGGAACAGCTTTTTGGGACATGAACACCTCCCAAAATAATAATTCTCTTAAAAAGACAGTTGCAAATGAGGTTGAGCTTAGTTCAACTGAATTTTACTAACAGAAATAAAGATTGTCAGAAATTTAAAATGCCATTTCAGGTAAGGATCTAAAGTGACAATATTTCAGGTCAATTATCACAACTGAATTTTGAACGTTCCTGGTAAAATAGACAAAGAAAACCTTTCTGCACATTAATTTTTGTGAAAGGGGACCTAAAAATCTCCTTATGAACAGTAATTCCAAAGAGTCGGAAGTTAAATTCATGGGGACATCTACCACCATGCATCATACCTTAGATGAAGTAAAGACAACTTTAGTATGTCAGATTTTCATGTCAGAGAAAACCATTTTTGACAAACAGAATTTTTCTTGTGAGGAAAAATGTGCCAGACTCACATGGGCATCCCCTTATTTCCTGATGTACAAAGCGAGCTGAACAACTATCAAATTAGTGAAAGACACTTTAAACAAGTAAACGTTGCATGCATTTCCTTCTTTCAGTCTGAAACTTTGTTTGGCAAGTACCTCTTAAAATTACGGACTACTTTAGATAGAGTCATAAAGTTACACAGCACGAGAACAGGCCCATCAACCAAACTTGTGCATGCTGACCAATATGCCTAACTGAGCTAGCCCCTTTTGCCTGCGTTTGGGCCATATCTCTCTGAGCCTTTCATAAAAGATATAAAGCATGATTTTTTCAATCAAAGACAATTGCATATCAGGTTGAGGTTAAAGCAATTGAATTTTACTGACAGAACCTATTGTCATTGAGTCAGAGAGCCATAAGGTGACACAGTGTGGAAACAGGCCCAATGTCCCAGCTACACTAGTCCCACTTGCCTGCGCTTGCTAAATATCCCTCCAAACCTGTCCTAACCATGAACCTGTTTAACTGTTTCTTAAACGATGGGATAGTCCCAGCCTCAGCTACCTCCTCTGGCAGCTTGTTCCCTACACCCACCACCCTTTGTTAAAAAAATTACCCCTCGGATTCCTATTAAATCTTTTCCCTTTCACCTTGAACCTATGTCCTCTGGTCCTCAATTCCCCTAGTTGGGGCAATTCCCCTGTTGGGGCATCTACCCGATCTATTCCTCTCATGATTTTGTATAACTCTATAAGATCCTCTGCACTCCATGGAATAGAGACCCAGCTTACTCAACCTCTCCCTCTAGCTCACACCCTCTAGTCCTGGCAACATCCTCGTAAATCTTTTCTGAACACTTTCAAGCTTGACAATATCTTTCCTATAGCATGGTGCCCAGAACTGAACACAATATTCTAAATGCGGTCTCACCAACGTCTTATACAACTGCAACATGACCTCCCAACATCTATACTCAATATTCTGACTGATGAAGGCCAAAGTGCCAAAAGCCTTTTTGACCACCTTATCTACCTGTGACTCAACCTTCAAGGAGCTGTGCACCTGTACTCCTAGACCCCTCTGCTCTACAACGCTACTTAGAGGCCTACTATTTACTGTGTAGGTCCTGCCCTTGTGCAACGTCCCAAAGTGCAACACCTCACACTTCTCTGTATTAAATTCCATCAACCATTCCTCTGCGCACCTGGCAATCGTTCACAACCATCTTCACTATCTGCAAAACCACCAACTTTTGTATCATCAGCAAACTTGCTAATCTTGTCCTGTCTGTTATCATCCAAATCATTGATGTAGATGACAAACAGTAACGGGACCAGCACCGAAACCTGAGGCACACCACGAGGCACCAGTCTGAGAAGCACCATTACCCTCTGCTTCCGTCCATGGAGCCAATTTGTTATCCATTCAGCTATCTCTCTTTGGATCCCATGCGATCTAACCTTCCAGAGCAGCCTACCATGCGGAACCTTGTCGAATGTCTTACTGAAATCCATGTACACATCTACAGCTCTGCCCTCATCAACCTTTAAGGACATGTCTTCAAAAAAATCAATCAGATTTGTGAGACACAACCTCCCACGTACAAAACCATGCTGACTGTCCCTAATCAGCCCTTGCCCATCCAAATGCCTGCATATCCTATCCCTCAGAATACTCTCCAGTAACTTACCAACTACAGATGTTAAGCTCACCGGCCTATAGTTCCCAGCATTTTGCCTTCAGCCCTTCTTGAAAAGAGGTACAACATTTGCCACCCTCCAGTCTTCCGGCACCTCTCCTGTATTTAAGGACAACTTGTAAATTTCAACCAGGGCTCCCGCAATTTCCTCTCTAGTTTCCCACAATGTCCTCGGATATATCTGATCAGGCCCTGGAGATTTGTCTCTTTAAACACAACCATACCTACAGTACTTCTTCGACAGTAACCCTGACTGCTCTCAAGCTACTTCCAGTGCTCCAATTTCCTCCGTCCTACTGTCTTTCTCCTCGGAATATACAGAGGAGAAATACTCGTTTAAGACCTTGCCCATTCCTGTGGTTCCACACAGAGTTGGCCGCTTTGATTCCTGAGAGGTCCCACTCACTCTCTAGTTACCCTTTTCCCCCTTATGTATTTATAAAATCTTTTGGGATTGTCCTTAATGCTACCCGCCAGAGCTACCTCCTGGCCCCTTTTCTAATTTACTCCTTAGTTCCCGAAACTCCTCCAGGGATGCACTTGATCCCAGCTGCCTATACCTGTCCCATGCATCCTTCTTGTTTTTGAGTAACGTCTCAATTTCCCTCGTCAGTCAAACTTCCTAACACTGGCCTGCTTTGACCTTCACTCTAACGGGGACGTACACTTACTGAGCTTTCTTTAGTACACTTTTAAAAACATCCCACTTGGCCGATGTTTCTTTCCCCTCTAATAACCTGCTCCATTTGAGCGAGACCTTCTCTCATACCCTCAAAGTTGGCCTTACCCCAGTTGAGCATTTTAACACGTGAACCCTCTCCGTCCCTATCCATAACTATCTTAAACCTAATCGAACTGTGGTCATTGGTCCCAAAAGGCTCCTCCACAAACACTTCATTAACTTGGCCTTCCCAATTTCCCAATACTAGATCCAGCGTTGCCCTCTCATGTGTGGGGGGCTCCACATACTGCTTAAGAAAACTCTCCTGAACACTTTTGAGGAATGGCACCCCATCTGAACCCTTCATACTATGATTTTCCCAGTCTATATTGGGAAAGTGAAAATCCCCTACTGCAACAAACTTATTTGACCTGCAGCCATCTGCAATCTCCCGGCACATTTGTTCTTCTAATTCCCGTTGACTATTCTGGGGTCTGTAGTACACCCCCAACAAGATGATCATCCCTTTCCTGTTCCTCAGCTCCACCCATATAGCCTCACTAGACGAACCATCCGTAATGTCACCTCTGAACACAGCCGTGACATCCTCTTTAACTAATAATGAAACCCCCCTTCCATTTCTTTGGTCCCAAAGAAATAATATCTCAGGTCAATAATGCCTGAGATTTGAATCATCCTGATAAGATGGGTGTAGACAAATGAAAACATTTGCCGTTTGTGGTTTTAAATAGTATTTTCTTCAGATTGCAGTGAGGGATAGGAATGACTGAGTTAGTGTATATAACATATAACATATAACAACTACAGCATGGAAACAGGCCTGTCCGGCCCTACCAGTCCACGCCGACCATTCTCCCTGACCTAGTCTCATCTACCTGCACTCAGACCATAACCCTCCAATCCCCTCCTATCCATATACCTATCCAATTTACTCTTAAATAATAAAATCGAGCCAGCCTCCACCACTTCCACCGGAAGTCCATTCCATACAGCCACAACCCTCTGAGTAAAGAAGTTCCCCCTCATGTTACCCCTAAACCTTTGTCCCTCAATTCTGAAGCTATGTCCCCTTGTTGGAATCTTCCCCACTCTCAAAGGGAAAAGCCTACCCACGTCAACTCTGTCCGTCCCTCTCAAAATTTTAAAAACCTCTATCAAGTCCCCCCTCAACCTTCTACGCTCCAAAGAATAAAGACCCAACCTGTTCAACCTCTCTCTGTAGCCTAAGTGCTGAAACCCAGGCAACATTCTAGTAAATCTCCTCTGTACCCTCTCCATTTTGTCGACATCCTTCCTATAATTTGGCGACCAGAACTGCACACCATACTCCAGATTTGGCCTCACCAATGCCCTGTACAATTTCAACATTACATCCCAACTTCTATACTCGATGCTCTGATTTATAAAGGCAAGCATACCAAACGCCCTCTTCACCACCCTATCCACATGAGATTCCACCCTCAGGGAACAATGCACAGTTATTCCCAGATCCCTCTGTTCCACTGCATTCCTCAATTCCCTACCATTTACCCTGTACGTCCTATTTTGATTTGTCCTACCAAAATGCAGCACCTCACACTTATCAGCATTAAACTCCATCTGCCATCTTTCAGCCCACCCTTCCAAAAGGCCCAAGTCTCTCTGTAGACTTTGAAAATCTACCTCACTATCAACTACTCCACCTATCTTAGTATCATCTGCATATTTACTAATCCAATTTGCCACACCATCATCCAGATCATTAATGTAAATGACAAACAACAGTGGACCCAACACAGATCCTTGGGGCACTCCACTAGACACTGGCCTCCAACCTGACATACAATTGTCAACCGTTACCCTCTGGTATCTCCCATTCAGCCATTGTTGAATCCATCTTGCAACCTCACTATTAATACCCAACGATTTAACCTTCTTAATCAACCTTCCATGTGGAACCTTGTCAAATGCCTTACTGAAGTCCATATAGACAACATCCACAGCCTTGCCCTTATCAATTTCCCTGGTAACCTCTTCAAAAAATTCAAGAAGATTAGTCAAACATGACCTTCCAGGCACAAATCCATGTTGACTGTTTCTAATCAGGCCTTGATTATCCAAATAATTATATATATTGTCCCTAAGTATCTTTTCCATTAATACTTGCATTTAGCTTATGAATCAAATTGAGTTCCACTACCTACAATAATGTTTTCAACACAACCACAGTCACCAATGTTCAATAACAACTTAAAGTGTAACAGCAGCAGAGTTAGCCAATCTCTAGTCAAAATGCAAAAGATACAGCACATCCATTGGATATGCATGTTCAGTCATTCAGTCATATTCAGAAGTCAGACTTTTTTCTGATTGTAGAGTTGGAGAAGAGATTAGAGTGGTCAGTAGATCTACCAGAGTTTGTAAACCTATGGCAAGACAGACACTGGAACTTTTTCATGTATCTAGTTTACAAAAAGCATATTTTTAGAAGAGGAATCAATGTGATACATTTCTTTGCCATCAATATTAAATTCTGCTATTGGATGAAGGAATTATATATTAAACATACTCTTGATCATCAGTCTGCACTGAAAACTTGAAGTAAAATTTAATTGTTTAAGAATTTAGCATTCAGCTTTGTTAATAAACCATTATTATTCTTTGAAATCCAATGTGTCCAATTCCATGTGTCAGAATCACACGCAGATGACATTACTTTTTCCAAATTGGCAGAAGCCACAATTTGGCTAGGAATTTGCACGTACTTCCTGCCAGCCATATTGTGCCAACTTAATGAATAAAGTGTATTATTGAAATGAACCTTTAGAAAATATGTAATGTAATTTTTTAACATGTAATAAAAATTATTTGATTACAAGGGAATGGCCACACCATTTTCTAATCTTTCCCCTGCTTCAAGGATTCCTATGTGATTTTTTAGATGGTTCATTATACTAGGATACACTGATTGAAGAATCTGTCACAATAAGAAATGAAAATAGTGCTTAATAGAAATTTTAAATGATTAGAATTAATAGATGGCGCTGCATCTAGCAATAAAGTCTCTCAAGTATGGGCAGATTCATGGACAAAGAGGGCATGAATAATTTTCATAGCGCTATATAATTTTAAACCTGCAGTATTTATTTTACAGAATACATTTGAGAGTCGATTTCTGCTCAAAACTGTCAAGTCTGAGCTGATAGGAGATCACAAAATGCTTTCGCAATGCCGCAGTGACCTACATTCTTAACTTTAAAAAAAAGATTTATGAAGTTACTGGAAAATAGGTCACACTTTTGGAAAATGTTAAGGATTCCTTTAATTAGAATTCTATGATAAAATGCTTTTCATCTTAAATTCAAAGTATCCTAAGAAATCTTGACATTAAATTCCAAGTACAAATCAATCAAATTCACCATTGATACTCTGCTTACTTTGAGACCCACTAAATTGGTGTGCAGGGCTATCAGAGTACCTTGGTCTGGGGTTCATCTAGGTGCATACTCAAAATCCCTTATCTATTCAGAAATGTGGGGCTAACAGTGGAGTAACTAGTTTGCCTGGTTAAAGTTCATTTGTGATCATCTGAGTCATACCCAATAACACACAACAAAAGCTTTTCAGTGTACCTCAGTACATGTGACATTAAACTAAACTAAACTAAGTATATGTGTACAGCTCAAATTATCTCAGATGGATGTTTGACAGACTTGTTTTCTTTTGGGTTTAGAGATTGATTTCCTACACCCTTCCTCAGTTTCTACCTGTTTCAATTATTTTCTCTCATGGTTCCATAAATGCAGGTAGTTTTCAGAATCCTCATAGTTTCCGGAAGTGGCGGCACTGCCCTGCAGCTGCGGCTCGCCGGCAGTCTGTTTGTCTTTCTTCTTTCTTTGTCTATTTGTTAGTGTTAGATGTATGAAATAGCCTACCTTTAGCTGTGTATATGTGGGGGGTGGTGGAGGGGTGGGGGAAACCTTTAAAAAAATCTCTTCCTCAACGGAGATGCGACCCTTTCCGAGTCGTATCTCCGTTTGCGCTAAAAAAAAAAAAAATTTAAACGCGGGGCCTTCCATCGCCCGCGGGGCCTTCCATCGACCGGTGTGGCTCGGCCGCTGGACTTAACAGTGCCCGGTGCGGCTCGGCCGCGGGGCCTTCCATCGCCCGGTACGGCAGTGGGATGGTTCAGCGCCAGGTGCGGCTCGGCCACGGGGCCTTCAATCGCCCGGCGCGGCTCGGCCGCGGGACTTTACATCACTGGTGCGGCTCGGCCGCGGGGCCGTCCATCGCCCGGCGCGGCTCGGCCGCGGGGCCTTCCATCGCCCGGCGCGGCTCGGCCGCGGGACCTAACATCGCCCGGCGCAGCTCGGCCGCGGGACTTTACATCGCTGGTGCGGCTCGGCCGCGGGACTTTACATCGCTGGTGCGGCTCGGCCGCGGGGCCTTCCATCGCCCGGCGCGGCTCGGCCGCGGGACTTAGCTGCGCACGGTACGGCTGCGGGGCCTTCCATCGCCCGGCTTGGCCGCGGGATGTTTCAGCGCCCGGTGCGGCTCGGCCGCGGGGACTTGGGCGTGGGGAAGAGAGCGGAAGTTTTGTTGCCTCCATCACAGTGAGGGGGTGTTTGGAGTCACTGTGATGGATGTTTGTGTTGGGGTTATGTGTCTTGTGTTTCTTTTTTTTGTGTGACTGCTGGTAACGTAATTTTGTTCGGTACCTCGGTACCGAATGACAAATAAAGGCTCTGTATTCTGTATTCTGTATTCTATAGTTAAATCTGTTTGACTTGAGGCAATAACTGTCTTTATTGCCAAATGTCAATATTACCAAATCCAGTTGAGGAGGAACACGAACAGCAAACATGGAAGATTTGTTTCCCTTCCTAGTTAGGTAATCGTGAGGCCAAGTACAATCTTCACCGATTTATTATAAGAAATATCAGCTTAGTCATTATGTACCTGGAATTTAACCTTGTTTTCTGTTGGTCTTCATAACTTTGGAACATTAGAAACGGAAGTAGAGTATTCAACTCCTTGTAATTGCTCGGCCACTCAATGAAATCATGGCTGACCCACACCTCAACTTTTCCTGCTGGTTAGGGAAAAGAATTCCAAGCTACTGCTTTTGTTTCTGTGAAAAGGTACATGCAGAATTCCCTTCCAAATGCCTGAGCTCTTAATGTTATGATTATAACATTGTTTATAATTTCTACACCAGAGAAAACAATTTCTCTTCATGAAACCTGACAAATTATAGAATACTTAGAGTGAAGTCTTTTGTTCTATTGTGTTTTAAGATTCTGGAAAGTGCTGTCCAATTAATTTGATTCCCTAATAATACAAAATTGTCCTTTTCAAATTCTGAACCCATTAACAACATCCTTTCCGACAATGCGTTCCAGGTTTTAATAATTTGCAGCATCAAAATATTTTTGCCTCATTTCTTTTTGGTTTTCTAAACATTTCCTAGGGTTCCTTTTAACATTATAATCACCTCAAATCAGTTCACAATATCCTATACACAAGGGAATAAGAACCAGATTTGTGCAACATCTCTCCACAATTTAACACCCAATATCCTCTACAAGGCATCATGTCAAGCCTATGATACCATACATTAAATGAAAAGAAGTACTTTAGATGGGTCTAAGAAGGGTCTCGACCCGAAACGTCACCCATTCATTCTCTCCTGAGATGCTGCCTGACTGGCTGAGTTACTCCAGCATTTTGTGAATAAATACCTTTGATTT
Organism: Rhinoraja longicauda; assembly: GCF_053455715.1. Taxonomy (NCBI): domain Eukaryota; kingdom Metazoa; phylum Chordata; class Chondrichthyes; order Rajiformes; family Arhynchobatidae; genus Rhinoraja; species Rhinoraja longicauda. The sequence goes on along the minus strand of NC_135972.1, from coordinate 5,068,155 downwards.
GTACCAGCATCTGCAGTTATTTTCTTACTTTAGATGGAGAATCGCAAGGGTTCAACACATGTGAAGGCTACCTTTATCACACTGTATTGCATTTATCAACAGACTGATTGGATCAGTTCTTCACATATGACATTTAAAAATACAATTAGACTGTTTGGTGGCGAGGTTGGCATAACATAATTCATTAACAAATTAATTACATGGCTTGTTAGGCTTCTGAAAGGTGCTCAAACCCGAGTTCCCACCTCCACAAAGACAATATTAAATGTCAAATGGCAAAGAAATTGAAAGATTAATATATTTATTAATTATGATGGTTAGGAAGATATCTTCTACCAGATATTATATTTCACGTAATTTGTTATAAAAACTCCGGCCACAGCCGATGATTAAATGGAATAGCATGAATAGATAGTTGGATGATAATTGGAAAAACATCTTAGGGTAAGCAGATATTGATTGCTCAAACTTAGGCATGAGTGCTGTACCCCAGTTTTATCCTTGGTTTATGTACATGCTTTGGACTTGGGTAAATGGAGCACAATGTTGTGTTAATTCCTCTGTACGTGTCAAATAAATCACCTTTTATTTAAAATTAAAACTTTAAAGTGAAAACTAACATAATCTCCAGATTCTTTGTGGTGACCTAATAAGTTTTAGTTTTAGTTGAATTTATTAATGTCACATGTACAGAGACACAGTGAAAAGCTAATAGGAAAATAAAACCAAGAAATCTTTGGGACAGAGCAACAATGGGCTGATCATGTGTCTTCACTGATTTCATTGACCATGACCAGTGTTTCCTCAGGGATGACACAAATCTGGTCACAAATGCTGAAGCTTGTTTAGAATATAAAAGTATAGCACATAGCAAACAGATGCTGGACGGATATGAACACATTTATGGAACAGGCTAACAAGCAGCAGATGCAATTTAAAGAATCTAGGATGCAAGCACGAAATGGAGTGAAATATCACTCACAAACCAAACGTTTTGAAATGGTGAAGAGTTTGGTAGTTTTAGGAATAAAGCTGTTCCTAGTTGCAAAGCTGGAGGCAAAGTATTATCAAACTGAAATTATCACCAGAAGACTGAGAACAGAGAAAGGGCTATTTTGATAATGCAGATGATTGTTGGAACTTCAAGAATACCTTTTCACAGTGTAAGATTGAGGTGGACAAAATTGTGCCTTTTCCATAAAGAATGGATAAATATTTGAAGCATGCGAATATATGGTGAGTGAGAAAGACAATGGGAAAACTTTCAGATTAGTCTAACAATAGGGCAGCATTATAAAATCATTTGAATGTCTTTTCTGCGCTGTAGAGTTCTTAAGGTCCACTTGTCAAGCAAAATTAATACAATTTAAAGGGTGAAAATTTATTGATACTGTTTAGCTATGAAAAGTAGAGTATTTACTGATACTGTTTAGTTAAGAAAGTAGAAGGTTAAAATCATACTACAATTTCTTTTGCAGACCCTGTGTCAACTTTTGTGCATATACAGGTTGAAGCTGCAGTTGTATGAATATTACCTAATCTTATTTCAAAGGATGAAAACATTTGCTTTGGTTTAGTACAATGAGACAGTTCCACATTATGGTAATAAACCCTACTGACTGCATTTCAGCTGCAGAGAAAACAATTGCTCAGCTTGTTTGTCTCATAATTCAGAATATTTTTCTACAGAGGGCACTGCAACCCAGGTTTCTACCGGCAGAGCTGCAGTACTCAGATAAACGTCGCAAACATTAAGCTTGTGGCCAGCAGGTGCTGGTTGAAAACCTATCAGAGCAGGAAACAGAAAAGGCTATGAATCCTCCAGGCTCCAGTTACAGCCACTGGAGACCATCAATTAATATTAAATGAAGGCTCCAAAGAGAATTTATGTCTAGGGCTGTTCTAGCTCTGAAAGAAACAAAATAATTCTTTTGGGTAATTATTCTTTGCTGTTACTTGGATAGAATATACAGTATTTAATTTTTGCACATTGTCCTCCATATCCAGCAACTTAAAAGCAAAATATAGGCTGCATTTTTTAATGCTAAATGCAGAGCCTGCTTTTGTGCTTTAACCTTGATTCAGCTTCAGAAAAGTCTGTCACTTGTAGCCTCATATAGATAAACAGATATGAATGATAACGTAATAAAGCACAAAGTGCACATGTCTAATGTTAAAGAAAATTTACTGCAGATGCTTGAAATCTCAGACTAAACAGAAAATGATGGAAGTATTGAAGCATCTGTGAAGACAGTTCCAACAGTCATACTGGCACATGCGTTGTGCACATATGCCATATTTATCACCCCTAAAAATAAACCGTTTACTAGCTAGTGATGATGATCAGGTCAGAAATGTCATGCAATTTGCAGATACATCTCACTCACTCTCCAAACACATTGTGACAGAAGCTGGATTGGTGAATGGGAAGACCTATTCTATAGGCTTCATAAAATTTTGCTGAGCACTTCTATTGATTTTACAGAAACTCTTTTAATAAACATCAGTAATGACCTTGTCCTGAATTTCTTTTGATTTTTTTTTGCTTGCACTTTTGATGCTAAACGCAGAACCTGCTTTTGTGCTTTAACCTAGATTCAGCTTCAAAAATACTAGTTAAGAGATACAGCGTGGAAACAGGGCCTTCAGCCCACTGAGTCCGCGACAACCAGCGATCCCCATACACTAGTTCTATCCGGCCCACTAGGAACAATTTAAAGCAGCCAATTAATCTCCAAACCTACACTTCTTTAGTCGGAGAGTAAGGCCTGTTTTACATTGCATCTCACCCCGTGTCTTATCAATAATAGATTTTCATGAAAAAGTCACAATGTTGTAAACAGTTGTTGCACTCTCATTTTGTGCTGTTTTAATGTGCCTTTTTAGGTGTAATTTATTTCTAGCGAAATTCTGCACTTCACTCTAGCAGAGTGAAGCACTGAAATGAAAGGTCCAACATTTGCTGATATTGGCAGCAAAGGTCTTAGAAAAGAATGACAGATTTTGTCGGGTAATTGTCAATTGATGGAATGTCCTATTACATCCTTGTTCTCATTCTATTTCCCTTTGCTCCATCATTGAGTTGCAGTACAAGTACAAAAAGATACAAGAGAGTAAAAAACATCCTTACTTCTGACAGTCACCACATTCAATATATCCATTGGTTTCTTTGATCGTGGGGTCATATACAAATGCTGGATACTCTGTGTCGCAGGGCTGGAACATATCCAATTTCCGGTGTTTATGACCTGTGATAGTTAAAGTAGCATTAACCAGTCGAAAGGTTCATGATAAAATTCATAGTTGAGTTTATAGAAGAGACTAGGAATCCTATACTGAATAACTCAATTCCTAACTCTGCAAAGTCTGTTCACCTTCTACATGGCTCAAGCCAGAAGAGTGATTAGATATTTACCACTTGCCTGGATCAGTGCAGGTTCAACAACATGCAAAAGGCTTGACACCATACAGCACATTCACTGACTCCACAACAGACGTAAAGTATCAGCAGTTTGTACTATCTGCAGGATGTACTGCAGTAACTCGCCAAGCCAGCACCTACCAAACACATAACCTCTACTAGCTAGAAGGAAAAGAAAGCAAAAGCATCGTAATACCACTCCTGGAGGATGTCTTCCATGAATCAAGAGTGTTTTATTGTCATGTACTGAAATGGAACAATTGCAGCAGCACAACAGGTTTGCCACACAACATCCTGTCTTGGAAATTTATTACCGTTTCTTCACCATTTTCGGGGGATTCTCCAGAACAACATTGTGACTATACCCACACTTCAAGAAGTGCAGTGGTTCAAGAAGGCAGCTCACTATCACCTTCTCAAGGACAGGTATGGGTAATTAAATGCTGGCTCAGCCTGTGAAGCCCACATGCCTTGAATGAATAAAAATGAGCAACATTCTTAGGTGTTTACTAACTGGCTTGCTTCCTAAATGCAGATCAGTTGCCTGATCTTCTAACTGGCTCCATAAAAAGTTACTACTAAAATGAGATGATTGGAGTTGGATTTGAACTTTTCTAAATGCTTACTACATATATTCCCATCTTAGTGATATAATTTTCTCCCATGAATGTCATATACAGTCATGGAATTAATCAGCACTGAAATGGGCCCTGAGGCCTGCCACATCCATGCTAATGTTTTTGCCCATCTAACAGTAATCCCATTTGCCCACATTAAGTCTATATTCTTCATGCCATGTTTATGTAAGTGCTTGTCTAAATATCTCTTAAACATAGTGATTGCATCTAATTATACTGCCTCCTCAGGCATTGAATTCCAGATATCACACACATCCTGTATACAAAAATCATTCTTCTCAAATTCCATTTAAAGCTCCTTCCTATCACTTTAAACCTGTAGTCTCATGTTTTTGATAGGGTATGGGAAAAAGATTCTGAATATATACCACATCCATGTTTCTTACAATTTTGTATACGTCCATCGGTTCCAGAGAAAACAAACCCAGTCTATCCAATATTTTTCCATAACTAAAGACCCATTCCAGGCACCATCCTGGTAAATATCCTTCACACTCTCTCCAGTGCAGCCCCATCCATCCTACAGTGTATTAACCAGAGCTGCACAAAATACTCTAGGTGGGGCCTAACCAGTATTTTGTAAAGCTGCAACACAAAGTCCTGACTTTTACAATGTTTCCATAACCCAAGGCAAGCAAGCCATAAACCTTTTTCACAACTCCATCTATCTATGTTTCAAGCAATTTCAGGCAACTATGAACATGAACCTCAATGTTCCTCTGTTCACCAACATTTGTCAGTGCCCCACCACTTACTATACATGTCCTACACCCTATTCTCAAAATGCATCACTTCAGGCTTGTTGGGATTAAATTCCATTTGGCCATATGCCGCCCAGCTTTCCATCTGATCTATAGGCTACTGTAGCCTTAGTCAACTTTCCTCACTATCCACAACACCATAGGATTTTTAAAGAAATGAATTGCAAGTTGCAATTAGTGAGAATTGATAAAAGATGTTTTAGTTTTCATTTTGAATAAGTACAATATATTTTATTAACACATAAAAGTACTTAGGTATTCTATAATCTATGCAGAATCAAATTAATTTCTAAATGTGAAAAGCGTAATGTGTTATTATAATGCATTTTGGATGTGAATGAGCTGGGAGAGGTTAAATGTACAGACACTTACCAAAATGGAAGACTGACTTGGCTGAGCAGGTCACATGACATGTTGAAAAGGGAAAGCAACAGTTCACATGATGATCACAGTCACACGATGAGTGGCAAAATGGATGATAATAATTTATGGAGCAAATGTGTGAAAGAGACAGAGACAACAGAATTAGAATGAGAATGATATCGTTTGCCAGTCAGAGGCCTGAAGAAAGATTATATACATGTAGGTACATGCAGGAACTGCTGTTCTTACTAAATATAAATGAGCTGATCCTATTTGTGTTTCAGCATATTCGTTGGTATTTTTTGAGTCAGTTTATGACTTAGTATTGTCAACTTTTTAGATTGTTTTATAGAAATCTACAAAATAGCAAATGGTTAAACATGATGATTCCAGTTTTCTTGGGATTCCTTTCATGCATGACCACTGGGCTATTATTGAAATCTATTTCACCCCTTCCTCTTTTCTTTATATAAAGTTATTTTAATCAAGTTACCTCCTTCAGATAGAATTAAAAACAACCAAATATCAGCTCTTTCACATTCACAGAAAAGTTCCATTGCCAACATGAGGGCTTTTATTTCAACAAAGATTTATTTCTAACAAAAACCTGATGATTGCTAAATAACTACAAAAACGTTTTGTTGGCATCTTAAAAGATACAATAGATGAGCAAAAGAATCATAATACCAATTTCTGTCTGGATATTGCAGTTTCATAACTTTATATAACCAAACATCTTTTACTTACCATTTACCATGTTATCAACATACCACAGGCTACAAATATGGAATTCAACCAAAAATCTGCAAAATTTAAGAAGATATTATTGTCTCACAGATTATCAACAACCTCATGTTACAACACCAGTAGTCAAGGGACATATTACAATGCATCACAGAAAAAGCCAACAGCCTGCACTTGATAGAGATAATATGAAACTGTATGGGCTTTTCTCTTCCAAGACTGGATGTTATTAAGAGAGAGTTAGATTTAGCACTAGCTTTAGGGCTAAAGGAATCAAGGGATATGGGGAAAAATCAGGAATGGGGTACTGATTTTAGATGATCAGCCATGATCATATTGAATGGTGGTGCTGGCTCAAAGGGCTGAATGGCGTACTGCATTATCCTCAAGAGCTCTATCTAGCTCTCTCTTGAATGTATTCAGAGAATTGGCCTCCACTGCCTTCTGAGATTCACAACTCTCTGACTGAAAAGGTTTTTCCTCATCTCTGTTCTAAATGGCCTACCCCTTATTCTTAAACTGCGGCCCCTGGTTCTGGACTCCCCCAATATTGGGAACATGTTTCCTGCCTCTAACGTGTCCAACCCCTTAATAATCTTATACGTTTCGAGAAGATCCCCTCTCATCCTTCTAAATTCCAGTGTATACAAGCCTAGTCGCTCCAGTCTTTCAACATATGGCAGTCCCGCCATTCCGGGAATTAACCTAGTAAAGCTACGCTGCACGCCCTCAATAGCAAGAATATTCTTCCTCAAATTTAGAGACCAAAACTGCACACAGTACTCCAGGTGCAGTCTCACTAGGGCCCTGTACAACTGCAGAAGGACCTCTTTGCTCCTATACTCAACTCCTCTTGTTATGAGGGCCAACATTCCATTGGCTTTCTTCACTGCCTGCTGTACCTGCCTGCTTCCTTTCAGTGACTGATGCACTAGGACACCCAGATCTCGTTGTACGTTCCCTTTTTCTAACTTGACACCATTCAGATAATAATCTGCCTTCCTATTCTTACCACCAAAGTGGATAACCTCACACTTATCCACATTAAACTGCATTTGCCATGCATCCGCCCACTCACACAACCTGTCCAAGTCACCCTGCAACCTCATAGCATCTTCCTCACAGTTCACACTGACACCCAGCTTTGTATCATCTGCAAATTTGCTAATATTATTTTTAATCCCTTCATCCAAGTCATTGATGTATATGGTAAATAGCTGCAGTCCCAGCACTGAGCCTTGTGGTACCCCACTAGTCACTGCCTGCCATTCTGAAAGGGACCCATTTATCCCCACTCTTTGCTTTCTGTCTGTCAACCAATTTTCTATCCAATTTTCTATCCAATTTTCTATCCATTGCCCCACCTCCAATACCATGGGCTCTAATTTTGCCCACCAATCTCCTATGTGGGACCTGGTCGAAGGCTTTCTGAAAGTCGAGGTACACCACATCCACCGGCTCTCCCCTGTCAATTTTCCTAGTTACATCCTCAAAAGATTCCAGTACATTAGTCAAGTATGATTTCCCCTTCGTAAATCCATGCTGACTCGGAATGATCCTGTTACTGCTATCCAAATGCACCACAATTTCGTCTTTTATAATTGACTCCAGCATCTTCCCCACCACTGATGTCAGACTCACTGGTCTATAATTTCTCGTTTTCTCTCTCCCTCCTTTCTTAAAAAGTGGGATAACATTAGCTACCCTCCTATCCACAGGAACTGACCCTGAATCTATAGAACATTGGAAAATGATCGCCAATGCATCCACAATTTCTGGAGCCACCTCCTTAAGTACCCTGGGATGCAGACCATCAGGCCCTGGGGATTTATCAGCCTTCTGTCCCATCAGTCAAGAGAGTCAAGAGTGTTTTATTGTCATAAGTCCCAGATAGAACAATGAAATTCTTACTTGCAGCAGCACAACAAAATATGTAAACATAGTACACTGTAAACAATATAATAACAGAGAGAGAACAAAAAGTTCAGAGTGTATATATATATATATATATATATACACATACTCCCCTACAAACTACTCCCCTTCTTCTCACCCCCTTCTTCTTCCCCTCTCTCTTCACTGTCCACCATAATATATAATATATAATATATAAAATATATTATAATGAAAAGATGAAAACAATATCTTTAGTTAAATATTTAGATATTTTATATATTTACATTTGGAATATGGGCATCACTGGAAATTCATAAGATTGACAAAAAAATGCTGGAGGCAACATCTCTGTAGAGAAGGAATGGGTGATGTTTCAGTCGATACCTGAAACGTCACCCATTCCTTCCCTCCAGAGATGCTGCCAGTCCCACTGAGTTACTCCAGCATTTTGTGTCTATCTTTGGTTTAAACCAGCATCTGCAGTTCCTTCCTACACTGGAAATTCATTGCCTATTGCCCATTCTCAGTTGTCCTGGGGGAATTTGTAGTGCACATTTTTAGTGTAGGAATGGACTCGAATGTGGGTTAGAATATGTAGTTCCACGGATCCTTCCTCCCTCCTTTTAGCATGTGTGATGGATGAAAGAACACATCACTCTGCACTGATCAGTTTGTTTTCCAAACAAAAATGTTAAATAACAACTGGAAGTTCTTTAAGATTATGCAGGCCTGATGTTCAAATGCCAAAATAGCACTTTTATTATTTTTGATTTTGGATCAAATGAATTGTGTTAGGGATCAACTGCACGCACCTGTGCCTGACCTCCACATGGCATCGGGTTGGTGTTACATGCATGAAATGTGGGGCCAATTCTTATGCTATAATATCAGCATAGAAGTTTAAACTTCCACAGGTCTGCTAGTCCTAGTAAATATATCAGGAACCTGCTCATTCAGGAACCTGCCGCACCTTAACAAGTATCTAATGTCTTGCACTTATAAAAACTTCTGTAAACAAGGAAACTGCTTATGTAATGTGCCAAAAATGTCTATAGGAAGCCATAACAAAATGTTTGATAAACTTTACTGCATGGAGCAGAAAAATCTGACAGAAATATTTATTATTATAGTCACATTGGTATGAAGTGAAACTAATATAATGACACGCCCCAGTAGAGTTCACATCACAGTGCAGTTGCATGTTCTGTCTGGAAAGAAATTTTACAAATATTTGACAAATAATCTTTCATGAACAACCTGTAGAGTTTGTTTAATTTTATTTGTAGAATTGAATGCATAACAGATAACCATTTCTGAAAGTCATACCATGCCCACATTTGGTTCTAGTATAATATGTACGTACGTGAATAAGTTGCTCAGGAACCATCTCACAGCAGCAAAGAAAATATATAAGGGCTAAAGAGAGAACAAAGAAGACATTTGACTAATACTAAATAATTTCCTTTGTACAACATTAAGTTGAATACTGCATATAGATTATGGAAGAAAATGTTAATTAAAGTGGACTAATTATAGAACAAAGGCTGTGGAGAATGCCTTCTAAATGTCTTACATGAACTGACCGCAAATTATAAAAAATATTGTAATTTTACTTGCCTAAAATTTGGATTGTGTCACATTTTAGTGCACTAAAACATGGCTGCATTAAACTGAATTAGAATGAGAGCATTCCAGATTTAAAAGCATAGCAAAGATCTTCTCAGAGAATTACATATACCCCAGTGAAAACACCCTTGGAAAACGTAACTCATGGAAAATACATTGTTCATTAGGAAGGTCCATGTAGGATATGATGTCCGATAACTTTGTGTGACTAAACTCTTTATTAATGGGCTTGTTTTTGCCTCGTGTTCTGAAGTCTCCTACTCACCCTGAATGTCCAGCCTTGGCCATTACAACACCACTAGCCAAGTTACTGGTGAGACACACATTCAATAAATATCTCAGCAGCTAAGTACTGGAAAAAAATGTTCCTTGTTAATTTGAGCACAGAAGATATCTGAGCAGACTGCAATTACTTTTTAAATTATCTATTCCAATCTCCCAATGACAGCCTGGTATCCTTTAAAAATAAGAAAAGAAACAAACTGATGCATGGGTTTTTAGTTTTACTAAGACTATTCAATGACAGTCATAATGTGGAGAATTTTACTCCAATATATGGTTGGAGGAAAGGAGACAAGTGATGCCCAACAAGGGATGTTATTTAATGTGCTGGAATTAATCAGAAATGCTATTGCGAATCCAAATTTGTGATTGGTGCAATTTCATCTGGAATTGTTCAGAGCGAGATTTACCCCCTGTGAAATTAAAGCTGCTTGTATCTAAAAAATAGCCCGCATGTGATCCACTGTATAGGACTATGTTCCAGTATGGAAACAGTGCTCCCTATAGCACCCTCCACAACTTCAATTCTCCAGCATCTGCTACCTACAACAGCCATTTCTGCAACAGCAGCTGGTGACATACAACTCAAGTAAGTTTCATGAATATTTCACTGATGTTAAGAGTCCTAAATTAAGCTCCAACATGTTATTATGAAGCAGATACTCACACTAATCATTGGCTTTGATCCACTGTGATGATCGTTATGTCCTTTGCACATAGCTTGATTATCATAAAGTTTCACCCTATGATAAGGCCAAGTTTAGTTATTAATAATACATTGGGCAAGAACCAAACCAACTGTTAATTTTGTTTAAATTTCTCGAGAAGAGGGTCTCGACCTGAAATGTCATCCATTCCTTCTCTCCAGAGATGCTGCCTGTCTCACTGAGTTATTCCAGCTTTTTGTTTCTATCTTTGGATTTAACCAGCATCTGCAGTTCCTTCCTAAATGTTATCAAGAAATCTGTTGGTATTTAGCTATTCAAATAGAAGTGGGTACTGGACTTAGCACATGCTGCCAGTCCAGGACTTTGACAAAAATAGAAGGTAAAATCTGTCTTCTGACTCCCCACTGGACTCCCAGTTGACTGCAACAAAGAGGACAGGGGGTAGGGTTGGGTGGGTTGAGGTAATTGGGGAGGAGGAGATTTCTACTCAGCCTTGGGTTGGATCTGAGAACCAATTGGGTTCATTTTGGATTCTAGGGTTCCAGACTAGCAAAATAAGAGGCTGTGGATTAATAATTTATAATCATTTTCCATCAGAATAATGTTTATGTTGTTTAGAAATTAGAATTACAACCCAGCATAACTGGAACTGTGGCATTTTGTGATCTAGTGGGGAGACGCAAGGTTCAGTGCTGGGACCCCAGTTACTCACAATATATATTAACGATTTAGACAAGGGAATTAAATGTAACATCTCCAAGTTTGCGGATGACACAAAGCTGGGTGGCAGTGTGAGCTGCGAGGAGGATGCTATGAGGCTGCAGGGTGACTTGGAATAGGTTGGGTCAGTGGGCGGATGCATGGCAGATGCAGTATAATGTGGATAAATGTGAGGTTATCCATTTTGTGGCAAGAACAAGAAGGCAGATTATTATCTAAATGGTGTCAGATTAGGAGAAGGGGAAGTGCAACGAGACCTGGGTGTCCTTGTACATCAGTCACTGAAAGCAAGCATGCAGGACAGCAGGCAGTGAAGAAAGCAAATGGCATGTTGGCCTTCATAGCAAGAGGATTTGAGTATAGGAGCAAGGAGGTCCTACTGCAGTTGTACAGGGCCCTGGAAAGACCACACCTGGAGTATTGTGGGCAGTTTTGGTCTCCTAATTTGAGGAAGGACATTCTTGCTATTGAGGGAGTACAGAGTAGGTTCACCAGATTAGTTCCCGGGATGGTGGGACTGACATATGATGAAAGAATGGGTCAACTGGGCTTGTATTCACTGGAATTTAAAAGGATGAGAGGGGATCTTATAGAAACATATAAAATTCTTAAGGGGCTGGATGCAGGAAAAATGTTCCCCAATGTTGGGGGAGTCCAGAACCAGGGGTCACAGTTTACGAATAAGGGTAGGCCATTTAGGACAGATGAGGAAAAATGTTTTCACACAGAGAGTTGTGAATCTGTGGAATTCTCTGCCACAGAAGGCAGTGGAGACGAATTCACTGGATGTTTTCAAGAGAGAGTTAGATTTAGCTCTTAGGGCTAACGGAATCAAGGGATATGGGGAAAAAGCAGGAATGGGGTACTGATTTTGGATGATCAGCCATGATCATCTTGAATGGCAGCCCTTGAATGGCTCAAAGGCCAGAATGGGCTACTCCTGCACCTATTTTCTTTGTTTCTATGTTTCTATCTCCAAATCAAAGTACAACTGAAAATGGGATCATTGGAACTTAAATGGCACAAATGATTAAATGGTCAGGTTTTCCTGATGTATCACAAATTGGAGGGGCATAGGCTAAATGCAGGCAAATGGGACTAGCTCAAATAGACATTATGGTTGGCATGGACGAGTAGGGCTGAAGGGAGATTAAAGTTTGCCCTAGTAAGCTAGAGACAAAGAAGAGGTCAGAGACAATAACAGGATGGTCTCAATCTTTTATGACTATGGACTCTTTGAGAAGCCTGCATAGAGAAAATTTCACAGACATGTAAATCTTTCCTAGTTGAAATGCTTTTCAAATTCTGTCAAAACAGACACAAATTAGCAAATTTATTAAGACTGCAGTGCCAGCTTTCAGAGTACAGCTACTTGCCCTGACACTATCTTTTCAGCCAATTATTAAAGAGTTCTCAGATTTAATGAAACTGCACCTTCACAGGGCACACATCTAAGTCTGAATCATGCAACAAATATGAGGAGACAACATCTTACTTGTTAAACATTCCCATGTTCACTAGTTGTGTCATCACCGATCCATCCACTTCTCCCAGAAACTTTCCTGTCTGAAAGAGAAAGGAAAGAAATTAGGAAATTGTAACATTTCCTGTTCTGATTACACTGTTTATCTACTTGTTATCTAGCTATTTTTAAAATTTTAGCCTTTGTCCTAGCCCCCACCCTTCCTCATCTCCATTCCCTCAAGTGCAAAGAATGCAGTCACAAACGGCAATTGTGAACAACTGATAAAGCCAGTCACCAAAGGATTTGCCTCGACCACATAAAGCTTCCTACACTGCCTTGTTTTCTTTCCTCTGCTGCAAACTGTTTCCTTAAACTTACCTTCCCTGTCACTGCACATTACATCCAACAGCTGCTGAGACTCAGTTCTTTGTCATGAAAGATCGAGACCATCCATTATTGTCTCTGTCTCTTCTTTATCCTTAGCTTATGGAGGTAAACGTTTAACCTCTTCCATCTGAACCCTGAACTAGCATTTTTCTCTCATATGTTCCTACTCTTTCTCCAAGCTCAATGTCGACAAGATCATAATAAAGCTGAGTCAGACTGTACATAACTGTTTCCATTCTTATTTATTCAGTAATGGCAGGAGAATCAATCCCTTCCCACATCATTATATCTGGTGTCACTGGAGATCTATGTTTAGTTCCATCTTCTTTCTCATCTATATGCTTTCCCTTGATAATATTACCAGCATCAATTTCTATGTATGCTGATGAGACCCAGGATACCACTTCTTTAGAATCACCTCTTGCTTCATTCATTTCAGTTTGTCAGAAAATTCAGGATAAACAGAAATTTTATCCAACCTTGTGGTTCTAAGCCACTATCTTTGGTCTCCACTACAAACTCTTCCCTAATTAAATCCTTCCTCCAATTCCTCCTGCTAGCTGTCTGAAATTGAATCAATCCATTCATTTTAAACCAGGGTCGAACTTTGGATCACTTTGGATTGCCTACTTTCACCTCCACAACTTCACTTCCTTCTGATCCAGCATCAACTCCACCTTTGTCAAAACACATCCATCCCATTGTTATCTCTAGACTTGATTATTTCAATAGATTCCTTCTTTTAACTTTGTAAACATGAGGTTATCCAAAACTATGCTGCCCATATTCTAACTTGCAGCAAATTGTGTTCCCTGAACTACACAGGTTCCTTGATAAGCAGATCCTCAGATTTAAATACTTATCCTTATGATCAAATCCCTTCACCTTCTGAATCGTTTTTGTTATCCACTCCGACTTTCGAGCGCTCTGAGAGATATATACATATATATATATATATATATGTATTCTTTCCAGTCTGGACCTGATCATTGCTGAATTTAATTAGTCAATTATTACTAAGACCCTAAGTTCTGGAGATCTCTCCCAAAATTTTTCTATCTTCCTACATCCTTTTGCTCCTCCAAGGCAGAATACAACTTCTTCACCTCTTTTACATCCCTCTCTAATTGGTGAGTTTGTGGATAGTGAGGAAGATTGTCAAAGGTTACAGAGGGATATGGATCAGTTGGAAATTTGGGCAGAGAACTGGAAAATTGATTTTAATCTGTAGAAGAGTCAGGTGATACATTTCAGAAAATGGAAGAGTAAAGGATACAGTAAATGTCAATATCCTTAAGAGTACCGATATTCAGAGATTACGTCTTAGTAAGATCACAATGCTTATAGGTCAATCTTTTCAACCTCTCTTCATATCAAGAATCTCTCTCTTATCTCATCTCAAGAATCAATCTACTAAGTCACTCATTCTCTTGGTATGGGGACTAAAACTGCATTCATTTTATCTTTCTACTTCAATGACTTGCAACAATGGATATCTCGACTACATGTTTACATTCAATATCATGGTCAACATTCTATAGTTTCTCTCCATTTAACATCACATTACACGATATACTCCATGTAGCACTTAAACTCTCCTTATTGATTTCAGACTCTTTGCATGCTCCACTTAGCTTTGTGTCATTGTCGAGCTTGAATGCTTTACATATTGTCTTTTCAGCTTAGTTATTAATATAACTCATAAATAACTGATGGCCATGTGTTAAACCTGAGTGTCAAACTGGAAAGGACTTGTTTCTGTTTTTCTTATCTTCTATCCCATTTATATATTATCTGCAGTCCCATGAGCCATTTTGTATGGTAGCTAATCAATTTGCTGTGAAGGTCTGGATATACATCTTGTACTTGCCCCAACCCTTCCTACCCCTTCATCTCCTTTGACTCTATAATTATGTTGACTTTATCTAATCGTATTATGACTTTTTAAGTGTTTCGATATTATTTCCTTAACGATGTATTCCAGCATTTTGCCGACAACAGATGTCAGATTAGCTGATCTGTAATACCTGATTTTTTTCTGTCCTACCCTTTCTAAAATGGTCCACTTATGTGCTATGCAGATCCTTTGCAACTCTCAGGGCACTTTCGGCACTTTGTGACCCATTAAATTTATTGTGGAATCTATTTGATATCATTACATTACAATAGTTACTCCTGCAGAATATATATGTACATCAAAATAATATTTTTAGTGATGGGATGCAAGGATTACAGAATGGCTGTTAATAATACATTTGCAAATGAGAGTACGTGTTATGTGCTGTTACTTCACTGCTTGTGAAAGAGTTAGCATCCACAAGTAAAGGTTTTGACTTACGAAGCTACTAATTCAGTGCAATTGCAGTTTATCACACATCGCTGCATTGCCATGGCAACCACCAATTAGACATTCCCCATTTTGCTTCTGTAAAGTTAGTTTGACTGAAAGTGTGAATATTCAGAGAGGCAGTGATCTTAATTTACATACTTTACGATATACACATCAATTATTTTTGCACATGAAGTGAGAAATAGTTGATGTGTGTCTATGGTAACCGTTAATTTCTATTTAATCTCCAGAGGGTCTGATGACCCTTCGGAAAATGTTTGGAAGCCTAATTATCCTTGCTTAAAGTATTCCGCAACTACTTTCCTCACATATGAGTACAGAAACATATTATTACATTCCTTCACTGACAGCAGAAATGCTAAGAAATTCCTTTTTTTAAACAAAACCATCTCCATGTGCTCACTAAACCTGACATAGTCATCACTAAACCTGAATGTTTGTAACATTGAAAAGAATTACTAATAAACATGTGCAATATGTTATGTATTTATAATACCAGTGACATACTCCTTTCACATTTCAAAGTGGATTTGCAAGAACATGAATTAATACATACAACTGTTGTAAAATATCTCACCATGTTAAATTTACCTTCTTTCTGCTTCATATTAACAGAACACTTACATCTTCCACTTTGTTGGAGATCAGAATGAATCCATTGTTATCCACTAAGAAACAGTTTAGTGCCTGCATGACAAATATAAAATTATAGTTCATTTGAGATGTTTTTTGATTTTTTTCAAAACATATTAAAAAAATCCTTTGTCCAGCATAATAACGGATGGATTGTAACTCACATCATCCTCACAGCTGATGGGACATCTTCCTTCAATTTCGCTGCACTGAAAATGCGATGTGAAAATATAAATGAGTCAATATGTTGTTCTAATTTAACAAATCATTTGTTCTTTTATTAAAATGTAAAAAATCTTTTCCAAATCTATAAATGGACCAACATTGTTTCATTGTAAGAAAAATGAGGCTTGACCTTTCTTTTTAAAAATCGATAAACAAGATAATTTTTCAATAGCCTTTATCAACCATGACCAGTCTGCACCCAATGTTTACATACGGTTAAGAGACTTGCTGTCTCTAAATTATGTTATTTATGTATGGTAGTTGTTATCTGTCCCAGTGTGCAGAAATACAGCCTATTCTGGCTAAAGTAATCAAAGGGGCAATGTGGTGGCTTGGTTGCATCCACGTGTGTAGGTTTGAAGATGGTCAGGCCAAATTATACCCTTTTGTGCTAAAATATAGTTTCTAGCTGTAATGTGGAATTATGTATTTTATTTCCACGTTTTCCTTTGAATTTGTGACTATTATTTTAGAATTACTGGTCATCATATCTTTGGTGAATAATTGCGCTGCTATATATCATTATCTTAAAAATCCCAATTGATAATGTTGGGAAAAAGTTACTGAAAAAGACTGTATTTTGACAAATACAGTCCGAGCATTGCGTAGCTTTATAAAAAATAAATTCTAGTTAATAACACAAATAGAATTATTGTAAACATAAATGCATTTGTTAACTTATTTTAATAAGTATTCTGCAGCAGCTCGGATTAAATAATCTGTCTTGTAATGCTACTTTGTCATTAGATAGAAGGGAGAAAATTGAGATAAATTTGAAATTATAATGAAATATATGTAATATCTCAGTCATCTGGGATCATGTCGCCTTGCTTCTATTCCAGTTCTCTTGGATGGAACTTATTTTTACTTTGGCTTCATTGACATTAACCAGCAGTACCAGATTAAAAACGAAACTATAGCTGTCTCAGGCTGCAGCTCTGTTTTTCCTGGTACACATTTATTCCACCAAAGATAGACACACAATGCTGGATCAACTCAGTGGGACAGGCACCCTTCTTCAGACCCTCGACCCAAAATGTCACCCATTCCTTCTATCCAGAGATGCTGCCTGATTTCCTCCAGCATTGTGTGTCTATCTTCAGTGTCAACCAGCATCTGCAGTTCCTTCCTACACATTTATTCCACAAAATTTTCACTTACATCAGTGTCATTGTACTGCAGTGCAGGAACAGGCAAGGTAAGCAGTAGGATGCAAGAAGAAGAAAACAAGTATAAACCAGTTTATAGACCAGTATAAGTCAATATTATCTACTATACCAACATACATGAATAGACACAAGTATACTTCAAAGCAAACTATCACAGCATATTAATCAAATATAGAGTTAAAATCAAACATGCACCAACACAACGTTCCTCAACAAGCATTTATACAACGCTCATCAAGTGTTCACTAACATCAACATATCCGCCTTGGCGCAGTTCCAACAACATTGGAACTCTTCTGGGGTTGGGGTGACCTGTACAAAAGGAATGGGTTACACCTTAAAAGCGGGGGACCAACATTCTGGCAGGCAGGTTTGCTAGTGCTACAAGAAGAAGGGTCTCGACCCGAAACATCACCCATTCCTTCTCTCCCGAGATGCTGCCTGACCTGCTGAGTTACTCCAGCATTTTGTGAATAAATTGCTAGTGCTACACGTGTGGGTTTAAACTAAGTCGTGGGGGGAGGGGTTGACAAATTGGGAATATGAAGATGGAGTTAAAGGGGAAGCGAATAGAGGAGAAATTGCAAAGGACTCTCGAATAAATGGGAATGGAAGTTCTAGATGGGATAAGAGAGTAAGGTCAGGGCCAATTGTGAATGGTGTGAGAGGGGAGGTGAATATCGAAGTTAAAGTGTTGTATTTAAATGCCCGAAGTATAAAAATAAAGTGGATGAGCTTGAGGCCCAGTTAGACATTGGCAAGTATGATGTTGTGGGAATCACAGAGACATGGCTACAAGAGGACCAGGGCTGTGAACTGAATATTCAGGGGTACACAACGTATAGAAAAGACAGACAGGTGGGCAGAGGGGGTGGGGTCGCTCAGTTGGTAAGGAATGATATTCACTCCCTTGCAAGGGGTGACATAGAATCAGGAGATGTAGAATCAGTATGGATAGAAATGAGGAATTGTAAGGGTAAAAAGACCCTAATGGGAGTTATTTACAGGCCCCCAAACAGTAGCCTCGACATAGGGTGCAAGTTGAATCAAGAGCTAAAATTGGCATGTTGCAAATGTAATGCTAGGGTGGTTATGGGAGATTTCAACATGCAGGTAGACTGGAAAAATGAAGTTGGTAATGGACCCCAGGAAAGAGAGTTTGTGGAGTGCCTCCGAGATGGGTTCTTAGAACAGCTTGTACTGGAGCCTACCAGGGAGAAGGCAATTCTGGATTTAGTGTTGTGTAATGAATCTGATCTGATAAGGGGACTCAAGGTAAAAGAGCCATTAGGAGGCAGTGATCATAATATGATAAGTTTTACTCTACAAATTGAGAGGGAGAAGAGAAAATCGGAAGTGTCAGTATTACAGTATAGCAATGAGGCAGAAGCTGGCCAGATTTGACTGGAAGGAGGCCCTAGCAGGGAAGACGGTGGAACAGCAATGGCAGGTATTCCTGGGAATAATGCAGAAGTTGCAGGATCAATTTATCCCAAAGAGGAGGAAAGATTCTAAGGGGAGTAAGAGGCACCCGTGGCTGACAAGGAAAGTCAAGGACAGCATAAAAATAAAAGAGAAGAAGTATAACATAGCAAAGAAGAGTGGGAAGCCAGAGGATTGGGACTCTTTTAAAGAGCAACAGAAGATAACTAAAAAGCCAATACGGGGAGAAAAGATGAGGTACGAGGGTAAGCTAGCCAATAATATAAAGGAGGATAGTAAAAGCTTTTTTAGGTATGTGAAGAGGAAAAAAATAGTCAAGGCAAATGTGGGTCCCTTGAAGACAGAAGCAGGGAAATTTATTATGGGGAACAAGGAGATGGCAGATGAGTTGAACCGGTACTTTGGATCTGTCTTCACTAAGGAAGATACAAACAATCTCCCAGATGTTCTAGTGGCCAGAGATCCTAGGGTGACGGAGGAACTGAAGGAAATTCACATTAGGCAGGAAATGGTTTTGGGTAGACTGATGGGACTGAAGGCTGATAAATCCCCAGGGCCTGATGGTCTGCATCCCAGGGTACTTAAGGAGGTGGCTCTAGAAATTGTGGACGCATTGGTGATCATTTTCCAATGTTCTATAGATTCAGAATCAGTTCCTGTGGATTGGAGGGTAGCTAATGTTATCCCACTTTTTAAGAAAGGAGGGAGAGAGAAAACGGGAAATTATAGACCAGTTAGTCTGACATCAGTGGTGGGGAAGATGCTGGAGTGAATTATAAAAGACGAAATTACGGAGCATTTGGATAGCAGTAACAGGATCGTTTCGAGTCAGCATGGATTTACGAAGGGGAAATCATGCTTGACAAATCTTCTGGAATTTTTTGAGGATGTAACTAGGAAAAGTGACAGGGGAGAGCCGGTGGATGTGGTGTACCTCGACTTTCATAAAACCTTCGACAAGGTCCCACATAGGAGATTAGTGGGCAAAATTAGAGAACATGGTATTGGGGGTAGGGTACTGACATGGATAGAAAATTGGTTGGCAGACAGAAAGCAAAGAGTGGGGATAAATGGGTCCGTTTCAGAATGGCAGGCAGTGACTAGTGGGGTACCGCAAGGCTCGGTGCTGGGACCGCAGCTATTTACAATATACATTAATGACTAGGAGGAAGGGATTAAAGGTACCATTAGCAAATTTGCAGATGATACAAAGCTGGGTGACAGTGTGAACTGTGAGGAAGATGCTATGAGGTTGCAGGGTGACTTGGACAGGTTGTGTGAGTGGGCGGATGCATGGCAGATGCAGTTTAATGTGGACAAGTGTGAGGTTATCCACTTTGGTGGTAAGAATAGGAAGGCAGATTATTATCTGAATTGTGTCAAGTTAGGAAAAGGGGACGTACAACGAGATCTGGGTGTCCTAGTGCATCAGTCACTAGCAGGTACAGCAGGCAGTGAAGAAAGCCAATGGAATGTTGGCCTTCATTACAAGAGGAGTTGAGTATAGGAGCAAAGAGGTCCTTCTGCAGTTGTACAAGCCCCTAGTGAGACCGCACCTGGAGTACTGTGTGCAGTTTTGGTCTCCAAATTTGAGGAAGGATATTCTTGCTATTGAGGGCATGCAGCATAGGTTTACTAGGTTAATTCCCGGAATGGCGGGACTGTCATATGTTGAAAGACTGGAGTGACTAGGCTTGTATACACTGGAATTTAGAAGGATGAGAGGGGATCTTATCAAAACATATAAGATTATTAAGGGGTTGGACACGTTAGAGGCTGGGAACATGTTCCCAATGCTGGGGGAGTCCAGAACCAGGGGCCACAGTTTAAGAATAAGGGGTAGGCCATTTAGAACGGAGATGAGGAAAAGCTTTTTCAGTCAGAGTTGTAAATCTGTGGAATTCTCTGCCTCAGAAGGCAGTGGAGGCCAATTCTCTGAATGCATTCAAGAGAAAGCTAGATAGAGCTCTTAAGGATAGCAAAGTCAGGGGGTATGGGGAGAAGGCAGGAATGGGGTACTGATTGAGAATGATCAGCCATGATCACATTGAATGGTGGTGCTGGCTCGAAGGGCCGAATGTCCTACTCCTGCACCTATTGTCGTCTATTGTCTAACATATCCTCCTTGGTGCAGTTCTTTGGCACATGTCTGGATCCACTTATCTGAAGACTACTATGAAATTCTCAGCAGTCAAATCTACTGACAGATATTTGTGCCCCCTGTTGCCTTTATAGTGTCAACTCGATCCACACCTTCCCATACACGTACGAATGGACCTTGCCAATTTTTTATTGTAGTATTAATTTGTCCATGTTTGTGTTAACTGCTCTGTTCACTTGCATGAGGCATCTTCATGGCTGAACTATTCCAATCTTAAGTAATTAAGACAGCAACCTCTGAGAGCAATGTTGTTACTTTTACAACTAACCATTTTCCCCTGATTGTATGAAATCTGGAGATGAGGATACAAAATTAGATATTACTAACATGATTGAGGAGGTTTTGCAATTAAATCAACACTGAAGAAACTGTAGAAATAAATTTGGCCAAGGCAGATTGTTGAGATCCTGCATGTTTCAGTCGTGATGATTGCTTTTTGCTCAAGGAGAGAAACTCCCACTCTGCTCAGTGTAGTCATTACCACAGATCATAGGATCAGCCTTAATTACTCATGCACAACACAATATTACATTACCAGCAGCCATTCCCATGGAAACTATTTGGTTTCAAAAGCTTATGTACATGCCTTAATAAGGTTCTTTATTATCTTCCATTTTTAATGTAATCATTTTTAAAATAGAAGCATCATAAAATACCGCACATCAGGGATTCAGACTTCAAAATATGCTTTGGAACATCTTTAAGATAAATAGCTAATGGATCTTATCGTAACGGAGCGAAGAATTCCATGTTATGTTTTCTGTATTGCAATGAAGTAAAACGATATGAAAGTATTCAGAGTTCTGACCATTTGAAATGAAATATTATAATATATTCCTGAGAATTTCATTTCCAAAGGAGAAGTCAAATGAATGAATACAGTGGACCAATAACTCTGAAGCTGAAACACAAGATGGTTTTCTCAACAAAAACAGAAAATTCTGGAAGCACTCAGCAGGTCAGGCAGTATCTGTGGCAGGAGAATCGATTAACGATTTGAATCTGGGGCTCTTTGTCCAAATGGCTTTTTACAAAACCTTTAAAAAGAGGAAGCTAAAAAATAATTTGGCTACGATATGAAGAACAGCAATCCCTGTAAAGTAACATTTCGCGATCCAGTCAAAGGAGAAAAAAACGAGGAAAACTAAAGATGACCTATTTAGAAAATATCAAGCAGTGGCAAGGAGCCACAGTACGAAAATATTTCAGAAATCCCAAGGCAACACATGCTGGAATATATTAATTGAAGGGGCATCTGGAAGGGTACCTGATGAATGAAGTGGTCATGGCATTAATAGCACCGATGGTACTAGCAGGAACATCTACTGCCTTTAGAAGCTGGAAGTTTTATATTGTTACCATTCTTTGTGTGAAGAACTATTTCCCAGCTTATTTTTTTTGTTTGTCTATCTCTGATTTCAGGTTATTATGTCTTTTTACACTAGACATGCCGCGTATGGTAGTGCATATCTGCTCTAACTGCTTTAAAAATCTTGAAAATCTCAATCATATTATTCCTTTACTTTCTACATTCCAGGAACACAAAGCTCAAATCTAGGACACCTGGTAACATCACACTGGCCAAATTATAGACAACACTCCAGGTATGGTCTAACCGTGATTTCTACAGCTGTTGATATTGTTATTATTATTCTCTCACTTTGAAAATAAGGGTTCTTCCCAGCATTATTTTTTAAATGATTTTTTGCCCCTAACCAGTACTTTGTAGGGACCTCTGCGCATGGGCCCATTGATTTCTTTCACAGTTCCTAGCTTTTTTACAATTTAAATAATACAGTATTGTACTTGGATATATAATGACATCACTGTTGAAATCTATTAATCACAGATTTGTCTATTTGCCTAAACTATCAATTTTGCAATATAATGTTATGTTCTTAACTATACTGCTTACTATTCATTCAATATTTGTGGAAATGCATAAGGATATATAACGATTATACTAATGTGTCACGTATTTCGAGCAAAGGATTTCACCTCAATGTGTTGAGCATGTTAAGCATGGAATCGTACATCATTGTAAATTGATAATATACAATAGTATAATTTCAAATATTTGATGTAAAATATATAAATTTAATGTTACAATCTTTGAAAATAATGTCTAAGACGTATACACGATCATTCTGTGATACGTTAAACAATCCACTCATTGTTACATATCAACTCAGGTATTTGTCTGTGCACCTCTGTCAAAAGATCCAGACACTGTAGAAATATTTAACAAGCAATGTTTTCTTTCTCTCTCTCTGCTTTGTTTAATTGGTTGGGACACTCTGATTGTTATGTGTACACATTAAACAACAAAGCCCTAATACAGATTTGTCCGACAAATGCAATTGATAAATCCACAGCTCTTGAGGTTCAAGTCCATAACTCCCTGAAGGTGATAACACAGATATATCGAGTGGTAATGAAGGCATTTGGTGTGCTTGCCTTCAATGGTCATGGCATTGAGTATAAGAGTCAAGAAGTCATGATGCAGCTTTATAGGAGTTTGGTTAAACCGCATTTGGAGTGTTGCGTGCAGTTCTGGCTGCCCCATTATGGGAATGACCTGGAGGCTTTGAAAAGGGTGTCGTGGAGGTTTTCCAGAATGATGCCTGGATTAGGGGGTATTAGCTAAATGGAGAGACGGATTGTTTTCTCTGGAACGCCAGAGGTTGCAAGGAGATCTGATAAAAGTAGATAAGATTAAGAGAAGCAAGAATAGGGTAGACAGTCAGAACCTTTTTCCTAGGATTGAAAAATAATTAAATACTTGAGGCATAGCTTTAAGGTGAATGGGCGAAGTTTAAAGGAGATGTGTGGGACAGTTTTTTTTACACAGAGGGTGGTGAGTGCCTGGAACGCGCTGCTGTGGGGGGGGGGGGGGGAGGGAATGATTGAGGCAGATACGATAGTGGCATTTAAGAAACATTTGGACAGGCATATGAATATGGATATGAATGGAGGAATGGAGGGATATGGATTATGTGCAGGCAGATGAGAGTTGGTCTTGGCATCATGTTCGGTACTGTTCATGTGGGCTGAAGGGCCTGTTCATGTGCTGTACTGTTCTAGCTAATATGCCTTCATTGGAAATATTGTTATTTCATTATTTTGATACACAAAATAGCACACAATGAGAAAAATCTATATAATCAAGGAATCAGGGTCTTTTTATACATTTACAAGATTACAAATGATATAATTACTATTTTAATTACTAATTACATTATTAGTTATTTGTGAATCACTGATTCTGAATATGACTGATCAGTCAAATTTAATTTATTGAATCAATAGATTATAAGAATGGTGCCTCATACAAATTAAATTAAAAATGTCCACTCTGTGACAACTGGATAAAATTAGCTAGAAATGATCCTCAGGCCTTTATTAGAGCAGACTAAAAATTAAAAGAAATACAACCTGTATGAAGTAACTGGAGGTGTCACATAACTACTTAAAATTCGCTTTTTACCTGTTGTGTAATTGTCCAGAATTTCCGCCGCATTAATGCGAGGTTAATCTGTACACCGACAGCTGAAAAATAAGATTTAAAAAATAATCAAAGCTAAAAGACAGTTAAAAGACACTAATCTCTTTCCTTCCTGTAATGATTACAGGCTTTGACAGCACAGGATGAGAGAAATAATTGACACCTGGGGAAGAGCGGCAGGGCTGGTGACGGAAATCACTGCTGTGCAGTTTGAGAAAACTGAAGCAGGTTTGTCTTATTCGTAGGCAGCCACTTGGGATCAAGTGTGATTTTCTTTCACTCCAATTTTGTGGGAACTGAAATGGCAGATGAGGCCAATGTGGGAACTGCAGATGCTTCACACACTGGACGAGAGTTGTTTGAAGAGACGTGTAGGTGCTTAATTTGTCGGGTAATGCATTCTTTGCACCATTTATGCTGGGCTTCTTGCTAGTCCTAAACTTACTTTTTCAAACCAAAATGGTCACAAGGCAGAAATTCTTAAGAGTCACCTGGGATTTGGTGTTTTCTCAAAGATGCTATGAATGTACTTTAGTCTTTTCCACTATCTGTCCGGTAATGTCTTGCTATTTCTGAACTTAAAGTGTCAGCATGAGGAGTCTGGTGTCAGGCCTAAAATCTTGGCCCCGGAAGCCAGCTTGTAAAGGATTGTATGCGCATTGTAGCAGCACTGTTCAAGCCAATGGTGAATGCTGCTAGTCGAAGAAAAGTGGTTACAATGGTGGGAGAAGGGAAGAGATTTGGTGTTCCCAGGCCATGAAAAACCAGAGAAGCTGATGTATAACAATACTCAGTGAAGGCATGTTCTATGTAGAAGAGGACCATGGGGATCCTCCGGGAATATAACCAGGCATTTCTGGGAGGTTGACTGGATATGTCTTTAAGAAGTAACAGTAAAGTATGTAGTCTATTTTAGCAATCCCTGGAAAAATATGAAAATAAAAATCAACCAAAAAATGAGAAAATGTGATATCTGCCAAGTACTAGGGCATCCACAAATGTGCGCAAAGTTGTTCTACTTCATGATAACCCTATTATCAAATGTACAGACTTTTGATTTGGAAATTAAAAAACTGGAAATGCTACAAATATTAATGAAATCAGAAAATACAGGAAACACACATGTCAAGCAGGATTTATGTAAAGGAAATGAGTTAACGTTTCAGGACCGATAATAGACAATAGACAATAGGTGCAGGAATAGGCCATTCGGCCCTTCGAGCCAGCACCGCCATTCAATGTGATCATGGCGGATCATTCTCAATCAGTACCCCGTTCCTGCTTTCACCCATACCCCCTGACTCCGCTATCCTTAAGAGCTCTATCTAGCTCTCTCTTGAATGTATTCAGAGAATTGGCCTCCACTGCCCGCTGAGGCAGAGAATTCCACAGATTCACAACTCTCTGACTAAAAAAGTTTTTCAGAATTTTTTTTCATTACGGGTACCAAACACAAAACATTAACTGTTTCTCTTCCAAAGATGACCTGTCTGAAGAAAGGTCCTAACCCGAAACGTCACTGATCCATCTCCTCTACAGATTCTGCCTGATCCATTGAGATACTCCAGCATTTAGTTTTTTTTTGTAAACCAGCATCTGCTGTTCCTTGTGTCTCCAACTGGCCTGCTGAGTGTTTCCAGTAGTTTGTTTATCCTTTTAATTTGGAGCTGTCTGACCAAAATCTAGCCCTCTTTGTGAAATGAGTTTACCTATTCTCAGCATATTTTATAATTCTATAAACAGGTTTAATTTTGCTCATTGCATTATTGATTGTTGCCCCTCAATTTTTTTTTCTTCAAGATTTAGTCCACAGGGCAAGAAATAGCATTATTCTATTTGAAAATAAATATCATTACTCCATTTGAGTGGAGCGTATCAGATATATTTGTCAAACTAAAATCAATCAAACATTCGATCAAAACATTTAAAAATAACATTTTCAGAAATTAAAGGAAGTTCAATAGTCCACCCGAGGAATGATAAACAATTCAGCTTCACATCACAAAGTTGTATTGAGACATAGAAGAATTTTCCAAAATTAGGCAATTTTGATGGCCCAGATTCTCCCTAATGAGGCCTGCTGCCTAAGCTTATCACCATGTTTGGCATGTTCTTGACCTTACCCTCTTCAGATCCAGAAGGCCATCTCACTATTGCAACTGGTCGCAGATTCATACATCAGTACCCAAGGTGCTAGGCAAAATCTCCAACTCCGTAATCATGTAACATGGATGGTCCAGAACAAAGCAAACCTTTCATTGGAAGTGAAGTTTTGCCTTTAACTTATCCATTCTCAAAACTGTCAATGATTTTGGAGCCTTAATCAACATTTTATTTTGCACATATATTCCACTATGCAAATATATGTTTTGGCACTATAAACAGATATAAACAGGGCAATGAGACTGATGGGTGGGTGCTGGGTGTCACAAAGATTTGATGGACCAAATGGCATCCTTCGATGTCCTAATGAATGATCAGAAAACTTGTCAAGTAGCAGCCATCAATATCCTTTCACAATGCCAAAGAAAGTGATCTATCCTTGTCACCAATTTGTAATGGTTTCACAAAGATCTCAAGGCATAGAAATTTGTGATTTATTTGTGAAACAGAACACTAGTTTCTCAGTAAGATGGGTTGCCTACCACTCAACTTTCCTACCATAATCTGATGCCAAAATTCCTGAAGAAAATTCCCTTTAACCACAAGCTATCAAGTAATGGTTAGCCTGAAGGTGCTGAGAGTTCTCAGCATTATTTCTCAAATTATCACTATGTAATATGAATGGAATAACTTCAAATACACAAACCATTACCAGTGTTTGTAAGAATAATACCAACAAAAATATTTTGTTTAAAGTTAAGTATTTTTATTTAAAAAATAAGGTTTAACAGCCTTGATGCATAATTCATAGTCCACATAAATCCACACTGTGATCCTCCACTTTTCAGGTGTCCTTTAAGGCTGGTTCAGACAGAAAACAGGCTCTTACAGTGAAGAAGCTCTACCTCTAAAATACCTTTGACACACAACAAAGCTACATGAATTGTGATGGTGGAGATTGGTGATTTGTAAGCTTTAACATTGTAAGCTTTAAACCTTTTTTTACACCAAGATGGCGGCGCGCACGGACGCAGCGGCTCACAGCTCTCCCTTTCGGTACTTTTTATGTGTGTTATCTGTGTTATGTCTGTTAGTCAATTTTAGTCATGCAAATCAGGCAAATCCTACTTACAACCGCAAGGATCTTCTGATCATAGGATTCCAGTGCAATCGGGACCTTACGAGCGAATTGCTACACCCACGAAATATACCGGAAGAGATAGCCAGGACACCGGGCTCTCCGTGGATAGTTGTCGGCGCGAACAGGCGTCGCAGGCGGAGGAGAAACAGGAAGCAAAAGCGAGGACGCCGGTCCGGTATACTTGCCAAGCTAAAGAGACAGCCACACAAACCACCGCTACCTAGCATGTTTCTCACCAACGCCAGATCCATCATCAACAAAATGGACGAATTAAAACTACAGATATCAGAAAACAAACTCGTGGAGGACTGTTGCATTCTCTTAGTAACAGAGACATGGCTTCATCCACTTATCCCAGACGGAGCCATTGAGCTAGCCGGGCGTACAGCGTTTCGCTGGGACAGAAACATCGACTCCAGTAAGAGCAAGGGGGGGGGGGGGGTTATGCATTTACGTGCACAACAACTGGTGCACTAACATCCAAATCATGGATAGCCATTGTTCTCCTGATCTGGAGTTCCTAACAGTTAAATGCAGGCCTTTTTACCTTCCTCGTGAATTTACAGGGGTTATAGTAACAGCAGTCTACATCCCACCGAATGCTAACGCTAGCACAGCTTTAGGCTACCTGCTCGGTGCAATAAACTCACAACAGAGCACATATCCAGAAGCAGCCCACATCATAGCCGGGGACTTCAATCATGCAGACCTAAAGTCAGTTCTCCCGAAACTTGAACAACACATAAGATGTGCTACCAGGGGGAAAAACACACTAGACAAGGTTTATTCAAATATTAAGAAGGGTTTCAGGTCAGCACCACTACCACACCTGGGGCAGTCAGATCACCTGTCCATATTCTTAACTCCAGCATACACCCCACTCAGGAGGAAAGCTCCAGTCACCATAAAGACTGTTAAGACATGGCCTGAAGAAGCTTCCTCGCAGCTGCAGGATTGCTTCGAAAGGACCAACTGGGATATTTTTGAGGATCAGTACTTGGAGGAGTATACATCAACTGTACTCTGCTACATCCAAAACTGTGTTGACAATGTCACCGTCGACAAACGTATCCGGTTGTATCCCAATCAGAAGCCCTGGATGACAAAGGATGTCAGGTCTCTTCTCCTCAAGGACCGTAACACCGCCTTCAGGTCTAGTGATAGAGCTCTATACAGTGCTGCTAGAACCAACCTGAAGAGAGGCATCAAGGATGCCAAAACGTCCTACAAGAGGAAGATTGAGGACCACTTTACCAACAATGACCCACGGCGGGTATGGCAAGGCATCCAGCACATCACCAACTACAAGACCAGCAACCGCACGACTGCCGACGGCGACGCCTCGCTGGCAGAGGAACTTAACTGTTTCTTTGCTCGTTTCGAGGTGAAAGCTGCAGTGGCAGACATAACACCCTCTCCAGCACCTGACAGCAACACCTTCACTGTGCAGGAGTATGATGTCAAGCGCGTGCTCAGAGCAGTGAATCCCAGGAAAGCTGCAGGCCCCGATGGTGTGACGGGCAGAGTGCTGAGAGAATGTGCAGACCAATTATCTGAGGTTTTCACAAAAATCTTCAACCTGTCCCTTTTAAAATCCACCATCCCTCCCTGCCTGAAGTCCGCCACAATCATCCCACTGCCGAAAAAGTCTGTCATCAGCGGCCTTAACGACTACCGTCCGGTAGCACTAACACCGGTCATCACAAAGTGCTTCGAGAGACTGGTCCTGCAGCACATCAAAGCCAGCCTCCCACCCACCTTCGACCCATACCAGTTTGCCTACAGAGCAAATAGGTCTACAGGGGATGCCATCGACATTGCTCTTCACACTGCACTGACCCACCTTGAACACCAGGGGAGCTATGTGAGGATGCTCTTCCTCGACTTCAGCTCTGCCTTTAACACGGTCATCCCGAGCAGACTGGTCACCAAACTTTCTGACCTTGGATTTTCCCAAACCATCTGCCAATGGATCAAGGACTTCCTGACCAACCGCCCCCAGACCGTCAAAATAGGCCCTCACCTCTCCTCCACCATTACACTGAGCACCGGCTCACCACAGGGCTGTGTGTTGAGCCCCATCCTTTACTCCCTCTACACTCACGACTGCGCCCCCACCCATCCCACCAACACCATCATCAAGTTCGCGGATGACACGACTGTGGTTGGACTCATCTCAGGAGGAGATGAGACAGCCTACAGGGATGAAATCCAAAGGCTGGCAGCATGGTGTTCAGTGAACAATCTTGTACTGAACTCCTTCAAAACAAAGGAACTTATAATTGACTTCAGGAAAACCAGTGTAGAATACGACCCACTCTACATCAATGGGGTCTGTGTGGAAAGGGTACCCGCTTTCAGGTTCCTGGGTACACACATCGCAGAGGATCTTACCTGGTCTACCAACACCATCACCACAGTGAAGAAGGCACAGCAGAGACTCCACTTCCTGAGGATCCTCAGGAAAACCAACCTGCAGGAGAAGCTCATGATGTCCTTCTATCGCTGCTCCATCGAGAGTGTGCTGGCATACTGTATAACCACATGATATGCCAGCTGCTCAGAAAAGGACAGGAAGGCCCTTCAGAGGGTCATCACGACGACCCAGAAGATCATCGACTGCTCACTGCCCTCCCTGGAGCACCTGTTCAGCCTACGCTGCCTCAGTAGAGCAGGCAAAATAATAAAAGATCCATCCCACCCCGGCCACCGTCTGTTTGTTCATCTGCCCTCTGGTCGACGTTTCAGGTCGATCAAATCCCGAACAAACAGACTTAAGAACAGTTTTTACCCCAGGGCCATACGAGAACTGAACACTACCTTCTGCACTAGGCAACACTGTTAAAAAACCTTTTGTACTTAATATAATTGTATTTATTTGTTTTTGCATTTATTGCATATATGTTTTTACGCACCGTCAGGATTGGCTATTTTTTAAATTTCGTTGTACTCGTTGCAATGACAATAAATGAATATTATTATTATATATTATTATTATTTTAAAATGTTCAAAACTGAGATTGATGTTTTTTTAAACCGTTGTAATTGCACGTGACAGGCTTTTAAATGTCTCAAATATTCAGACATTTAAAAGCTAATTGAGTTAATTGGAATGAATGGATATTGAAAAACAAATGGGAATATTTATAAATAATTATACCATTAAAGGTTAAACATTAAAGCAAACTTAATTTTAAAAAAATCTTCTTTCCCCTTTGTTGCTCTATTATCCTCATTGAAATCAATGGGGCCTTGAATTGAGCACCAGACCTGACCTGGCACAGGTTGCAAGAGCAATTCCAAAGCATAATGCTGGGGAAAGCCAGCAAGAACGTGACTCGACACAGAACACAAAGGCTGTGGGTGTTACAATGAGGAGCCAATGACTGTTTCAATTTCTGGCCTCCCCCATGCACACTTTACTCCCATATAATTCCCTAGACCTGATGCTTAAACAAAGGAGCATTATACATGATCTTAACTGAAAATACACCATCCTGTGCTGTGGATGTATAATGGAGGAAGATCAGTGTTTATGGGTGAGGGTAAGGTTTGGGGAATGTATGAGGATGCTGGAGAGAAGTATCATACTCTTTGCTGTGAATGTGTGGGAAAGAAGGCATTTGACCTCTGTGACTGTAGGGGACGGATGGGGTGTGGAAGGAAGAATTGAAGCAGATAGGTATGTTTGTGGGGGTTGGAGTAGTTTGGTGGAAGGGAGTGTCAGAGCCATGAATGGATTTGTAAGGGATGGTGATAGGAGAGAAGCAACAGACCCACCCATGTGCTGTGTGTGGGCAGTGTGTTGTGGGATGTATTGGATCTCATTACCGAGGTTGAACTGGAGAAAAGAACAACCTGAGTCTATGCTGTGATAGCTCTAGGGGTGGTGTGGCGTGGCAGCAAACATAGATGTTAGAATGCAGCAAGAATCCCATGCTCCTGTTTCTTGAGGCAGGAGCAAAGAGGTCCTTCTGCAGTTGTACAGGGCCCTAGTGAGACCGCACCTGGAGTACTGTGTGCAGTTTTGGTCTCCAAATTTGAGGAAGGATATTCTTGCTATTGAGGGCGTGCAGCATAGGTTTACTAGGTTAATTCCTGGAATGGCGGGACTGTCATATGTTGAAAGACTGGAGCGACTAGGTTTGTATACACTGGAATTTAGAAGGATGAGAGGGGATCTTATCGAAACGTATAAGATTTTAAGGGGTTGGACATGTTAGAGGCAGGAAACATGTTCCCAATGTTGGGGGAGTCCAGAACCAGGGGCCACAGTTTAAGAATAAGGGGTAGGCCATTTAGAACAGAGATGAGGAAAAACTTTTTTAGTCAGAGAGTTGTGAATCTGTGGAATTCTCTGCCTCAGAGGGCAGTGGAGGCCAATTCTCTGAATACATTCAAGAGAGAGCTAGATAGAGCTCTTAAGGATAGCGGAGTCAGGGGGTATGGGGAGAAAGCAGGAACGGGGTACTGATTGAGAATGATCAGCCATGATCACATTGAATGTTGGTATGTTGGCATTCATAACAAGAGGATTTGAGTTTAGGAGCAGGGAGGTTCTGCTGCAGTTCTACAGGGCCTTGGTGAGACCGCACCTGGAGTATTGTGTGCAGTTTTGGTCTCCTAACCTGAGGAAAGACGTTCTTGCCTTAGAGGGAGTACAGAGAAGGTTCACCAGATTAATCCCTGGGATGGCGGAACTTGCATATGAGGAAAGACTGGATAGACTGGGCTTGTACTCGCTGGAATGTAGAAGACTGAGGGGGGATCTTATAGAAACATATAAAATTCTTAAGGGGTTGGAGAGGCTAGATGCGGTAAGATTGTTCCCAATGTTGGGGGAGTCCAGAACCAGGGGTCACAGCTTAAGGATAAGGGGGAAGTCTTTTAGGACCGAGATGAGAAAACATTTCTTCACACAGAGAGTGGTGAGTCTGTGGAATTCTCTGCCACAGAAGGTAGTTGAGGCCAGTTCATTGGTTATATTTAAGAGGGAGTTAGATGTGGCCCTTTTTGCTAAAGGGATCAGGGGGTATGGAGAGAAGGCAGGTACAGGCTACTGAGCTGGATGATCAGCCATGATCATATTGAATGGCGGTGCAGGCTCGAAGGGCCGAATGGCCTACTCCTGCACCTATTTACTATGTTTCTATGTTTCTATGAATGGCGGTGCTGGCTCGAAGGGCCGAATGGCCTACTCCTGCACCTATTGTCTATTGTCTATTGTCTATTGTCTATTGACTAGGGGAAAACGGATCTGGATGATATTTCCCAAATCAATGGGGGAGCACAACACGGGAAAGGTACGAAATGAGCAAAGGATTGTTCTGAGGATTGGAACCATTGGTGAGGTAAGAAGCGTGGGAAGAAACATAGAAAATAGGTGCAGGAGGCCATTTGGCCCTTTGAGCCAGCACTGCCATTCATTGTGATCATGGCTGATCATCCACTATCAGGTAACCTGTGCCCAACTCCCCATATCCCTTGATTCCACTAGCCCCCAGAGCTCTATCTAACTCTCTCTTAAATTCATCCAGTGATTTGGCCTCCACTGCCTTCTGTGGCAGAGAATTCCACAAATTCACAACTCTCTGGGTGAAAAAGTTCCTTCTCACCTCAGTTTTAAATGGTCTCCCCTTTATTCTAAGTTTGTGGCCCCTGGTTCTGGACTCCCCCAACATTGGGAACATTTTTTCTGCATCTAGCTTGTCCAGTCCTTTTATAATTTTGTCATTGGAGATTGGCTCCATTGGTTGCCTTAAAAATTGTAGGATGGGGACATCAGGTTTCAGCCTTGGAGAATTATGTGATCAGATTGTCAGGAGATGAGGCCTCAAGGAAGTTGGGATTAATATTTGGGAGTGTCTGTGAAGGAGAGCAAGGAGTAGAAGTAGGATGAAATATGCATGGCAGCTACTTGATGGGGGTTTGAGTTGGGTACTGAACTACATAAACAGGTTGACCCAGGTCTGTCCAATGACAGTGGATCATATTGTCCATCCTAGGACAATGTGATCCATGCTTTATTAATGGAAATCACGTCAAAGTCACAAGTTCAGAAGTACTTGACCGAATTACAGGAGAAAATGAAATGATCTGAAAATGGTCAGTATTACGTTTTGCTCTGCAAAAAAAAATGGTTTTAATTACAATTGAATTGAACTCCACAAATAGTGAATTTGGAAGATGTATCTACAAGATGTACCCTGATGAAAATTATGTCAAATGGATCTGTCACTCATCGGATTCTCTTCCATCTAACCGGGTTACTTGGGTGAACACATCTAATTTTTGGACATCACCAAATATTTGTGAGCAGGTCTGATTGGGCTAGGGTGCTCTTTGTGTGCTTTGGAAATGAAAGTCACAATTATTTATTCATTGATTATTTTGTTCCATAGATTTCAAATAGTTTGAAATAATCACCATTATTTCTAAAGGCCATTCTGCAGGACAATGATAAAATTCACTTTGTCTCACTTAGAGTATTTGCAGCCATTTAACAATTTGCAAATTGGGCTACGCTAGAAATAGAAACTGCACAAATGACAGTCTAAGTAGGCCAACCATAAAACTGAGATTTCCCTGCAGTCACATTTGTTAACCTCAACTTGGCAGTCAGGAGGAAAGAATGAAATCTCCGAATGGGGAAGGGGATTCCTGCAAACATCAATATTTGCCTTGAGCAGGTGTCTGTCTGATCCACTGAGACAAATGAGGTCTGAATCTTCCTAAACTTTCATAAAAGAGAGCACGGATTTAATATTCCATACGGTTGTGACGAAGAAAGAGAGGAATAAAAGCTCACTTCAAAATTCAAATTGAGGATAAGATATTCCACCGAGTTGTTCAATTTTAAATCTTGCATCACTGTGGCTGTTATATATGCAATATCAATTTAGCACACAAACCCAGTGTCACAGCCGAGTGTTTCAGATTCAACCTGATTACAGTGTTGTAACACATTAGACTCCGGGGAGAGTAAGATTTGCTCAAAATACAAAAGAGATAGCTTGTATCTCCCCAGGTTATTTTATCTGCAATTCATCAGTATATTTAACTGTAATGTTATTCAACTCAGCAACAGGAAAAAAATCTGCACTCGTGATGTAGGATGAGTGATGACAGTCTACGGAAAAGGTAAGGCAATATATTTATTTATTCATTTATAAGGACACACATTTTGCATTTATCAAGGGATTAAATAACACTGTAATTATCAAAATACAACTAAAGAGAGATCTAAAAGTATATACTTGCTTGAAATTTGGGAGAGAGGTATTTTATCAAATGTGAGAGAAAAATTATTATTTTGGTTTGTGGTGGAGAGAGAATGTTCTCTCTGATATATATTCATTTCAAAAGTGTGGTGTCAAGGAATCTACGTTCGGCACTTGCCGTAAATCTCTGACTGAGGTCTAAATGTAAAGCTTAAAGAACAAGTACCTCAATTTGAAGAAGGGTTCCAACCCAAAATGTCGACTGTCCATTTCTCTCCGTAGATACTGCCTGACCCGCTGAGTTCCTCCAGCAATTTGTTTTTTGTTTGTACCTCAATTCACTCTCCAGTCATGTTATATACTGTTTCCAAAAGCAAATGGTGTTTAAATGTTCCATCCCAGGTGTATTTCAGCTGATTGCCTCCTTATATCTAAATAATATGTGAGCAATTTGGTTTCACAGAATTCACAGTAGACTGGTTTGAAGATTATCTGAGGGTATCTTTTCTCAAATACCTACATTTTTATGATCCACAAATGTAATTGCATAATGCATTTTTAGAGTTATGCTATTGAAAATTATTTTCAACTGGAGTGAAACATGAAAACAATTATTTTGGAGTTATTTAATCCATTGTGGAAGGATGGTACTTTTAGAACAATGTTTTGGAATTTTAAATAAACTGTCTTGAAAGCAAAATTTTGATCATTTTCCTACAAGTAAGTCCTTCCAATGCAATGCTGGACCAGGATCCTTATTGGATATGTCTCTCACATCTTTCTGGCCCCTACTTAGACCCACACTTGAACTTGCTGCCACCTTTCTGAGATCAAGATTGCAATTCCTCAATCCTTCAGGTTTATGATACGACACAATCCCAATGATCTTCCAATCCTGTGATTCTCCTGATCATAAATGCCCCTCTGATTCTCTTGATCCCTGATGCCCCACCAGTATCCCAAGCACACAACCCCATCATATCCAAAGGATCTGATTGCTGCCCTCGATTCACAGAAAAGTTTTTTTATATTGATCCTTGGGCGTAATACTGGGATCACCACCCCACGCCCGATCACTCCAATTCATGGCTTCTTCAAGCCCAACACTGGCCTCTCAACTGTGATCATGGCATCAGTCTTGATAGTTCTTCCAACTGCACCATCACTACAGAACAGGTTCCACACATTTTCATCCCTGATTCTGACTCTCAGGTGACACATTTCTTAGGCTTTGAACCTCTAGTGCAATTAAAATTTCTAGAGGGATACCCATGAACAGAATGGTTATTAAGGCCCCATTACATTGCTGGTGCAGACCCATTGGATGAAGAGCAGGAAATCCTCCCACTGCTCTGGCTAAGAATTCCCCCCACTCCCCACCTTAACCAATAATAGCTTCACCTCCTCCAATCTCGCCTATTACATTTGGTGGATACGATAGAGTCAGAGCGTTATACAGCATGGAAATAGGCCATTCGGCCCAACTCGTCCATGCCGACCAAGATGGCCAACTAAGCTAGTCCAATTTGCCTGTCTTTAGCCCAATCCCTCTGAACCTTTCCTATCCATGTACCTAGCCAAATGTCTTTTAAATGTTGTTCTATACTTGCCTCAACTACTTCATCTGGCATCTTGTTCCATATACCCACCACCCACCGTGTGAAAACGTTGATCCTCAGGTTGCTATTAAATCTTTCCCCTCTTTAAATCTTTGCCCTCTACTTCTTGAATCCCCTACCCTGGGAAAAAAGATTCTGTGCACTCACCCAATCTATTCTTCTCATGCTTTTATACACATCTATAAACTCCCCTCAGCATCCTTTGCTTCACAGAATAAAGTCCTAGCCTGCCCATCCATAGATCAGGCCCTCAGGTCCTGGCAACATCCCTGTAAATTGTTTCTGCACTCTTTCCAGCATAATGGCACCTTTCCTCCAGTAGTGTGACACAAACTGAACACAATGCTATGGTCTCATCACCATCTTGTCGTCAGTGTCCTCAAGTGCTAAAGTGAGGCCACATAGTAGCCTACAATGCATGAACGTTGAGTTCTCCAATTTCAGATAACACCCACCTCCTCCCCTGATATTCTACCTCTTTCCCCCATCTCTTGCGCACACCTTTCTTTCCACTCCCTCTACCCCTGTCACCCAGTTCCTTTTTCCTTTTCCATCCAATCATCTCCCACCCCTGCCTTCTTTGAGTCCCCTATTTCCCTACCCACCCTCTTTTTCTTGCCCATTCCCTTTCACCAATCTATCATTCTGGTTTTACATTTCACTCCTCCTCTTCAATCTTCATCTTCCACATCTGCGCTCTTTTTTCTCCATTTTATTTTCATCCATCCTCTAAGCACAATTCCTCACCTGAATCCAATAATCATTTACCAGTTCTTGCCCCATCCCATCCCCTCACCTCTCTATACTAGTATACTAGCTTTCTCCCCACCACTCTATCAGTCGAAAGAAGAGTGCAACGCGAAACGATATCTATCCATTTCCCTCCACAGAAGGTGCCTGGCCTGCTGAGTTCCTCCAGGACTTTCGTTTTTGCCATAGATTCACCAATCTTTCATTTCACTTTCCTTATATAAAAAAACCCTTATATTTAAAAAATAAACGTTACTCTGTTTCCATTCAACTGTGAGGTGATTCCAGCTTACATTTAGCTCCAAGTCAAGCTGGCAACAACTAATCAGTGCACAAGACCAGCAATTAAACTTTATAATTTAGAAAGCATGTCATGTTCTGCAGTAGCACTGCAGAAGTGAGTTTTGAACAACTGAGATAGCATAAAGAAAAAAATAGCAATTTATGGTTTAAGATGGCGAAGGACAATCACAGATAGATTGAGCCATCTATGTTTTAAAGCATTATAGTAAAAAATGTGAAAACATTGATGGTGCTGGTTTCAGATGTAATCTGCTGAATTTGAGCAGCATTTAGATGGTTAAATGTTTGCTGGTTCTTTGTCCTTCTGATCACTAGAGCTAGATTAATGCTGCTTTAGCAGCTGATGCAGGCAGCCAGAGATAGTGCACTCAGTGGGAGCTACAACATTGTAACTCCCATCTGTCGCACCATATTCCTTTGTTCGATATTTAGAACAAAGTGGGGGTGGGGTGGCATCATGTTTTGCTGGAGATTGTACAAGGCATCACTGACATGACAGTTCCATAGCACATCAATGCTGCATCACCTAACCCAGCAACAGGCAAGTGACTGTTGACATCGGATGTGCGGGGGGGGGGGCTGGGTGTCAGGGGACATACTGACTCAGAGACTGAATGCCATTATGACTACTTGTTAGCTATTGGTAAACAGTCATATGTGGTTGGTGTGAATGGCAACAGAGTGACAATGATTCATCAAACAATAAATCTTTGGCCAAATGTGTAAATATCCAGGTTCAATCAGACTCTCCTTCTGCTACTGTGAAGCTTTTGTGGCAGGTTTGGAAGGTAGTGCATCTGATAAGATGCAAGAATCACTCACACAGTTATGAAATGTGAGGCTGTTCCTTCTTTTTCATTGAAGCATTTTACTTAAATTGTCATTTAAGGTTTAAGCAAGGATGGTAAGTGACTCATTCTTTCAAAGCATAATAGCTGCTTAAATAAAATCAGCCAATAAATTGAAATATGGTGACTGATTCTGCAAAGCTTTTAAATTGTTAACTTAAAACAAGCCTGTGCTTGGTTTAATTGTGGAACTCTGCAAGTTAGGCAGCATCTCTGGAAAGGAAACAGGGTTAACATTTCAGGTCCGAGACCCCTGGTCAGAACTTATTTAAGATTTCCAGGATCAATAGTTCTTTTGATTTTCAGTCAGTTTCAATGCCACAGACCTGAATTCCTACAGTGGTTGCTCCAATCACCAACCATAACTTGAGAAAAAGATCAGCAAATCAATAGGCAAAAATAACATAAAGGTAGAATATTACAAATAATGATTTATGTGCCGAGTACTTAATGTTTTTTTGATGAAAAGTGATT
Organism: Rhinoraja longicauda; assembly: GCF_053455715.1. NCBI lineage: Eukaryota > Metazoa > Chordata > Chondrichthyes > Rajiformes > Arhynchobatidae > Rhinoraja > Rhinoraja longicauda. The sequence goes on along the minus strand of NC_135972.1, from coordinate 5,029,240 downwards.
TTACCTAGAGAGGGACACATTTTGATCTTTTCCAACCAATACAGACAGCACTCTCAAAAATCAACCAGCCATTTCTGACGATGACAGTTTCTGCTCAGACACACAATAAATAATAACAATCCTTGTGCATGTGCTAGTTGAAGTTAGATGACGTTGGTCCAATACACAATTATAATCAGGTTTTCTTAATGTTCTTTGTTCCCATAATAAAACATTACTTTTATCTAGACATTAATTGAGACATTACTGCAATTGTCCAGACACATATGCAGAGTATGACCAACATTTCAGCTTTTGGAAACTGATTATAATGATTATTTTAGTGTCAAAACCACTGGCAGAGCTATCTGACTGGGAGTTTCAGGCCTGACACTGGAGACAAGTTCATAGATCCTAATGAATGAAATGCAGAAGTAATCACATTTGAAGTCCCTAACCCCTTAGTCTATAGGGAAGCCCATTCCTCTCTTGAGATCGCTGAGGAGCAATGCCTCCATATGCTGAAGGTTTAAAGCAGTCACAGAAATATATGAACATCTCAGGCAGTCCTAAATTCTTACACTCATGCCGAGACTAATCTGCCTCAACAGGTCAAGGTCACTGGTACAATTTGCTTCCTAGCCACAAGAGCATTCACGGACTCCCCTAATGTATGCCATACCTCACAATTTGGTACTCGTCACAATTCCGTAGAGGTCATTGATGTTCTATTTCCCCTGAAAAAAAATCAAATTTCTCCTGAATGAAGATGAAACTGAACAAGCTTGTAAATTTGCCAGCAATGCTGATTGCCCCAAAGTTCAGCCTTAGTAGACTAGAATATTTTGTGCTCCCTTCAAAACCCAGTGCTCTTCCTGAACCATAAGAGCTTATTTTCCTTGAATGTTCAAGTCCCAGTTGATAACCAAAACATTTTCTCATGGTCAACCATGTGTTCACGAAAATCATATGATTCCTTAATTCTGGAGGATTTTATTTTGAGGGACATCTTTCAAGCTAGCATTGCCCTGAGGTTAGAATCTTGTGGAAAAAAGCTAGCGATCTTTCCATGGGTTTACACATCTGCCTCTGCTCCATCAGCTCTAGTTGTATACCAATACAATGAAAGCTATGGAACCACCTGTACTCCAGTCTAGAATGCCATTGGTTTACTCAAACTGAGATTCCACCATCTGCACTAGTCCAGACTCAAGCTGAACATGTCTTCATCTGCTGCATCTAACATATCATAGCCAATAGGAAAACTCAGTCACTGCCTGAGGGACTACACCAAAAGATAAAATGCTGGAGTAACTCAGCGGGTCAGGCAGAATTCAGACGGAAGGTCTGAAGAATATATTAGACATTATGTGCAACCATTTTTTTAAGTGTTGGACTAGTGGGCTCTGTGTGTTCCTTGACCTGTAGTGTAGACTTCTGTCAGGCAAAGTTCTTTATTGAGATACTCTTTCCAGTGCTAATCTTCCTCCCTGTGATAGTACTGTGATAGTGTTTTGAAGTTGTGATCTATTTGTGTTTTATACAGTCCCAACCTAACATTCCAGCTCTAGATTGAATTCCAAAAAGGATATTTTTCTGGTCTGTGCATCTCAGCAATACATCAAAACGCGATGGTGCCTTCCAACCAGGCAATATGAAGAGAATGGATAATCTTGGCTCATAGTGATTTGAAATACATTTGTTGTTTAGAATTTTCCATTCAATTTAAGACAGATTATTGTACTGATATATTGAATAAAATCTCCTTATTTGATTGAGTATAAATCAGCTTCACTGTCATTAGAACTTCTGTTCTAAGTAAAGTTATCAATTTAGTTTATATTCTTAAACGTTAACTGTTTCTCTTTCTGCAGATGTAGCCTGAGCTGCTAAAAGTTACCAACTTTCTAATTTTATTTCATACTTATAGTATCTATAGTATTTTTGGTTTGAATTCATTGTCATTAGAACTGTACAAATTTAATGAACAATATAGCCTATCTTTTCCTAATTAGATGCTACAGAGCAAATAAATGACACAAGCTCAAATGGAATGCATTGCCATTCAAACTGTTCCAAGCATTTGCTTCCTATTATGGTCCCTATCTTTTATTACTCCATTTCAACTCTGTATGAACCATATTGCAATGTGCACCATCTGATTCACAGGTGTTTCTTCCACATAACCTACAGCTGCTTATAGGTATTTCATTTGTAGTGGGATGAAACACATAAAGGAGAAATTTAATTCACTGAACAGAAAGTGGAGTGCAGTCCAAGACCTCATGGGACATATCATTTATCCACATATTGATACCCCAGCTGTAATAACAAAGGAACATCTGAAAATTCCACTGAAATACACTATGCACAGAAGGCAACTGTAATGAAAGACCACTTGGGAATATTTGCATGCTTTGGCTAATAAACAAGCAACCTGACAAACCACAGTTTCCATGGTTACTTGAAAGGCAGAAATCTAACAGAAGCTGGAAATCCGAAAGAAAAACAGAAAAAGCAAGAAATGCACGGTAGATCACCCGGCTTCTGTGGAAAGAGAAACGGAGTTAACTAAAGTAAGTTCTGATGAAAGGTCACCAATCTGAAACATTAATTCTGTTTCTTTACCTTTGCTCAGTAGTTCCAGCATATTTTGTTTTTATATCCGTTTACTTTCCTTGGTTTCAAAGTATCTCTGATTAAATAGCATTGAATATGGAGGGTGTCTGGCCCATACATGGAAGGATTTAAATTCAAATGTTTGTACTACTGGAAATGCAGTGCATTAAGTTTCAAGAAATATCCATTCTTATTTAGCTCAGCAAGTCAAATATAAATATGAATGTGAAATCATTCATCTTCTATCTTTATGGAAGGAATTGTTTTTAAAAAAAAGTAGCAGTGGGGTCTGCTTATTTACTTACAAAGAAAATTAGAGAGTTCATCAGAATGGGATTGTTATAAAAGGAATACCTGTGTTTTCTTTCATATTTATTCAAAGAATATGGGTTTTGCAGGTTGAGCCAGCATTTAATTGCACATGCTGAATTGTCCTTGAGAATGTGGTGGTGAGCTGCCTTTGGAATCATTGTGATCCTTGAGGAGTGGATATGCCCACAATGCTGTGAGGGAGAGAGTTCCAGGATTTTGACCCAGCGACAGTGAAGGAACGGCGATATATTTCCAAGTCAGTATGTGGCTTGCAAGTGTGTGGCTTGCAGTGTACCTTTCAAATGGTCGTGGCCCTAAGCTTTTTCTGTCTTCCAGCTGGTAGAGGTCATGGTTTTGGAAGGTACTGTCTAAGAAGTTGGTGAGCTGCTGTGGTGCATTATGTAGATAGTACAGTGGTGGAATGAGTGACTAGTTATGGATGGGGTGCCTATTGTGCGCTGCTTTGTCCTTTGAGGTATCGAGCTTTCTGAATGTTGTTGAAGCTGCACTCATCCAGGCAAATGGAGAGTATCGCATCGTACTCCTGACTTGAGCCTTGTAGATGGTGGAGAGGCTTTAGGGAGTTAGCAAGCGAGCTACTCGCTGCAGGATTCCTAGCCCTAACCTGGTCTGTAGGCATTTTGTGTACATGACTACTCCAGTTCAGTGTTTGCTTCTTCCAAATGGTGCCACTTTACCTACAGCCTATGAATTCTGTGACCTCAGAAGGAAAATTTCATGATTTGATCTGGAAGATATTCAAAGGTATGATTGCATTTGCCACAACTTCCTAAAGTGAGAGGTAAAGTGAGATTCTCCAATTATATCATCATGGATCCAGTGAATCTTTGTTTGAAACCTGCTTGAGCAACGGAATATGCTGGTTGATCAATCTTCCAACAAAAAGCAGAAAACAAGAAGCTGTAAAACAGATAATAACATCAATGAGAGTGAGTAGCTGATTTGGAAGTTAACTTTGAACCATTTGTCCTGGGTTTGGTAAGCAGGATCCTACAAAAATACACTTTAAAATAGCTTTCAGTGTAAGATAAGAGAAGGGAAAGGAAGGAATAAGCGAGAATCATTCAACAGCAACATGATTATCACCATTCAGCAACATAACAACAAATTCAATGAACAATAAAACTTCTGCTAAGTCCTCATCCAATACTGGCTTTCACAATGTTTTCACTTCCCAGAATTTAACACAAAACTACCTCAATAAATTTGTCTACCTGTATACTTCAGCAGATGTACGATCCCATTGGATGGCATTGGAATAAACAAACATTTTCACACTTCTTTTGCCAACTGTCCCATCCACTAACAGTCGATGATTGGAAAGATATGTTAAATCTGGCTGCACAAAGAGTTTTTAAACTAATTCAGAAACTCTCACTTCATCTGTACCTTCAGTACTTTAAATGGGTTTCTGCAGATGAATCTTTTTAATCCTTTGCTCATCTCATCTCATCTCAGCTTTCATATCGATTCCTATTACACTTGGCGATTCTCTCCTATTCTTTCGTGAACTTTCTGTCCTGTTAATTCTGTGGTCTTTCTTACTTTATCCTATACTTTTTTTCTCTTTAACTCCATCCTTGTCTATCCCATTTGAACGTTAATTTAAATGAGTTTCTGCAGATGAAGGTACTATATATTCATATGTACCTTCATCTGCAGAAACCAATTTAAATTTGTAAGATAGGAGAACTACATTCTTCCTGGTAACACCTTCACCTCTTGTCACTTTGGACAGAGGTTTAATGGTCACTGAAGACGCAACTAACCTCACAAAGAGCTGGAGTAACTCAGTGGGACAATTAGCATCTCTGGACGATACGGATAGAAGATGTTTTGGTTCAGGACACTTCTTCAAGACCCGACCCAAAAGGTCCCTATCTACGTCTTCCAGAGATGTTGCCTGCTGAGTTACTGCAGCACTTTGTGTCCTATGCAAGATTCCAGCATCTGCAGTTCCTTGCGACTACAATTAAACTTCCAAAGTCTGCAGGACTAACTATGCCGATGTTTGCCTCGGGAAGAAATTAAGCTCTGCATAAACACAATTTCCTTCACATGCTTTCCTCCCTCTTTGCTTTTGTTATGGACTAGGTTAAGGCTCAGGTTTAGTCCTGCTGATATTTAATACCACCTAACTGCACAAAAAACCACAATGCATCTATAAAGAGAAAACATACCATAAAACATACTAGTGAAAATAATACAATATGGTGTGTAATTGTTCTTGAGTTCTTGAAGCCACGGAAATATTAAACTTCACAAAGCAATTGATCAAAGATGGATAATGTAGGATGTAAAGTTAGATGGTTGATATAGAGTTTCATTTGAATTGTATTTGTAGGAAACTTTGCTGAGGTGATAAATATAAGTAGATGGCATCCAAGAGCCAGATATTAGTTTCTAGCATCCAGAAAAACGGATGCTGTGTCCTTAACTCCGAGCATCAAATGCCTCAGCTGAGCTCAAACATCTAATTTTGTGCTCCTACTTAACTTAACATGCAACAAAAATTTTGCGGAAGAGTTATGTCACTGGACGACTTTTCACTTATATCATTCAAATAGTCACCTTTTAAGAGGAGAAGAGATATCCACTGGTGTCCAAAAATTACTGTTCCTTCATTCCACAGCATCATAAGTAAATAAATACAGCATTATTTTTTATTGCGCTTGTGGTATTTTGCTGTACATTTCATTGCAAGGGTCTTTGAAATGTTTGAAGGTCGCGATAAGATGCAACATAAATAAAAACTTAATAGTCTCCTGTGAATGGAAAACTATATTACGTCCAAGTTTAAAAAAATCTAATTCATTCTTTCTTAAATTCTTGAAATAAATGCATAATGCCTAGTATGGGCATCCACCATGTGAGCTATTAGATGTATAAATGTGAACAAATGGGATCTGGAAAGAACTGAAAGTAAGCAAAATTAATTTAAGTATCTCCTAATGTTCTTTGTCAACAAAATATTAGCAACTGACCAATTCTTTTGTAAGGTCTCAGGTTTTGTCAGCTGATCAGCAGTAAGTAGAGCAGTAGCTCTCAAGTTTCTATCTATAACACAGCAGCAGCAGCAGCAGCAGCAACAGCAGAAGTGCTGCACAGTCCTTCTAACATCAGAGCTGGGTATGTGCCATAGAATTCATTGCTTCACAGCCAACACCTTAAAATATGGTTAGGACAAATGGCAATAAGTGTTTATGATCAACAGAAAAATTGAGACATCAAGGTGCCATGTAAGTGCATTAAAAACTTCGGTTGAAATTTGAATGGTTTGGAGACTAAACACAGGGCTGTAACAGGGTCTGTGCTTCTCAGTATTTTATAGTGAATTCCTAAAGTGGAAAACATTCTTGCCCTGCGCCATTAAGTGAAATATGTTGATTGAGCATGAAGCTGTGATGCAGGGATGAGTGACAAGTTCTAAGTATGTCTCGTCAGAAGTATATTTGTAATTGTTGCCCAGTATTTTCTGCAAGCTTGAGATATTTCTATGAATTGGTACTACTATTTGCTGTTATATACTTCTGTCACTTGATTTATTAAAAAAGATATCTTTAAATATATTTCTACTTCAAATATATGTATCACATATCGTTTCCTTAGAGTCTCTGTGCATAAAGATTTTTTCATGCCTATTTTTACTGTATTTACATAGTATCTACTTATGACAAGCAAATCATAAATTGCTGCATAGATAAAAGTCATTTGAACAAATTGGATTCGGAAAGAATAATGAAGGTGCTCATTATAAGCAAATGAAATATTAGTATTCTATTCCTTCTATCTTATTAAATATATGCACATATGAAGTATAAATCCTGCTTACAAAAAATGTGTATATAAGAGAGCATAAACATCCAGAGATTTGGGTCAATCACAATAAAACCATGCAGAATTTTCTTTTGTGCTATAGCTATCCTCTTACTTAATTAGAAGAAAAGTAGCAAAGCCCCATGTATTACTTCATGCAGTTTATTTCATCTTAACAGTCAGATCTGCTCAAGTAACTCTTAACTAAATTCAGATGCTAAGCCCATGTTTGTTCTCAACATATCCATTTGACCATCAAACTGTTTGCATCTTCATGATCAAAATACAAATTGCCAGATGAACTCATCTGGTCAGGCAGCACCTGTGGAGGCAATGGATAGATAACATTTTAGGCAGTTGACATTTCTTCAGACCGATGCTCCACAGATGCTGCCTGACCTGCTAAGTTCTAACAGCAGATTGTTTTCTGTAGAAGATTTCAGCATCTGCAGTCTTTTGAGTCTCCATTGTAATGCACCTATATGACCATCTGAGTCCATTGTAATCCATTGAGCCAATCTGTGGCCACCACTTGGTGCTGAATTAACGCAGAGGGCCAGGCAGCATCTGTGGAGGGAATGGATAGGTGAAGTTTCGGGTTGGGACCCTTCTTCAGGCTGAGGGTAGGGTCTTAACCCAAAATGTTCCCTATCCATTCCCTTCATAGATGCTGCTTGACTTGCTGCTTTACTCCAGCACTTTGTGTTTTGCTCCAGATTTCAGCATCTGCAGTTCCTGGTATCCCTCATTAGCTAACCAGTTGTTAGTTTACTTATCTGTCAAGGTAGTCTGTCAGGCTATCTATATCCTCCTGTAGCTAACCAGTTGTCAGTCTGTCAATGCCAGTTTATTGGTTATACCACATTTCGGCACCTTTCCTCAATATATTTTTTTATATTTTTGCTTCTTCTCTATAATAACCAGTCGAATTTCTAATACTGCATGGTTTCTCTACCAGCATCTTTTTCTATTTTTATTAACATTAGTGTGTCTGCTAAACTCCACCTATTTTTAGCTGTATCAATGCCTGAGTGCATTTCAGTCTATCTATTATCTGTGTTTATCTTTTAACTTCCACCATTGCTTGCAGTTATGTCTAAGTCCTCTATATACTCTTCATATCCATCCATATCAATGTCTGAAATCTAATTGGTTGATTTATTTTGATGAAAGTTTGATGCATTATTACAGTGAAAACAGTGTTATCAGATGAATAGTTTTAATGTTATGATAGACAAGTAATAAAAACATTCTCTATTATATGAACATGTTATAATGAGAAGCAGTATACAACTCGTATCTCACTAATTTATGATTTAGGCAGGGAGTGCAGCTTGTGTCAGTTTTCATTTTGACAGAAAGCACAATACAGACTTTTGGTGTAATAAATAATTTGAGTTATAATTGTTGCTACATTTGACAATATATTTGCATTCATTCTGCAAACAACACTTCAACATTAAAAAACATATCGGGAGTCTTTTAAGCTCACCATGAATATCGAACAGAAGGACTAATGGAAGCACTAATCAGGCCAGAGCATATACCATCCATTGGTATGATGTTGAGGAACAGAGGGCATTTGGAGTAGGTCCATAGAGCCTTGAAGGTGGTAATACAGGTAGATAATGTGGTTAGAAAGGTATGCTGGCCTTCATTAGTTGGACCATTGAATAGAGACGTAGGGAAGTTACGCTCCAACTTTATATGACTTTAGTCAGACCTCAGCTGGAATACTCCATACATTTCTGGTCACCAAAGTTTACAAACAATGTGACAGCACTGGAGAGGGTGCAGAGAAAATTCACCAGATGTTTCCTGGGATGGAGTAGTTCGGTTATTAATGGAGACTGGAGAAGCAAAGTCTGTCCTCCCTGGAGTAGAGGAGGTTAAGGGGAGGACATTATTAAGGTATATAAAATTGAGGGATATAGAGTTGGCTGTCCGTGGATTGTCACCTTGCTGTGGTGGAGAAGCTTGTGTGGTCCTGAGATCCTGAGAGCGATGCCGTCTGGAGTTAGGCTCCTGGTAGGGTCACCCATGGCAGTAAGGTCAAGGGGGAGGTCCCTGACAAAGAGCAATCCAAGCAAGACCTCAATGGTGAAACAGATGGAGGATTGCGGCTGACTTTAGTGGAGCGTCACAACGGCTGGGAAGGCGGATGAGGGCTGCAGAGGGCAGGTACTATAGACGGGAAGGTAGACGCACGCTCCCATCCCCACGAGTCTCGGGCAGATGAGGCTCGTCAGCCTGGGAAGGCAGTCCATCTAGGAGAGAGAAAACTCTGATCTAAAACCTCCACTGCCTTGTGGCCATATCCAGTCACGGAAAAGGCTCCAGGAGTAAACCTCAAGAAAAATCCGGAGTCAGAGTCCCTAAAGCAGTTCGTCGTTGTCTACAACCTCATTCTGGCAGCTCCTGCGATGGCGCTGGTGCCAAACTGTAACGGCTCTGCTGTTCCTTTGGATCGATCAGCGATGTGGAGAGGGGGGACGTGCTGCACGGGCAACAGCCTGTCCTTCATATGACATCAGCCAGGCTTGCATCCGACCACACATTGACGCTGCTCTAGCTGAGGTTTGGAGCAAGCAGCCAACAACAAGGATGCATCACCCATGGTCAGCCATGACTGAGAGGGGCCTTAGACTTAGACAGAGTAGAATGCAGGAAACCTTTCTTCATATAAAAAGTAGATAAAACTAGAGGACAAAGGTTTAGAGTAAGGGGGAAGAATTTGGAGGAGATTATGGGATTAGGGTGGTAAGCAATTGGAATGGAATGCCTGAGAGAGTGGTGGAAGCTGGGCCAGTGATAGCATCTAAGAAGTGTCTAGAAGTTGCTTCAGCATAGATGGCTAAGTGCTGGGCTTGGATTAATATGGAAGAATGTTCACAGGTGTTTCCAGGTGGTACAATTCTCTGATTCTATGAGGAAATTGCTCTCTTCATAGATTTAAATTACTTCTTTGAAGCAACTGTTCAATTAGTTCAAAACTTTCAATTTTTTCTCCATGCATTGCAAACTTTTCTTATCCAAGTTTAGATATTACCATCTTGGAATCTGCTTCCTCCACTCTTTCTGGTAGCATAATTATGCAAAAGGAAATCATACTCAGTTCCCTCCTCCTCATGCTAATTATCTTAAATCAATGTCCTCTGATTACTAAACCTCATAATACTACTCCATCAAACACTTCATACTTTAAATCTCTCAATACAATACAATACAATACAATATATCTTTATTGTCATTGTACCCAGGGGTACAACGAGATTGGGAATGCGCCTCCCATACGATGCACTAATTTAGGTAATTTAGACAGCAGCAACCCAACGAAACGAACAGTTGTAACAGTTTTGGACAGGGTAAAGTGCAAGTTGATCTATGCGTTGTGGCCATCCGGCTCAGCAGGACCGGTTCATAGCAGCTATGGCCCTGGGGATGAAGCTGTTCCTGAGTCTGGAGGTGCGGGCATAGAAGGCCTTGTATCGTCTGCCCGATGGAAGGAGTTCGAACAGACTGTTGCAGGGGTGTGAAGAGTCTTTGTGGATGCTGGTGGCTTTTCTGAGGCATCGTGTGTTGTAGATGCCCTCCAAGTCTGGTAGCTGTGTTCCGATGGCCCTCTGAGCTCTATGGACTACCCGCTGTAGAGCTTTCCTTTCTGCCTCCGTGCAGCTGAGGTACCACACAGGGATTCCATGCGTTAGGATGCTCTCTATGGTGCAGCGGTAGAAGGTCTTCAGCAGCTGTTGGGGTAGACCAGACTTTTTCAGTGTTCTTAAGTAGAACAGTCTTTGTTGTGCCTTCTTGACCAGCGCAGCAGTGTTATTGGACCATGTTAGGTCCTCCGAAATGTGAGTGCCCAGAAACTTGAAGCTGGACACTCTCTCCACACTGACCCCATTGATAGAGATCGGGGCATATTCCCCGTTATGTGACCTACGGAAGTTGATGATCAGCTCCTTGGTCTTGGTGGTATTTAGGGACAGGTTGTTATCCGAGCACCAGTCCGCCAGGTTCTGCACCTCCGCTCTATAGTTTGTTTCATCCCCGTTGGTGATCAGCCCGATCACCATTGTGTCATCTGCAAACTTGACAATGGTGTTGGTGTCGAATGCAGGAACACAGTCGTGTGTGAAGAGGGAGTAGAGCATGGGGCTCAGAACACAGCCCTGTGGTGTGCCGGTACTCAGGGTGATAGTGGAGGACAGGTGCGGGCCCATTCTCACTGCCTGCGGTCGTTCCAGCAGGAAGTCCAGGATCCAGTCACATAATGACGAGCTAAGGCCTAGCTGGTGGAGTTTGGTGATGAGCTTGGTGGGGATGACCGTGTTGAAGGCGGAGCTATAGTCTATGAATAGCATCCTCACGTACGTGCCCTGTCTCTCTAGGTGAGTCAGGACAGTGTGAAGAGCCAGAGAGATGGCGTCCTCTGTAGATCTATTTGCCCTGTATGCAAATTGATGTGGGTCCAGTGAGTCAGGGATGCTGGATTTGATGTGTGAGAGGACTAGCCTCTCAAAGCACTTCATGACAATCGGCGTTAGGGCAACCGGGCGGTAGTCGTTCAGGTTGGAGATCTTTGCTTTTTTCGGCACCGGAACTATGATAGCCGACTTCAGGCACTTGGGGACCGTAGCCAGAGATAATGACAGGTTAAAGATCTTGGTGAATACCTCAGCCAGCTGTTCAGCACAGTCCTTCAGTACCCTTCCTTGAACACCATCCGGTCCTGCAGCCTTGCGTGGGTTGACCCTTTGCAGAGCGCGTTGTACCTCCTGTGTGCTCAGTTGCAAGACCTGTCCCACCGCCTCGGCTGGGGTTCTTTCACTCAAGGTGGTTTTGCCAGTTTCAAAGCGGGCAAAGAAGGTGTTAAGCTCGTTGGTCAATGCCATATCGCTGTGGGGGCAGGCAGGGCTGCTCTTGTAGCCAGTGATGTCCCTGACACCCTGCCACATGCTTCTGGTGTCCGTGGTGTTGAAGTGGTCTTCCACCCGTTGCCTATGGGTGTCTTTGGCCCTTTTAATACCTTTGCTTAGGTGTGATCTGGCAACACTGTATGCTGAAGTGTCACCAGATTTAAAGGCATTGTTGCGTGCCCTCAGCAGGTTCTGTACCTCCTTGTTCATCCAGGGTTTCCGGTTTGGGAACATCTTTATCACCTTGTCCTCCGTGACATTTTCCACACAGCAGTTGATGTAGGAGAGCACAGTGGATGCGTATTCCTCCAAGTCTACCTCTATCTCTGAACCGTAGGTGGCCTGTTGTGCAAACAGGTCCCAGTCGGTGCGATCAAAGCAGTCCTGGAGTTGTAGGGTGGCATTCTCGGGCCATATTTTGACCGTCTTTATTGTGGGTTTGGTCTTGCGGATGAGGGGTTTGTATGCGGGCAGTAGAAACAGTGAGAGGTGATCGGATTGTCCCAGGGGTGGGCAGGGGAGAGCTCTGTAGGCGTCCTTTACATTGGTGTACACCTTGTCCAGTGTGTTTGAGCCCCTGGTAGGGCACTGCACATGCTGATGGAATTTGTGGAGCGAGGCTCGTAGGTCGACCTGATTGAAGTCCCCTGCAACAATGAAGGCACCGTTGGGGTGGGCATCCTGCTGCTTACTGATGGCCGAGTGCAGCTGTGCTAATGCTAGGTTAGCATTAGCCTGTGGGGGAATGTATACGGCCATGATGATGACCACCGTAAACTCCCGCGGCAGATAGAACGGCCTACATTTGAGCAGTAAGTACTCCAGGTCTGGGGAGCAGTAGCTCTCTATTGCAGTGTGGTTGGTGCACCAGTCATTGTTAATGTAGATGCAGAGCCCACCGCCCTTGCTCTTACCGGAGTCCTTTGTTCTATCAGCACGATATCAGTACTTTACTAGATAAAAGGAGACTGATACATGTTCTTCTAGTCTTTCTACTTCAGCAAAATTCCTCATCCTCATTACCGTTCCAGGCGAGCTGTTCTGCACTCTCTGTAGGTCTTAATATGCTTACTATAATGTGCTATTCAAATTGGACAATTCTGTACAAGAATTTATCAACTCATGTATTGAGGTTCAGCATAACTTCCATGATCTTGTGCTGCATGACTCAATTTAGAAAGCACAGATTCCCACATTTTAAAAGCCATAACAAAGCCTTGGAGTGTCTTCCTCTTGATACCCACTGACTTCACTTTTATCAGGGCTTCTTAATGCCACGTATAGTCAAAGGCTGCTTGATATCATTCTCATCCTACCATTGGAATTCAACTCTTTGGTTGAATTTTATTAAAAGTACAGATCAGAGGCCTGGTATAATGTTATCCCCAAAGCCTTTCCTTCATTCATAAGTCGTTTGGTAAGTAATATTCTCCATTTACCTTGAGGAATGCAGCTCCAATCACACTCAAGTATGCAGCAAAATGCAGCCCATTGCACTGCCACATGTTCCGCCATTCCAAACATTCACTCCCTCCACCACCAATACACTGGGGCTGCATTGTGTACCATCCACAGAAGATAATTTTATTGCACACCTGGTCAATTGTGAGAGCATCACCCTAATGCACAACCCTCTGCTACCAAGAAAGACAAGGGTAGTAGATACATGGGAACACCACCAACATTAAGAGCTGCTCCATGTCACATGTCACCTCATTTGGAAATATATTAGCATTTTTCCACTGTTGTTGGGTCTAAATACTGGAACACCCTATTATGTGGGAGCCTCTTTTCCTACTGAGTTTCAAGGTAGAAGTTCACCAGTCTTCTAAAAAGAAGTTAAGGATGCTAAAAGTTGGCTTGCCAGCAACCCGCACATCCTGTGAAAATGCATAAATTAAAATAAAGTATATCAATTCAAAAAATCAACTAAAGTTACTTTGTAATTTACTGCTGCAGGGTAGGTGTGAACAGATCAAATATAGGGTGAATTTCCTACATGGTGTGACTCTTGTAGCACTCCTGTGCTCATCAGTCTGTTCAAATATAGCGCTCGGCATCTGATGGTTCAGCATATAACAGCTTGCATACATCAAGAGATAGCAGAGGTTTTCACTGTTGCTATTTACCTTACACCAGTCTTCAGTACTGTGTAAAGGCTATACAAATATAACTGATACAATTGCACAACCATTTGTATTTTACAAATTTCATTTATAAATAATTAAAATAACAATGTCTTATTGTCTTGGAGTCCCACTTGTCAATTTTATCACTAAACTGTGACCTTGGACACTACTGCAATTCCTATTTTGCAGAACACCAGGCACAAGGCACGAACCAACATCACTAAGAGGGAAGTCAGGATATCATATCAAATATGTTAATGATGAATGCTGTAACAAGTACAATTGTGATGAAGGGGAGAAAGGTTTCACGGACATGTGAGTATGGATTACCTTTATCATTTATCCTGTTGTAAAGTATTTCTCATTGTTGGCTGTAAAGAGATTTGAGAGGTTCTAAAAATGGAGGTGGAGATAAAATTTGGGTGCGAAGGACACTATTCTTCTTGTCATACCTGTACCTTTTCCTAGCCTGATATTGGGCCTAACTATACCACTTTTTTCTGTCATTTTCTTCAGATATCATTCTTCCTTCAAATTCCTGGTTAATTGCAGAATTAACTAAACTTTAACAGCTAATTATCTAAAAGCTTTACATATTAGTATTTTATGAAAACATCCTTTCAGTTCCCCGTGTTTGCTTCTAGGATATAGTCTACATTTTAATCTACATTGAATGCCTCAGAAACAATGTTATTTAGTCTCAAATGTCAAAAATGGAACATCTTTTCTACCTTGATTGCTCAAACATAATCCTAAGTATAAATATCTAACAAAAATGAAAAGGGCTAACACGTGGGTACAGTACTATTGAATATTTGAACAATAGAAATGTACGGTTACAGCAATCTAGGACCAGTGACAGTGTTATAGATTTCACTATAGCCATTGTCCCATGCATTCCTCTATTACAAATATATATCTATTAAAATAGCCAATATTCATTGCATGACTGTTTCATGACAAAGTATTCAAGATTTCTGACATAATGTGTGAAGATTGTAAGCATCTTTCAGATCTTTCTTCATTCCCCTAGTGATAATTTTAACTTGATGATTCATCATTTCTGACTTCCAACCATGACAGTTTTTTTCCTTATATATCCACAAACACACAATTTTCCAGGCCTCTTTGCCTTGCCAGCCTCAGCAGACGTAAATCCACTATCTCATATCTCTCTGATTTAGAAGATGAAACTCTGACAAGAGAAATAAATTATCTGAGATAAGGAACACAAACGGTTGCAGGAGAGGAAAAAAGAGAGAGAGAGAGAGAGAGAGAGAGAGAGAGAGAGAGAGAGAGAGAGAGAGAGAGAGAGAGAAAGAAAGAGAGAGAGAGAAAGAAAGAAAGAAAGAAAGAAAGAAAGAAAGAAAGAAAGAAAGAAAGAAAGAAAGAAAGAAAGAAAGAAAGAGAGAGAGAGAGAGAGAGAGAGAGAGAGAGTTTGAAGTTTCGAAGCAACCTTTTCGTCGGAGGGACAGAGGCAGTGAGATTTCGAAGTTTGACTTAACGTCAGACTGAGGAAACTTTACTTTGTTAAAGGATTTCTCCACTTAGTGAGGAATTCCAGTGCTTTTCTGGAGTGCCATGGGAGCAGCAGTGGCTGGCGAATTGCCAATTGTAGCTGGAGACCGGGAGTTGGAAAGAGGCGGTGTTTATGTCGTTTCTAGCACCGTAACCCTGGTCCCATACTGTTTTGCCCAGACCATGTCACCTGGGCTTTAACGAAGATAAGGTGCTTTTCAAATCTGGCAGTTTCCGGAGGTTCGTAAGGTCTGAAAAAGGCCCTGAAAAGCTGCTCTCGGCAGTGAAGTTAAGCGTGGGTGTTTTTCCTTGCTCGGCTGGAGAGAACTGCTTCTGCTGCTCTTTTAGACTGAGACTGATACTGACTCTGAGATTGCTCTTGAGCTGAGACTGCTGTTGTCTCTGGTGTTGGTTTGTATCCCTGTGAGGATGGCGGCAGCTTGGGCTCGGGCTCGGAGCTACGCAGCTGTGGTTTCGGCAGCGGCTTCGGGGTCACTCGAGGAGCCTTATGTTGACTTGGGGCGATCAAACACGGGATTACGGTCCAAACTGGGTACCGGTGAACCAAAGAGGCAATTGAATTGGGTCTGCTTGATCTTTTCCAGAAGAACGAGATTGCCTCTTCCGAGATTGGAAGGGGGAAATGTCAGTTTATACTAAAGTGACAGCAGGATGTGGTCCTGGCTTTGGACAAGGGGCTTTCAGTGGGGGGGGACCTTTGTACCGGTAGAACAGTGGGTGTCCACCGTGAGACTGCGCTGTGTTCCCACTTTAATCCGGGATGTGCTCCTTCTTCCACGCCTGGCAAAGATTGGGGAGGTGCGGTCCAGGCAGCCCTGGCGCGACCCTCGTCTTACAGGGATCTTAAGTTTTAAGAGGTGGGTGTTCATGAATGTGGGAGCGAGGACGGTCGCAGAGGGGAGCTTCTTCGTCGAGCATGAGGGATCCCCTATCGCGTGTTTTGGAGTTGGGGGTATGTACAATGTCATGCTTGCAAAGAGGTCGGGCACTTCCGCTGGGATTGTCCCAATGACCGGGCTGCTGCGAGAAATCCCAACGCAGCAGCCCAGGAAAGCATTGCTGGCCCATCCAGGGCTGCCAGTTCTGCCTCGGTGACCCAGGGCAGCACTGCCCCCCGCCTCCGACGTCCGGTACCTGCGGCGGCGGGTGACGGCGGGGCGCAGGGGGAGGGCGAGAGGGAGGGGGAGAGATGTCAGAAGCACGGGGGAAGAAGACCAAGAGAAAGAACCAACAACACAAAGCAAGTCACCCTCAAGCGGATGGGCCAACACCCACACCTGAACCCACCCAAAGGGTGCCTGTTGGACCCGGACAGGTCCAAGAGGTACCTGGCGGGGTTCAGCAAGAAACTGAGGAGGTTCAGAAGGGGGCAGCGGAGGTTCAGACGGGAGCTAGGGTGGCTGAACAAGGGGATAGAAAAGATGAAACTGGTAGTGTGGAGGCGGAGGACTCCTCCTTTATGGAGGTCACTGTACCGCCGCACATCAGTGGAACAAAATGAAGGCGTGGGCCTCTTGAGGGAGAGCATGGCCCTGGGCCCAAAGTCAGTGGGCAGCCTACCTCGAGACCCTCCACCCCTGTCCAGGCTGGTGGCCCAGGACTAGTGTCCCTTCGTTTCAGGAGCTTTCCGAGGGTGTTATCTCACCAGTTGTTGGAGTCGGCTTCCCTGGAAATGTGTCCCCTGGGATGAAGGATGAGCAGAGCCAACCCAAAGGGGGAGTCTCGGTTGTAGGGGTGGTTTCCCAGCCTGTGCTCCTCATTAGAGCTACAAGAGTAGCTGAGGGGTGTGCTGCCCCACTGGCTGAGGACGTAGGGGAGACTCCGGAAACACCGGCTCCTTCTGTGGGCCATAGTGAGGTTACTCCCCTGGTAGAGGAGGCCGGAAACTCTCTGGGTGATGCTGTTGGAGTGGGTTCCCTGGGTGCGGAGGGGACGGGGCTGTTTCGGGTCGTGTCCCTCAATCGGATTCCGGGGGTGCATGCGCTCCCGGGCCCTGCCGATGCCTCTTGTTTTTTTTTTCCCACGCCCAGTTGTAAGGGGCAGTAAGAGAGTGCAGGACGCTGTCCATTCACTGGCTGGCTCATTACTGACAAAGGTATCGGGACCCTCCTTCGACACTGATCCCGGGGGTGGGATCATGCTGGAGGAGGGGGAGCGTGATGTAGCCAGCTTATGCAGTGAGGCGAGCGAGCTGGCAGCCAGTGGCAGTCCTCCGAACTCAGACGATGACCTTGAGTGTAGTGAGGGGGAAGATGTTGCTTCAGGTTTCAGTGAGTTGGCAGAATGCCCGGATTTCAGTGCTGTGCCTTGAGGGGCCGGTATCTGGGAGATACGGGAGTTTCTGAAACCACACCAGCGCAGTAGGAGCAAAGTTTGGAAAGCTGTCGATCAGTGGCCGGAACTGGCAGGACTTATCCGGACACTTGATGCTATCCTTCACAGTAAGGATAGTGGTCTTCCCGAGCCTGAGACGTATCAGTTCGGGGACTTTTTGAAGCTCCTAAGAGAGAGGAGCTCCACTCCCGAGGAGTGTGAGGAAAAAACCCTAATGTGTCTTTAACATGAAGCTCACAGTAGCTAGCCTAAACATAAATGGCGGAAGGGGGGACCTTTGTAGATTTCACCATCTATCAGTCCTCAGAGAAGGGAAGTATGCAGTGAGTTTTCTGCAAGAGACGCATACTGTTGTTAGTGATGAACCCACCTGGCTCCTGGAGTGGGAAGGGGGGCTCTATATGAGCCACCTCAGCACAAATTTGAGTGGGGTGGCCTTCCTGTTGGTCCCGACTTTCCAGCCAGAGATTCTGAAGGTGCAGGAAGTTGTGCCAGGCCGTTTGCTCTATTGGCTGTGAGCCTGGATGGCGTGTCGTTACATTTCATTAACGTGTACGCCCCCAGCCCCGGCACGATGCAGGCGTGTTTACTTCAGGAAGTAACTGCTCTGCTGAGCACTATTGATTGCGGAGGGGAATTTCAATTGCACCCTTGATAATCAGTGTGCCCCTGCAGTAGCGAAGAAGTTGAGAGGTGTGATTGATTCTTTTGAGTTGGTTGAGTGGCGGAATCTGCACCCCGATTCCAACGCTTTTTCGCGGAGGTCTGAGGGGGGTGGTTCCCGCATTGATCGCATGTACATCTCCAGAGCATATGTCTCTTGTGTCTCAGCGGCCTCAATGCAGCGGTGCCGTGCTCGGACCACTGCCTGGTGCGACTGGACTTTATCCTAGCGCGCACAGGGGCTGGGTCCGCGTACTGGCACTAATAACCGGTTGCTGGAGGATCGCCGATCCCAGGAGTTATTCAGTCAGTTTTGGATGAACTGGAGAGGCAGAGGGGCTTTCCTTCCCTTAGGCAGTGCTGGGATGTGGGAAAGGCTTACATCCATCTCTTTTGTCAGGAGTACACGTGGGGGTTGACCAGAAGGTGGGACGCGGCAGTCGAGCGACTCGAGAGGGAGTTACTCAACGCAGAGTCTCGCTTGGGCCAGATTGGTGAGGATTCCTGTGAGTGGGGGGAGTATCAGGAGAGGAAGGAAGCGCTGAGGGACCTGCAACTTGAGCAGTCCTGAGGTGCTTACGTGAGGTCGCGGATCCAGGTGCTGCACGATCTGGACCGAACTTCACCTTTCTTTTTCTCTCTGGAGAAAGGGCGGGGAGCCCGCAAACAGCTCGTCGATGGCTCCTCTGTCAAGATCCAATGAAGATCAGTGCTTTAGTTCGGTCCTTTTATGGGACTCCGCAGGTTTCAGCGGGGAGGCTCAGCGGGTCCTGTGGGGGGGCCTACCGACTATAGATAGAGAGGTGTTTGAACGGCTTGATGACCCCTTATAATTGGAGGAGTTAACTGATGCCCTGCACCAGCTCAGGAGGGACAAGTCCCCTGGGCTGGATGGGCTGACGGTTGAGTTTGATAGAGCCTTCTAGGATGTCCTGGGGGGTGGCTACATGAACGTCCTTGGGGAGAGCCCCCTCTCGTGGCGCAGGGCAGTCGTCCTGCTGCCCAAAAAGGGTCAACTCCGCCTGTTGAAGAACTGGTGCCTGGTCTCTCTCCTCTCTCCTCTGCACAGAGTACAAAGTTTTTGCACGGGCATTGGCAAATCGCCTGGGCTCCATGGTGTCCACCCGGACCAGTCCTGGCCGCTCTATCCAAGATAACATCCACCTGGTTAGGGACCAGATTCATCTATTTCAGGGAACTGGTCAGTCAGCTGCTTTTGTGTCCCTCGATCAGGAAAAGGCTTTTGACAGGGCAGATCATGATTACCTCTTCGGGATGCTGCAAGCATTCGGATTTGGACCACATTTTGTGGCCCGGGTCCGGCTTTTGTATGCTGCAGCAGAGTGTTTCTAACGGTGCATTGTTGGCTCCCATTCACTTTGGGAGAGGGGTATACCAGGGGTGTCCCATGTCTGGTCAGTTATACTCGGTCTGTGTGGAGCCGTTCCTGTGTCTTCTTCGAAGGCGGTTGACAGGCCCGGTTCTACCAGGAAGGGGGGTGGAGGTGGTTCTCTCGGCCTATGCCGACGATGTACTTCTTACGTTCACTGACCCTGTTGACCTGCAGAGGATGAGTGAATGCCAGCAGGTTTTCTTGGCTGCATCATCCACCAGGATCAACTGGAGTAAGTGTTCCGGACTCCTAGTGGGCCAGTGGCAGGTGGATTCCCTGCCGGAGGAGATGATAGATTATGCATGATTACGCACCTCCTCTACCTGGGGGTCTACCTGAGTCCCTCTGAGTAGGAAAATAACTGCAGATGCTGGTACAAATCGAAGGTATCACAAAAAGCTGGAGTAACTCAGCGGGTCAGGCAGCATCTCAGGAGAGAAGGAATGGGTGACATTTCGAGACCCTTCTTCAGACTGATGTCAGGGGGCAGGACAAAGAAAGGATGTAGTTGGAGACAGGAAGACAGTAGGAGAACTGGGAAGGGGGAGGGGAAGAGAGCGACAGAGGAGCTATCTAAAGTTAGAGAAGTCAATGTTCATACCGCTGGGGTGTAAGCTGCCTAAGCGAAATATGAGGTGCTGTTCCTCCAATTTGCGGTGGGCCTCACTATGACATTGGAGGAGGCCTACGACAGAAAGGTCAGACTGGTAGTGGGAGGGGGAGTTGAAGTGTTGAGCCACCGGGAGATCAGGTTGGTTAAGGCGGACTCCGCGAAGCTGCGTTTGGTCTCACCGATGTAGAGAAGTTGACATCTGGAACAGCGGATACAACAGATGAGGTTGGAGGAGGTGCAGGTGAACCTCTGCCTCACCTGGAAAGACTGTTTGGGTCCTTGAATGGAGTCGAGGGGGGAGGTAAAGGGACAGGTGTTGCATCTCCTGCAGTTGCCTGGGGAGGGGGTGGTTTGGGTAGGAAGGGACGAGTGGCGCAGGGAGTTCCCTCCGTAGAGGGAACTGTCTCTACGTAAAGCAGAAAGGGGAAGAGATGGGAAAATGTGGCCAGTAGTGGGATCCCGTTGGAGGTGATGGAAATGTTGGAGGATAATTTGTTGTATATGTTGGCTGATGGGGTGGAAGGTGAGGATAAGGGGGACACTATCTTTGTTACGAATGGGGGGAGTGGGAGCAAGAGCGGAGCTGCGGGATACAGAGGAGGCCCTAGTAAGAGCCTCATCTGAGGATGCTTGGCCTGCGAATTGGCAGGAGCTGGAGATGCAAGTCGTCGCTCGGCTGGGATGCTGGTCAGGCTTCTTAGAGTTCTTTCTTTCCAGGGTAGGGTGCTGGTCATAAACCAATTGGTGGCCTCCATGTTATGGTACCGGCTGGCCACTCTTGTCCCGACCTCTATCTTTGTAACCACAATACAGAAGAGGAGAAGTCGAGGAGCGGCGTGTGCTTGGAGCGATTCCGACCGTGCTTATCCCCGCTCCACCGGAATTACTCATCGGGCTCAGGCTCCAGAATACTTCCCGGGAGCCGGCCCTACACAACATGAGACGCCTTTCCGAGATGCCCAGCGTGCCGTTTCGTCATGCGGAGAGACGTGTACTGTACAGGATGCTCCTCGCCTTTATTTTCCGTCCCGACACGCCTTGATGTTACCATCTGATGGGGCGGGGGCGGTCCCCAGTGGAAGTCTTTCTACAAGGAAGTCCTCCCTCTTTACATCGGGGACCTGGGGTAGAGAGTGTTGCACAGAGCCGTGGTGTGTAATAAACTTTTGAGTCGGTTCACGGACTCGCCGACTGCCTTTTTGCGGCGGGGAAGAGACCGTGTTCCAAGTGTATATGGAGTATGTGAGGTTGCTGCCCCTGTACGAATATCTCAAGGGGCTGCTCCTCAAGTTTTGGTTGCATTTTAGTCCCACGATCCTGGTGTGTGGGCACAGGACAGAGAGTGGGGGGGGGGGGGGGCGATCAGGAGGGTGGGATCCCCCTGTCAGTTTGCTCCTGGGCCTGGCCAAAATAGTCATTCGTGGGTCCAGGCAGTGGGCGGTCGATGGTCACACCAGTCGGCTGCCTACCCCTCTTCTGGGCCTATGTCCGTGCTCGCCTGTCCCAGGGGACTGGAGGCCTTCTGTGAACGCTGGTCACTGCGGGGGGGTGGGGGATGGGGGGGGGGGGGGCATTGTAAATAAAGATTACACCATTGTACTATAATGATTGCTTGATGTATTGTGACCATTGAGCGTTTTTATACTTTTTGGTACACTGGACTTGAATAAAGTCCTTGGAATGGAAAAGAGATAGAGAAAGAGAGATAGAGAGATAGAGAGAGAGAGAGGTTAAAAAAATAGAAAAATAATCACATATGGCTATAGACTGACAGCAATCCTAATTGTACAGTTCACAATGGACACATAACTAGTTAACATTGGGTGGAGATTAAAGTATCTAAAATGAGGGCTAGTTATCTTTAATGTTCTTGATAAACAATCAAGAACATTAAAGGATGGAAAGTACTATAATATCAGACAACTCAGTTTTTTGAATAATAAATTATAAATGCATAATTGAATGCAAAAATAATGAGTTAAAAAAATAATTTGAAGATCATTCCCCAAAGGAACTAATCCTCTTTTCCTCTGACAACAAAATAGGCGTCAGCTAGTTTTCTGTAGTCTGCATCATGTTTCCATTTTACTCAATGACTAACATATCGAGTACAAATAAAAAGCCCGAAGAATGTCCCTACGATAAATCACAAAGCCTTCAATATTCTGGAAGTCTCTGGAGTATTTCAAATAGTAATTTTTCAGGACAGAAAAAGAACTGTCCAATTTTCCAAAGATTATTGAAAGATAAATATTGAAAGACTCAAATGCATTCAGTAGTTATTGTCTATTTTTTTCAACTAGTCTTTTTACCCTGTATAATGGAAGACAAAATGTATGACAGACTAAAACATCAGGACACTAAGGCCAAAGCAGTGCTACACTATACATTTTTAATAATTAGAGGAAAATAATTTGAACAAGGTAGTGCAGTTCTGGTCACCCCATTACAGGAAGGATGTGTAGGCTTTGTAAAGGGTGCAGAAGAAGATTAGCAAAATGCAGCCTGGATTAGAGGAGTGGTTGGACAAACTTAGATTGTTCACTCTGGAACTTTGGAAGTTGAGGAGAGACCTGATAGAAGTACATAAAATTATGAGGCACAGATATGGCAGACAGTCAGAACCTCTTTCCCAGGGTGGAAATGTCAAGAACTAGAGGACATAGCTTTAAGGTGAGAGGGGCAAAGTTTAAAGGAGATTGTAGGACAGGTTTTCTATACAGAGAGTGATGGGCGCCTGGAATGTGCTGCCGGGGCAGTGGTGGAGGCATATATGATAGTGGCATTTAAAAGGGTTTTAGATAGGCATGTGGATATGCAGGGTATGCAGTCACCTTTCCATTGTGACATAGAATATGCAAGTATCAGTAAGTACTGAAATTTCTGATGTTTCTGCTTCTCCACAGGTCCCCCGTTCTTGGTCTTCATGGTACTAACTATTGTTGATGACTTGTTAGCATGTCCCACACACTGTTCTTGTAAAAATTATGAAGTGGATTGCAGCAATCTTGGCCTGGTGACGATTCCAACAGACATTCCATCAAACACCAAATTTCTCTCGCTCAGTAACAACAAACTTAGCACCTTGCAGGCACTCACATTTACTAATTTTACCACACTGGCGAAGCTGGACCTGTCCAACAACTACCTGGACCAACTACCAACAAATGTATTTGATTACATCAGGAACCTGATCGACCTCAACTTACGAAATAACAGCATTCGAAACCTGGATAAAAATATCTTCTATAAGACCACCAACTTGCAGAGATTAGATCTTTCTGTTAATGGTATCTCTCAGATTCCACTACTCTTATTTGATGAGATGCAGAACTTGACCTGGTTGAACTTGGAAGAGAACAGGATGCCAAATCTTGAAAGAGAGATCTTTGAGCCACTTGAGGTTCTTCAGCAATTACAACTTGGTGGAAATCCCTGGGAGTGTGACTGCAGTCTGAGGGATTTCAAACACTGGATGGAATGGTTCCAGTACAAAGGTGAGAAGAACACACCAATACAATTACAGACGTGAGTACTGCCCACAGTAGCTAAAATTCATTTCCTCCAAAATCAAGTTAACATGAAGATTAAAACTGAGCACAAACATATATTAATGAACCTAAGAAGCAAAACCATAAGCCTCATCACTACTCTTTGTGATAGATAATCACGGACAGAACAGCAATATGACAAATTGACCTAACAATCATTTAACTCTTTGTGGTCTCTGTGCTCTTCTAATTCTTGAACACCCACAAATCTTTTCATCGCACCATTGTTGACCAAGCCTTGAACCATCATTGCTATCCCTCTGGAATTCACTCTCTAGATCTCTAATCTATACTATTTTATCCTTTAAAATGCTGCATAAAACCTACCTCTGTCACTTAGGCTAATTTCACTTCATGTGATTAAATTTCAAATTTTAGACGATAATGCCACAGAGCATTAAAATAAACCACTTAACTATGTCAAAGGTTATACAGAAATATAACTTCTGGTTATTAAATCTGGTAGAAGGTGCATTTCCATGAAGACGTACAGGACAGCAACTGATTCATTGGTGAATACTGAATCCATGTTTCCACTAGAGAACACCATATACAGGAATTATAATAAATTAT
The DNA here is from genome assembly GCF_053455715.1 of Rhinoraja longicauda. Classification (NCBI taxonomy): domain Eukaryota; kingdom Metazoa; phylum Chordata; class Chondrichthyes; order Rajiformes; family Arhynchobatidae; genus Rhinoraja; species Rhinoraja longicauda. Next base: position 5,004,779 of record NC_135972.1, on the reverse strand, counting down.
TTCCTTCCCAATAAAATTATGGAAAGTGCCATGGTAAATTATGGGCCATGTTCCCATGATTTCACATGTTGCATACCTGGGGATAAAGAATTGACTAGGTGTGACCACTCCAATCAAAAATCAAACAGGATATGGCTGAGTTAAAGGAAAGAGAAAATGTTTGTTGCTAACATAGCCTAACATCGGTAGTGGGGAAAATGCTAGAGTCAGTTATTAAAGATGTGATAGCATTACATTTGGAAAGTGGAGAAATCATCGGACAAAGTCAGCATGGATTTACCAAAGGCAAATCATGTCTGACGAATCTTATAGAATTTTTCGAGGATGTAACTAGTAGAGTGGATAAGAGGGAACCAGTCGATGTGTTATATCTGGACTTTCAGAAGGCCTTTGACAAGGTCCCACATAGGAGATTGGTGTACAAACTTAAAGCACACGGTATTGAGGGTTCAGTGTTGAGGTGGATAGAAAATTGGTTGGCGGACAGGAAGCAAAGAGTAGGAATAAACGGGTCCTTTTCGGAATGGCAGGCAGTGACTAGTGGGGTACCGCAAGGCTCAGTGCTGGGACCCCAGTTATTTACAGTGTATATTAATGATTTGGACGAGGGAATTGAATGCAACATCTCTAAGTTTGCGGATGACACGAAGCTGGGTGGCAGTGTTAGCTGCGAGGAGGATGCTAGGAGGCTGCAGATTGACTTGGATAGATTAGGCGAGTGGGCAAATGCATGGCAGATGCAATATAATGTGGATAAATGTGAGGTTATCCACTTTGGCGGCAAGAACAGGAAAGCAGAGTATTACCTGAATGGTGACCGATTGGGAGAAGGGGAGATGCAACGTGACATGGGTGTCATGGTGCACCAGTCATTGAAAGCAAGCATGCAGGTGCAGCAGGCAGTGAAGAAAGCGAATGGTATGTTGGCATTCATAGCAAGAGGATTTGAGTTTAGGAGCAGGGAGGTTCTGCTGCAGTTGTACAGGGTCTTGGTGAGACCGCACCTGGAGTATTGTGTGCAGTTTTGGTCTCCTAACCTGAGGAAAGACGTTCTTGCCTTAGAGGGAGTACAGAGAAGGTTCACCAGATTGATCCCTGGGATGGCGGGACTTACATATGAGGAAAGACTAGATAGACTGGGCTTGTACTCGCTGGAATTTAGAAGACTGAGGGGGGATCTTATAGAAACATATAAAATTCTTAAGGGGTTGGAGAGGCCAGATGCGGGAAAATTGTTCCCGATGTTGGGGGAGTCCAGAACCAGCGGTCACAGCTTAAGGATAAGGGGGAAGTCTTTTAGGACCGAGATGAGAAAACATTTCTTCACACAGAGAGTGGTGAGTCTGTGGAATTCTCTGCCACAGAAGGTAGTTGAGGCCAGTTCATTGGCTATATTTAAGAGGGAGTTAGATGTGGCCCTTTTTGCTAAAGGGATCAGGGGGTATGGAGAGAAGGCAGGTACAGGCTACTGAGCTGAATGATCAGCCATGATCATATTGAATGGCGGTGCAGGCTCGAAGGGCCGAATGGCCTACTCCTGCACCTATTTTCTATGTTTCTATGTTTCTAAACTTGTTTTTAAAAAGATGGTAATTTTGTAATGTTATTCTGATTTGAATTAGGTACAAACCTATGTTGTTTAAATTGATTATTCTCTGCTAAAACTAGGTGGAAAACTTGATGGAATTGAATGTTCTCTGCCAAAAGGCCTCCGTGGGAAAGATCTCAGAGTAATTCCAATCGAGATGTTCAACTACTGCATCCAACTGGAGGATGAAAATAAATCTTCGGCAAATGGAAAAACAGTCCCTGCACCTCCCTGTGTGAAGCAAGAGGTTGTCACTGCAAGACCACACTACATTCATACTACAGACTGTATAAGACAACGCTACCGTCCAGTCAGTGTTAGGCGAGCCATTGGGACAGTCATCATTGCTGGAGTCTTATGTGGCATTGTTTGCATCATGATGGTGGTGGCTGGAGCATATGGCTGTATATATGCCTCCTTGATGGCAAAATACCACCGGGAGCTTAAAAAGCGCCAGCCATTGATGGGAGATGGTGAGCAAGAGCAGGAGGAACAAAAGCAAGCCTCCTCCATGGCCTGAGAAGCAGGTACAAGGAGAGCTCTGGTTTGTATGGAAAAATCTACCATCTCTTTTCTCCAGTTTAGGCCTCTGTGTGCTTGTTGCAGTGCTAATACAAGTGTTGATGTTAAAATTCTCACTGAGGTGCAGGGAATCAATCAAAATCATCTAATCAAAATGTATTCTACAGGCTTAAATCCATCTGTGTTTATTTTCTGGAGCCTCAGGAAATGTAGCAGCCACTGATACATGGGCTACCGCCAAAGGAAAGGAGGTGGTCTTCAAAACTTGACTGCATGCCATTTATTTGATAGATATGTAGAACTCAAGACAGAATGGCAATTTCCATCCTTTGTTTGAAGTTGTTTTTTTTAGTTGAAGGAACAAGAATTGAGCCTTTTGCTTTCATTTAGGTATTTTTATATTTTGTGCGATTTGCTGCCCAGTTAGTTTTAACATATAATATAAACATATATTGTCGAGAAAGATGACACATGATGGATACAATTGTAGTTTATCTCAGTATAAGGGTAGTTGGCTTCAAGTACCAATGCATGCAACAACAAGGTTGATTACTTTGCAAGGCTGTCAACCAAAAATATTAAAACCAAAATTGAAAACTTACTTTTGCAGGGTGAATTTATTTTAAATTGCTGAATGCAACACAATTGCTTGAGAATCATTAGATTTTTTTTTAAAGGAAAATAGTAACCTCCAACAAAGTATTACTAAGAATAGTTTCATGGCCCGCACCAGCTAATTCATAAGGTGCATTCATTTTATCACAGCACCAACATAGTGAAATAACAAAGATCATTTGGACAATTTGCATTTTAATGATTGGCAAATCATAAATAATGATAATGATAATTCATTGGAAAAGCTGATTTCTAAAATTCAAACAACAACTATTACACATAAGTGGTAAATTTTATGATAAACAGTCATCAATGTTAATGGAACAAGATGTAATGTGATATCAATAAGACCATTTGGATTTGAGAAAATGTAAGATGTCTTAAATGTAAGATGTTTCCAGCCAGGAGTACTTATGATACTATTGGAAATTTTCATGAAAATGGGAATTCTTACAATAAACTGTATTAACATGTTTTCATTAATATTTGCTGAAGTACATGAGAATGAAAGTAGGAAAGCACAAACCTGGGGGAGTTGAGGGAAACGTGGAGAGAATAAAATGGGATTACTGTAAATGGGTGCTTGATATTCAGCAAGGACTCAGTGGGTCTATGACTTTATAGGGAGTAAAATTTACAGACAAGTTAGGCAGATGCAATTGAACATTGATACATCAAATATGTTTTGGGGAATTGCCACACAACCTTGAAGACATGAAATAATTTTCAAAATTTCTTCTTCAAAATTAATGTGTTTGGTTGTATTCTCATTAATTGGATGAGGATGGCACTTTGATTGCAGCAGCCAAATTGAAATTGAAACAAGCAGCAATAGAATCAAGATTCTTAGTTAATTGCGAATGTTATCTTATTGTATTTTAAGACATCTTGAAATTGACACGAGTCAAGAGTCAAGAGTGTTTTATTGTCATATGTCCCAGATAGAACAATGAAATTCTTACTTGCAGCAGCACAACCAAATATGTAAACATAGTACACTGTAAACAATATAATAAACAAAAATAAAAGTTCTGTGTGCGTATATATATATATATATATTATATATATATATATATAATATATATATATATATACGCACACAAACGTGCACATATAAAACAAACAATAATTGTGCAATAATCACAATCATAGTCAATGTGGTTCAAAACTAATTGGAGGTTGCAGTTTTTAATAGCCATTAATAAAAACGTTGCTAGGATTTGGACCCAGTAATGACCAGCAATATATCAGCATATATCAACAATATATATGCGACTAGGAGCAAATCAGCATGTAACTGCTTTCTTGATTGCTGTTGGAAATCCAATTGCATAGACAAGTGCAAATAATTCCAATGTATATTTGTACAAGGTATGATTCAAGGCATTGCAATATTTGCCTCATGATTTGATTTGATTTCAGCTTTACCGAAGTTCTTTAATGCCATACTTGTTCAAATGTAGCCTTAATGTCAGTTCCCAATTCACCCCTCGAATTCCACTCTTTGATCCATGGACCTAAGTGACTTGATGAAACTCAAACTCGGCATCAGTGGGCAGGTAATCAGTGGGTAAGTGCCTTATTATAGCACAGACAATGACATCTTCCATCACTTGGATGATGATTAATAATATCTGACAGCAAAAAAATTAGATTAGATGTGTCCTTTTTTATGAACAGAAAATACCTGATGAAATTTCCTCATTGTTACGATGCCAGTGTTGCACTTGTGCTGAAACAGCCTGGCTAGGAATATGCCTAGTTTTGGAGCACAAATGTTCAATGATACAGATGGGGTGTTGTTTTGTCCCATTATGTTTGCTGTATTCTGCAGTCTCAGACATTTTTCCATGTGACATAGGGTGAATAGAAATGAATACATTCTCTTTGATGGTGGGGATCTCAGGCGGAAGTGGAAATAGACAATAGGTGCAGGAGTAAGCCATTCGGCCCTTTGAACCAGCACCGAAATGAATCATTCACTTGGCATTTCTGGCTGAACACAGTTGATAATGCTTCAGCCTTTTGTACTGAAAATCACATCTTTATTGCCTCCAAAGTTCTTGGAGATTCCTCAGCTGTTTGATTATCTATCACCATCTACACAAGCTGCAGAGCTTTTATTTGAATTGCCGGTTGTGTGATTACTTAGCTGTGTCCACTACATGTTATGTTATTGTTTGGTACATGGCTTTACCAAGCTGACACCTTATTTTATATATGCAAGGTGTTGCTCCCAGCATGTCCTTCTGAACTTCTCGCTGACCCAGGCTTTGTTCTCTCCCCTGACAGAAAGGATTGCGATGGAATATCTTTCCATTGCATTAGATGGTATATGGAGGCCTAGTTTTGAGTTGCACGGTATGTACCGGATCTATCCCATTTAGCATCTACTAGGTCTATCACAGGTAGAAAAGTCTATGCCTAGTAGATATTTCTATTTTCTCTGTCTTGACTTGTGCCTCCTGATTGTTTTCTTTATGAGGATTCTCAGTATCTATATTGTCATTATATCCATGTTTTACAAAGCTTTCAAGTAAAAGTATTTCTGTATTCCCCAGAAATGTATTCTCCCAACTCAAAAATATCCATTATGTACCAGTTTGACAATTATTAGACCAATCTGATTAAAAGCTTATTTCAATTTAGGTTAAATTATTGGTTTGACATTATATTATCTATAAAGTGAAGTAGAATGGACTGGCTTGGTTTCTGTCTGCACAGATCTACAAAGCTAAATAACTCACAACTGACTGTCAATATTAGAGAAGTCAAAAAGATAAATGAGTTAAAACATGAAATTGAATGCTAGTACAGGAGAATACTAGAACTTCAGATGAATAATTATTTTGAACCTGTTGGATCTACCCTGTGGATGTGTGATCAATGCCAATCTTGGAAACAAGTACAAGAGGCCATTGGCATTTTTGATCAAGAAAAATGCATTGACTTAGTGGAATTTATTCTGGCAACATCAGGAAAATCATTCATGTGGCTGGATGTCACATGAAGAACATTTATGTTCTCATCACTTCTCATCAGTCAGTGGAAGTATTTAGCCAATAAATCAATATTTTATTATTAGTTTGAAGACATAGTTTGCAGATGTTTATACTTTTCAGGCTCATAGTTATCATTGTTCTAGGCAAATAGGGTATACAAATATAATTTAGATATTTTATTCACAAAGTAAAAAAAGCTTTTTTATTTGTTGATGAATATTTGTCTGCTTTTCTTCGATACAATGGCCCTGTTTATTACTAAAGCATTGGCTATTGATAGGGTGTGGCATAATTAACCTAAAATGGCAGATTGATTATAGAAAAACAATACCCATCTAAATTCCGCTAATTTAGCATGTAGATTACCAACTCTTTTAATAAATTATTTATTTATAGTAATTAGGCTGTGTGTGTCCGAGTTGCAAAAATTGATCTTCTTGCTGATAAATGCAATAGAGTGTTGGAGAACTTATTGCTTTGTATCAAGAATTTTGTTAAGGTTATTCTTTTCCAGGGCAGTGATAATTATAATTATATCCTTTTTTCGAATGTTCTGGATTTTGTTAAACTATTAAAATTTCCATTTATTTCTTGATGCATGTTGGTTGTTGTTTTTTAAATAGTTGGTATCACAGCATTCAATATGGGGAATTGGACTTGCAATATAGTTTCTGTGTGAAAGGTAAAGTTCCTGTAATGGGATACAGCTTAAAAACAGAAATATCTAAGGAATTTCATGGCTGCATTTTATTTCAGTGTATTCCTTTTGGAAGCTTTGAATGTCTTCTCAAACATAAGGTCTTCTGCGAGCAACTATGGACTTCCTTCTGCCTTTAACAATGTACTTTTTCAAAACTTTAGTCGCACCCTTATAAGCCAGGTGTACATAGGAGTGCTTATTTTTTGTATCAATACAGTCACAACAGGACAAGAACAGGTGCAGAATACAGAAAAGTAGAAAATCAGCAGCATGCACAGTGGTGGTGGTCAAATATTGGGATTCCAAAGTCCAGGTTAAAGGGATTAGCAGTGTCGGGGAGACGGTTGGATGGGGATCTAGGCCATAGGTGGCTGTCCCTCAGAGAAAAATTAGATGCCAATGATGCTGGAAGATGAAATTCATGAATACTGCAGAATGGGAGCGAAATATATAAATACTGTAGAATGGGAGCGAAACATATAAATTGAAAATGTCTGTGCGAAATGATAATACTGAAATGTTTATCATCAAATTATTTGCAGTTGTCCTTCTGAAAGTTGAAATCACCATGCAGTGCTACCTGGTAGCCTGAGGGGGGAACTGCAACATCACAGATGTTCATGATTTGGACTGTCCAGATTTTCTTCTAAATTTGACTGAACTTTGTACAATTAATTTAAAACCTCTAAAACAGCAACAACATTGGACTCATTCCAGTTGAGGTGTAACCAGACCAGCTGTAAAGCTCCTATCAAGTCGGAAGGATTTTCATTTTTGGATCTTTGGGTACAAAATAAATATTGGCAGGTAATTAAAAAAAAAATGAGCATTAGATATTATATGAACAAGTAAAGAAACGGAGGATATTAACAGAACACAAAGTCCCTACTGGAGTCCAAACCATTAAACTAGATAAGGGGCAGAAGACACATATAAAGCTCAGAATGAATATTTTATATCTGCCTTCACAGAAAAGGATGATACAGAAATTTACATCAAAGGGGAAGAATGTGAAGTATTGGAATTAATAAATATAGAGAGGGAGAGAACATATTTAAGTGTCAAGTACCTTTATAAGTGTATAAATCACCAAACCATGGCAATTTGTCCCAGACTCCTAAAAGGCACAAGGAAATAACTAGTACAGGCTCTGACAATCGCATTATAATCCACCCTGGCTGCAGGTCTGGTGCCAGACCTTACTGTAGTCATAAAGTCAGAAGTCAGGATGTTTGCTGATGATTGCACAATGTTTAGCACTATCTACAACTCCTCCGATAACAAACAATATCCAGGCCTGGGTTGGCAAGTAACATTTAAGCCACATAAATATCAGGCAATCAAGAAAAGAAATTCCAGCAATCATTTCCTGATATTCAACGGCACTACAATCATTGAATCCTCCACCATCAATATTCTGTGGGTTACCATTGACCAGAAACTGAACTGGAGTAGCCAAATACACAATGTGACTCCAAGAGCTGATCAGAGGCTAAGAGTCCTGCAGGGAGTAATTTGTCTTCTATTTCCACAAAACCTGTTCCCTATCTACCAGGCTTATTTCAGGAGTACAATGGAATGCTTCCATTTGCCTAGAGGAGTGCAGTTTTAACAACACTTAAGAAGCTCTAATCCTATACAGGACAAAGTTGCCTGCTGACAGGCACCCTACCCACAATAATTCACTTATTCCACCACTAATGCACAGTAGCAACCATTTGTGCCATTTACAGAATGCACTGCAGAAACTCACCAAGGCTCCTTAGACAGCACCTTGCAGTCATTGAGGTGTAGATATACCCACAATGCTGTTAGGAAAATTCCACAAGCCAGAAGAGCAAAGGGAAAGTCACTCCCTGGAAGTTGTCCATCCAAGCCACATACCATCCTGCCTTGGAAATATATAGCTGTTCCTGACGCTAGACAAAATTCCGGAACTCTCTCCTTAACAGCATTGTGGTATATCCACACCTCAAGACTGCAGCAGTTCAAGAAGGCAGCTCACCACTACCTTTTCAAGGGTAGTTAGGGATGGTCAATTAAATCCTGGCTCAGCCTGGATAGCCTGCATCCCATGAACAAATAATAAAAGTATCCAAGCACCATCAACAGAATTGTTAAGGGAAGGACATGCCTGTCTAACTTTATAGTTTTTTTCACCTGTTGCTCTGTAGCTCGCACTTCAGACAAAGACATTGACTCCATTGCCCTGCACCTTCTTCCATTGCAAACATAGTCAGGTAGAACTAGACAGCAACACATCAAAGTCTCAGTTGGGACCATTTAATCAACTTTCCATGGGGTTTGGTCATTGCCTTTATAAAGGAAGATTGTAGGTCACACATTATTGCTTCAAATTCTGTCATTAAGGCAAACATAAGTATTACACATATTGGTAACATCAGCACATGCACAAATGATAATGGATGAAAATACATCATACTTAGGTCAGGACTTCCACATGCCTTAATATGGCTGGTACCACATTAAGGCAAGTGTAAAGATATTGGAGGGGCAGAACTAGGTAAATCTGTCAAGAAAGTTTTCTCAAACAATATGTAGATGGCCTTACAAGAGATAGAGCAACAATAAACTTCTGATTGGGAAATGAGAAGGACATCAAACATCGCTACTTCTGGCCCCCAGGGTAATCAATAACATGATTGTGAAATCATCACAGCTGTAAATTTTCATGGAAAAGTAGCAAGTAGAAATACAGTACAGCTCAGTAAGGAACATATGGGGTGGAACAGATTTCCACTATCTGCTTCCTTCTGTACTGCCAGCTGGCAAAGAAACTGTGGGCCTGATACTCATATCAGCATAAAACATAAATTATTCAGCAGAATGTAACACTTAGTATGGTATTGAGTGTTAGCACCAAAGCAGTTTTCTTATGTATAAAATGATGCCCTTAGTGGCTTAGAATATGATTTTATGATTACAAGGAAGCTTCTAATTATGAAAGATAGACACATAATGCTGGAGTAACTCAGCGGGACAGGCAGCATCTCTGGAGAGAAAGAGTGAGTGACATTTTGGGTCGAGACCTTTCTTCAGACTGCTATGAAATATGAAATGAAATATGCTATGAATTATGAAAGACAGATGAAGTCAACAGAAAGGACATGGTACTGGATACGATTTGCAATCCATGCTAAACTGACCAACAAGAATAAGATTAAGATTTTCTTTATGTTACTATGTACCCACAAGCAACTGCTTATTGACATTAATAGAAGCAAGTGGAGTTATTTGTTCAAATATTATTAATTCAGTCTGAAGAAGGGTCTCGACCCGAAACGTCGCCCATTCCTTCTCTCCTGAGATGCTGCCTGACCTGCTGAGTTACTCCAGCATTTTGTGAATAATGATTAATTCAGTCAATCCAGCAGATAGACACAAAATGTTAGTAACTCAGCGAGACAGGCAGCATCTTTGGAGAGAATGAATGGATGCCTGTCCCGCTGAGTTACTCCAGCATTTTGTGTCTATCTTCGGTTTAAACCAGCATCTGTAGTTCCTTCCCACACACTAACAATCCGGCAACAGATTGCCTAACATTCTCTGTTTGGCTCACAATACAAAACAAAACTCACTGAAAACAAAGAATGCAAAACAGCATGGAAAAAATAGTGTAAACTTTCAATGTGAGTTAGGAACGTGAACATTTAGTACAGGACGAGGGGGAAAATCTCACAAAGGACTATTCCATAGCACTGAATCACGCTCATTTAATGAACAAATCTATTAAATATGACCAATATTATTCTTGTTTTGCCTCAATACTGACGCTGAGCCATCACAGGCTTTTAAAATTCAATACTAGTCAGAATACCACTGTATTCTCTATTGGTGTGGAAGTATAAAATCAAAATCACTATCACTTCTGCATCACCAGGCAGACCTGAATAGCACCTCACCTATTGTACTGTTGCTGATAGAAGATGACTGTGGCGTCAGTAGTTTCAAGTCTGCTACATTAAGATTGTACAGAGACTGAGCACTTGAAAGTACCCTCCTCATAGAAATATCTGGAACACTGAAATTAATGATTAAAAAAAGTATTGTATTTATATATTTCCTTTCAAATCCTCAGGGTTGCCAACGTATTTTATTGCAAATAACGTATTATTGAAATGAAGTCATTTCTAATGAATAAGTTGTTCCAGATCAGATAATGGAGGAGGACTGTTCATATTTGTGGGAGTATACAGAAATTATAAGAGGAAAAGGAAAATAATTATTGATATACAAATATTTTTTGGTGACTGGCTTTAAGTCATTTGCATGGAGAAAGGCTATGCCAGGAATGCATGTCAACTCAATTTAGCTTTTGATCTGAGCTGTGGTGATTGGGACACAGGGAGCTGAGATTGCAGAGACTCCCTGCAGAAAGAAAAGAGCTTGGGAAGAGATTCATTTTTAGACTATATCAAGCAACTCTTGCAATAAGTTACTGGGATAGTAAACATAGGTGAATAAATGCCTCCCCTACCTACAATCACTCAGTTGCAGGAGTCTCAAAGGCAAAAAAAAGTATATTTCAAGTAATTCAGGAAACGAAGTTTTAAATATCATGAGAAATAAGTACAGTGTGACAAATTATATTTATAAGGTTTCACACAGCAAAACATGAAAATCTCTGTATTTTGAAAATGTTGACATTTGGAAAAAACTGCATTTGTAGCTTCCCAGAATTGCATCCAAACATATTCTTTACGTGTGAAACTGGATTAAGATTTCCAGCATATTATTGATTAAATAGAGCTCATTTAATAATTTTCCTTCAATTAGCCAATGCCAACATAATAACAATAATCAGTGGTGCCCACAGATTTTTTTCTGATCTCCCTAGCCAAAGCATTTTGTAATCACATTAATGCCCCCCATTTACTACTAAATGGAGAGAAATAGGAAAACATTATAAAATCATATATTGGCTGGCCCTCATTGACAACTTATATGACAGAGAAAATAAAACTTGGGCTGTATTTGGGATGTGTCATTCTCCAACTTCCAATCAGGCATTTGTACTTCATTTTCTCACTGAAATTTTCATTTTTCTCCATCCCCTCATATCCTATTGTTACCTCTATCTCTTTCCTCATCCTAGCAATATCTCTCACCCAAATTCACTGGTACTCACTCACTTTACCTACTTGCTAAGTGAACTCCTTTCACAAGGACCAGTTTCCTTCCTATTTACCTTTTCTGTCAAGCAAGTTTGGTTTGTTTTCAAAATTCAACTTTAAAAAAAGAAAATTTTAATTAGGATCAAGAAAAATAATTCCCCTGCTTCCACAAATTAAAAAATAAAATTTGAGCAGTGGTTTTCCAGGCATTTTTAATCTATTTTCCTCAAGAAAACACAGGTGAGTAATCACTAGCTTCAAAATTCAACTGCAGATGTTTTTTTAAACAGCATCTTTAAAAGAAAACACATCACTTTCCTCTTATCATCCACTATCTCAAACCAGTCTATTAGGTTACCCTGTTTCATATAATAGAATCCATGAAATATAGAGACTATCGAACAGTTAGATCATTTATATGCATAAAAGATGCATTTTTCTTCTTTTCTGTCACATGCAGAAAAGACTATTAGTTAGTTTCTATGAGGGAGAATTGTACTCACCAACAAGTTGCTGCAATGTTACCTCAGCTTAACTGCTCAAGAACGGCATAACCATCATCACTCCCCTTTTGACAATTTTGCCTCTGTTTTAAAAACTGCTGATTTAAGTCTCATTCTAAATGGATCAATTCACAATCTAGGCTGTCACCTGAATGGACAAATAAAGGGAGCGATGCACAGTTTGAAATAATAACTTTTGAATAAAATGCTAAAGGTATCTGTCAGCCAACACCACTAAAGACATGCGGGTTACTTGGTTAATTGACCACGGTAAAGTTTTATTGTTTGCCTGTCTTCTTTCGTCCTTTTACCTTTCAGCCTTGTTAAAAACCACCAATACTTTGAAATCTCCTTAGCTTTCCTTAAATCTGCAAGTATATTTATTTATTATGGTTCGCTTCCACTAGTCAATATCACTTTAAATTTCACTTGTGTTCAACTTTCTTCATCCACCAAATATGTAGTCCTTACCTATCTATACCGCATGTTACTCAGAATTATAATAGCGAGCTTACTCTGAAGAGAAATAAAAATATGCATGCCAACAGCAGTATTCACTGGAGTTTGTACAATATTCATTCCAATTCATTGCAGTTCAAACTGAGTCCATAAGAGCAAATCAAAATAAACTACACATTATGGAAATCTAAAATGAGAACAAAGGATGCTATGATACTGTAACTCTGTGGTGTTCATTGTTTACTTGTATTGTTCCTTCACAGCTTCCAGTTTCAATAGCACCAGCTGCTATGCACATTGTTTTGCTCTTTTCCTTAGGAATTAAACAAGCTATTACTAACGCTCCTCTGATGTTATTCTGAGCCGTCATGCACAATTTTATTTTATCTGGTAATACTCTACTTTCTTTAAATTTAACGAATTAAATTTGACTTTTAACTAATTCATTACATTCAAACTCTTGCTTATCCAGTTGAATCTAGATTGGATCATAAAGGCTGAAATAATATATTGCATGTTTCAAGTGACACAAGATGCAGAAAATGCAAAGTTCTTTCAGAAACATTATATGAAGAGCACGGTACAGGGTTTCATTAATGCATTTCTACTAATAAGAGCAAATGTGCGAAATAATGTAATTGGATAAACTTAATGAATCCATAGAATCCATCCAACCCGCTGCAGACCTTTCACTGTCCGGCGCGGCCTGGAATGTGGCAACTTCAACAGCCTGACCACGGGAGAAGACGGCAGGGGAAGAAAAAAGACATTCTGGCCTTCCATCACAGTTAGGAGGTGACTGGAGGAGACTCACTGTGATGGATGTTTCTTTTTTTTGTTTTGTGTTGGTTTGTGATTGTGTGTGTTATTGCTTATTTTTATTGCTCTTATTGTTGAACTGTGGGTAGGAATTTCGTCCAAAAGACTTGTTTTTTTGGATGACAATAAAGGTTATTCTGATTCTGATTCTGATTCTGAGTTAGTCACAGAGAAACAAATTACTAATTTCCAGTAAAAAGGTGAGAATGTTTCATACTTGCAGAATCAAATATAATTCTAACCCATGCCCAATGTCCTACCTGCCGCATTGGCAGTCTTTCTGCTCACAGTAACCGTCACTGAGGTACTGGCCGTCACCATTTTCTTTCTGTTTTTCTTTCCTGAAAGAAATCATATTACAAAACAATAAAAAATAAATAAATCATAGAAACGGGAAGTGGGTATTCAGTCCAATAAATCTGTATTCATATTCCATTTACCTCTTCTCGGCATTATACCTGATCTTTCTATTCCTTTTATCATCGTTTGATAATTAATTCACATTACTTTTGAAAGCACTTAACCTTCAAGTCAAGTCAAGTTTTAGATTCTGTCATAGGTGGAAACAATAGATTTCTTAAAACATCTAATAGACCACCTCTAATTTCTCTTTCTTAAGAAATCTGCCCAACCTGTTCAATCTCTCACAACTGGTATAATCTTCCAGTTCTGCCACTAATCTTATAAATACATTTTGAACTTTCCCTGCAGCGTCTTCACATTTTTTATAGCATGTAGACTACAGTATTTTATATGACAGTGCATCACCTTACATTTATCTACACTTTCCCCTTGTCTTGCTCTATCTGTAAATTTGTTTAGAAGTAGTTGAAATCTCCTATAATTAATTAATGCCTCTGCAACAAAATTTTCAAAGAAGGCTGATCTTTCAGACTATACAAGTACTGTACATTTAGATAACTGTCAGTACAAACAGGTACACACACAAATCAAGCAAATGCATACATGTTGGCAGGAGTATTTACAAATAAGCAATGTGATAATACCAGAGATAACCTTGTGTAGACACAAGGAAATACAGATGCTCATTTACAAGAAAGCCACAAAGTGCTGGAGTAACAAAGAAGCTTCCAAACCTGAAACATCACCTATCTATGTGCTCCAGAGATGCTGCCTGATCTGCTAAGTTACTCCAGCACTTTGTGTCTTTTTTAGAAGAGGGTCTTAAAGCAATCGTTGTCGGTAGAGGAGAAGATAAAAGGCCCAACAAAAGATGCAGTGTTTCTTTGGGGATTAAATGCAGAGATTTGAGTAAATATGTTTTGCTAAATACTAACCCATGTCAGCCTCAGAGGCTATGTAGTAAACAAAATGTCCTGCTGGGTGCTCAGCAGCCCGCCTGTACCATAGAGGAAAATGATCCATGGTGAAAATACTACGTTTGTCCTGATTTGTGAAGAATTTTCTGTAAAATGAAATCAAAGACAAATGAAGATCAAAGACAATTCAGAAAGCAGCACTGATTGCCCTAAATTGAGATGTGAGTATTGACTGGATATTTTCAGCTTGTTTCAGAAATTAAAAACAGAGTAGCATAGAGGCCCCCGTAGAGAAAACATCAGAGGAGGAGAAGGGAAGACCAGAGTAGAGAGCATAAAGTGTTTCTTTGGGAACTTACAGGTGCTCTTATGGACCAAGTGACCCACAGGATAGCACAGAGAACAAACAAAAAAGAATTTGGATTAGCCTAGTAAACTCTCATGGAGAGTTCCTTCTCCACATTGGTGTGACCAAGTGCAGACGAGGAACTGTTTTGCCAAGCACCTGTGTTCTGCCCGTCTTTGCCACCTGGAGCTTCCTACTGTTAGCCATTTTAATTCCCCTCCCTATTCCCACACCAACCAGTCTCTTCTCAGCCTCCTCCACTGGTTTAGTTGTTTGCAGTCAGATAAAGAATCTCTAATGGTAATATCGTAAAAGATGATGTTCGATCAGTCTGAATTTTGGATATTTTTATTTCAGATTTTTGGAAGATTTAATTTAGGAAGAATTGACAAAGCGAATGGATCTTCCTTACTTTGTAAATAGTTTAAGGGAAAGAGGATGATGTGATGTTGACATGTGTCAAATTAATAAGAACATAAGATCATAAGTGATACGAACATAATTAGGGCATTCGGCCCTTCAAGTCTGCTCCACGATTCAATCATGGCTGATCTATCTCTCCCTCCTAACCCCATTCTCTTGCCTTCTCCCCATAACCTCTGCCACCTGTACTATTCAAGAATCTATCTATCTCTGCCTTAAATACATCCACTGACTTGGCCTCCGCAGCCTTCTGTGGCTGCGGAATTCCACAGATTCACCACCCGAATGATTACTGAACACTGTTTTAGATTGGTTGTAAAGGCATCTCGTATCAGGTGTCTAATCTGACTGAACTATCATCTTCCAGATTCCTGTATTCCAGATTTCTCTTTTAGCAATTCATGTGGATCAATTCATTGAAAGACCCCTCACTAAACAAGTTTACTCAAAATCCCATAAGTATCAGTGACAGTTACTCAATGTTCTGCTGATATAAAGGGGTTGTGGAAGTGAACTTGCAGCATCTGTACTAAAATCATACAAAACTTGAAGTCGATCACATTATGGATTCCTTCGAGTGAAAGGGGTCATTAGTCTATGTAGAGTAGATATCCCTTGACATAACAAATGAATATTCACTTATTGAAAGGAGTAGAAATTTTAATAAAGAAACAGATTTTTTAAACTTCTAGCACAATTAAAATTGTTATCTGTGAGTGGATTTACAGCCAAAATCTAAGGGCTGTGTCTCAACATATTAAGAGAGAAGGATAAGGTAGGCAATTATAAGGTTTAGAAAATCCAGTTGGGACTGCATCCTTCGTAACAGAATCGCAGATGTTGATCGAAGGAAAGAGATCTCTGCCTGATTCCCCCTCCCCATTGTACGCATCCTATTCAGTAACTTGTCAAAAGAAATATGTTCAGCTAATTATTATACCCAACTTTTGCTGTTAATATTGAGCATTTCCTAACTTTGCATATGGTTATAAAAATGTAAATGATTCCTTCTTCACAGACATGTATTATTTTCCTAAAAATAGTAAATCTGGAAAAGCTTTCTCAGTTGAAACTAACTCAATATCATGGTGTCATGTGAAATTGCCAGCAATATCAACGGTTGCTATGAATATTCAATTAACTGTTTTAATGATCACGAGAGCTGTCAGTCAATAGAATTGACTGCCATCCAAAGATTGTCACTCCTTTTTTCTGTAAATCATGCAATTGTGTTAGGAAGTCACTGCTATTTTTCTTATTTTCACGAGGAGGTGAAGGTGAGGGTACACATGTTAATGATTTGTACCTACTTGTTTGAGCGCTTCTCCTTTCCAACAAAAAGATTACTTCGCATCAGGCCTGCACGAGTGCCTAGAAAAGCCATTTCAATGCCATCCTCGTTATTTCTTTTACAAGATAAAGAAAGAAATATCAGAAGTTGTCAAAAAATATTCTCACCTGTACATAATACCAGAATAATTACAATTGATGAACCGCTCGGAGATTCTCATACATGTTAAATAATAAGTGATGATAAACTAATAGCATGGAGTATTATCATTTATTATCACCATGAGGGTAAAACAGAATGGTATACTTGGTAAAAAGAAATATACTGAGTTTTTTAATTTTACAAATTATTTGAATAATAAATTATGATCTCAGATGTGAAAGTAAACAAGAAAGAAATCTCTCTACTTTTCCATTAGTTCCATTAGTTTAACGGAAACAATGAAAAAATAAAGAAAATTGAGTGTGACTTGGCAATTCACTTGCAGATTTTCTCATTCTCCTGCCTTAACTTACTTTTGGTTTTTTTTAACCAAAATATGATTGAGGATAATAAAATAACAATGCCAAATGTTGTATTATCCATCAGTCCTAAGTAATTCCACATGCTTCTCATGCAAGCATTTAGCAGATGCAAGCATTTGAATTAAATTTAAAACAGCAGATACTATAATGGAGTGAAGGAAATATATCCCTTTATTATCGCCTTTTCCACAGCCTACGATGGACCATTGTGGGCTCCACCTTTCCTTGGTCATCGGTCCCACCTCTGATTTGTTCTGAACCTTTCCATACCTCCAGTTTCCCCTCTCCCCTGACACTCAGTCTGAAGAAAGATCTTGAGCTAAAATGTAACCTATTCTTTTTCTCCAGAGATTCTGCCTGAACTGCTGAGTTACTCCGGCATATATAGACAATAGACAATAGGTGCAGGAGTAAGCCATTCGGCCCTTCGAGCCAACACCGCCATTCAATGTGATCATGGATGATCATTCACAATCAGTACCCATTCCTGCCCTCTCCCCATAACCCCTGACTCCGCTATCATTAAGAGCTCTATCTATAGTGCTCTATAGTTTCTATCTTCGGTGTAAACCAGCATCTGCAGTTCCTTCCAACACTAAGTATGTCCTTATTAAAGGAAGAGGGTGGTGCAATATTGTGAGAGCGCATCATTGTCTCAGTAGAAGAGGTTTTTAGTCCATAAGCATCTGCAAGTACTCGAAACCTGAAGCAGTAGGTGTACCTCACCTCCCACTTTGTCACCCAGCAATAGGAAGGATGTCATTAAGCTGGAGAGAATGCAGAGAAGATTTACAAGGATTTGCCAGGATATGAGGGCCTGAGCTATAGGGAGGTATTGGGCAGGGTAGGACTTTATTCTTTGGAGTGCAGGAGGTGCAGGGTTGATCTTACAGATGTGTATTGAAAGGGCAAATGCACAGAGTCTGCTACTAGGTTAGGGGACTCAAAAGCAGTGGACATAGGTTTAAGATGGAAGAGGAAAGATGCAATAGGAACCCGAGTGGCAACTTTTTCACTTAGAGAGTGGTAGGTATATGGAATGAGCTGCAGAGGAGGTAGTTGAGGCAGGTACAATAACAACATTTAAAAGATACTTGGACAGGTACATGGATAGGAATGGTTCAGAGGGATATTGACCAAATACGGGCAAATGTGACTAGTTTAGATAGAATATCTTTGTCGGATGTGTTGGGCCATAGGATCTTTTTCCGTGCTGTGACCTATGACTCTCCCTTCACTCTCCCCCCTCCACCTCCCTATCCAATCTATCCCCTACCGAGACCCAAATACAGGTAAGGATATTTTGGCTCTAGGGAGTTTGCCATTGTTAATTAGGCTTGTTTGATGAGAAGAAAATAACGGCTATTGTGTCCAGTGAGAAGTATTACATTTCAATTCTTCCAGTTTGTCCTTGACCTTAGCAAATTAAAAAAAAATTGTGTAAATGATAAACATGTAGTACACCGACAAATCAATAAATTGATAGAACAGAGACCGGAAAAACAAATTAATAAAATAATAGTGTAGAGGGCACCTTTGCCAATGATTCTATGTAACAGTAACACATCAAAGTACGGCAAACTACAAATTAATAAGCAGTAGATAACAATTAAATAAACAACTATGAATTACTTGGCAGAATTATGGAACAGCAAGAAATATAACAAATTACAAATGGGCACATCAAGAAACGCATAATTAATATAAAACAACAACCAGTAATAATTTAAGAAATTCATGGTACAGCAGGCATATCGGCAAATATGTTTATATCCAGTAAGCACACACATCAAAATGAATTGTTTTGAGGATAGAATTAAATTAATAAATTTGTTAAGCAGAAAAACTCTTTAAAAATCCTGATAATATCTTCGTTTCAACTTCCTTTTTTATATAAACCTGAAGGGCTGTTCAATTCCGATAAATGAGATGTTTACAAATCTGTCTTTCTATCTATCTATCTATATACATATATATATATCTATTTCCTAAAACTCTCGTTTGTTTGTTTGTTCTTGAACTACAGCCAAAACGGTACACGATAGCGCGGCAATTTTAGGCCCACCTTACTCACCGTTGTCCCTTTGGTGCTAATAGAAGAAGTTTCATTGAAATCGGTGTTATATTTTTAAAGTTATTCACATTTTAAAGTTTAAATCTATCTCCTATGGAGGGAGGGAGGGAGGGGGGAGGATAAGGGAGGTTGAGGGGGATGGGGGGGGAGGGGAAGGAGGGTGGGGAGGGGGAGGGAAGGGGAGGGGGAGGTGGAGGGAGGGGGGGTGAGAGGGGATGGGGAGGAGAGGGTGATGCACCAATGCAGGAGAGGTTTGGGCCCAACGGGTCCATTTGGTCTAGTATCTATATACTAAAACTCTTGTTTGTTTGTTTGTTTGTGATCGAACTACAGCAAAAATGGTACACGATAACGCGACAATTTTAGGCCTGCCTTACTCACCGTCATTGCTTTAATGGTAATGCAAGTAGTTTTATTGAAATCGGAGTTATATTTTTAAAGGTATTCACATTTTAAAGTTTAAATCTATCTCCAAGGGAGGGAAGAGGGAGGGAGGGGGTGGAGGGGGGGAGGAGGGAGGATGGAGTGATTTGCTCCTGCCATTCACCCCCATGTGGAGTCCATTGATTGGCTACAACCTCCCGCTTGACCGCTCTATTTTACATAGGATCTTTATTTCCTTGAGATTCATTTCATTAAAACAAATATATATATATTTTAAAGAAAGGGTGAGTGGGAGGGAGGGGGAGAGGATGCTAGACCAATACAGGAGAGGCTTTGGGTCCATGGCTCGCTCTGGCTGCAGCGCTGGCGTCATGGGGCCGAGGTCAGTGCCACCCTCTTCCCTTCACTGTCCCCCCTTGCCTGCCCACAGCCCCGAGAGACACTCCCCACCCGGCCGCCCATTTTTGGAAAAGGCCTCGGATCCATCTCGGCCTCTTTATTTTACATTGCATATTTATTTAATTGAGATTTTTTTTTTTTTTAAAGCAATTTATTTTAAAGAGAATTGCGATTTTCCCAAGTCACAATGGAAACCGTTCGAGGAATGGGCCCAACGGGTCCACTTGGTCTAGTGTATTACTAAAACTCTCTGTTTGTTTGTGCATTTTATTAATTGTACATAGTTTGGGGCTTGACACAGCCAAAACTGTACACGACAGCGTGACATTTTTAGACCCACCCTACTCACCATTCCTCCGTGCTCTCAATAAACCCACATTTGTTACTTTTTATTAAAAATTTACCTTATAAGCTTTAATAAATGTGCTCCCCTACCCCCCCCGGGAGGACCGCTGCCCGCGTGTGACTTTCCTCCCTGTGGTGCAGCGCGCGGCAGAGGCTGCGGCAGAGGATCCACAAGATGGCCGTCCCCGCCTCTCGCAGTCGAGCTGCAGGGGAGGCTTCAGCTCCACGCCCGGCCACCAGGAAAAATAGGGCCGAGGTCAGTGCCTTCTCCCTGTCCCCTTTCGCCCACCCAAAGCCCTGGGAGACACTCCCCGCCCGGCAACGGGTCCATGCAATCAGGAGACACTTCGGCTCCACGCCCAGCCCACAGGAGAGGCCCGCAGGAGAAAAGGGGCCCAGGTCACTGCTTTTTTCCGTGACCCCTTGCCCACCCATGGCCACGGGGGCATTCCCACCCGGCAATGCCTCCACGGTTGGGCCGAGTGGGGAGTAGTAGCAGGGGGGTAGGGATGAGGGGTGGAGGGGAGGGGAAGGAGGGGTGAAGGTGATGAGGGAGGGGTGAAGGGGAGGAGGGGTTGCTGCACCAATGCAGGTTTGGACCCAACGGGTATCTATCTATCTGTCTGTCTGTCTGTCTGTCTGTCTGTCTGTCTGTCTGTCTGTCTGTCTGTCTGTCTGTCTGTCTGTCTGTCTGTCTGTCTGTCTGTCTGTCTGTCTGTCTGTCTGTCTGTCTGTCTGTCTGTCTGTCTGTCTGTCTGTCTGGTCTGTCTGTCTGTCTGTCTGTCTGTCTGTCTGTCTGTCTGTCTGTCTGTCTGTCTGCCTGCCTGCCTGTCTGTCTGTCTGTCTGTCTGTCTGTCTCTTATTATTATTATTATTATACTACTAAAACAGATCTTGTATATATATATATATATATATATATATATCTATATACTATTAAAACTATATATATTCCACTGATGTCGGCTGAATACGGCAATTCCGGCAAAATGGTGAACCGTAGCGCCACGATTTTTGTACCGCCTTAATCAGCATGCGGTTCGCTGATGGAAAATGATATTTTTATTTAATTCGGACGCATATTTTTTAAGTTACAGAGGTTTAAAAGTGCTGCCTCCCCCTGATTTATCGAAGTTTTGACAGAAGGGGGGCGCTGCGGTGCGGATTTATTCTTCATTGTGATGTCACAATGCCCCTCCCTGTGAGATGAACTCGAGCAGACCCCCCCTTCCCCCCCCCCGTGGTATTCAGCGTGTGACGTCACAATGCCCCTGTGCCTCTCCCGTCCCCCCTTCCCCCCCGTCCCCCTCCCCTACCTCCCCCGCCTCCCCCCCCTTCCCCTCTCCCTCCCCCCCTCCCCCCTTCCCCTCCCACCCTTCCCCCCCCTCCCCCCCTTTCCGCCCTCCCCTTCCCCCTCCCTCCCCTCCTCCCTCCCTCCCCCTCCCCTACTCTCCCCCCTCCCCCCCTTCCCCTCTCCCTCCCCCTCCCCCCTTCCCCCCCTTTCCCCCCTCCCCCCCTTTCCGCCCTCCCCTTCCCCCCTCCCTTCCCCTCTCCCTCCCCTCCTCCCTCCTCCCTCCTCCCTCCCTCCCCCTTCCCTCCCTCCCCTCCTCCCGGTTACAATGGAATACCCTACGAGGACGGGCCCAACGGGGAAAGAGTGGTACTGGGGAAAAGGGGAGAGCCCCCCTCCCTCCCCCCTTCCCCCCTCCCTCCCCCCTCCCCCCCCCCTACCCCCCCCACCCCCCCCTCCCCCTCTCCCCCCTCCCTCCCCCCTCCTCCCCTCCCCCCTCCCTCCCCCCTCACCCCTACCCCCTCACTCCCCCCCCTTCCCCCCTCCCCTCCCCCCCTCCCTCCCCCCTCCCCTCCTCCCTCCACACCTCCCTCCTCCCTCCCTCCCCCTTCCCTCCCCTCCCCTCCTCCCGTTACAATGGAAACCCTATGAGGACGGGCCCAACGGGGAAAGAGGGGTACTGGGAAAAGGGGAGGGTCCCCCTCCCCCCTCCCCCTTCCCCCCTCCCTCCCACCCCCTCCCCCCTCCCCTCCCCCCTCCCCTCCCCTCCCCTCTCCCTCCCCTTCCCCCCACCTCTGCCCCCTTCCTCCCCCCCTCCTCTCCCCCCCCTCTCCTCTCCCCCCTCTCCTCTCCCCCCCTCTCCTCTCCCCCCCTCTCCTCTCCCCCCCTCTCCTCTCTCCCTTCCTCCCCCCTCCCCCTCCCTCCCCCCCCTTCCCCCCTCCCTCCCCTCCTCCCTCCTCCCTCCCTCCCCCTTCCCTCCCTCCCCTCCTCCCGGTTACAATGGAATCCCTACGAGGACGGGCCCCAACGGGGAAAGAGTGGTACTGGGAAAAGGGGAGAGCCCCCTCCCTCCCCCCTTCCCCCTCCCATCCCCCCCTCCCTCCTCCCCCTCCCCTCCCCCTCCCCCCCCCTCCCCTCTCCCCCTCCCTCCC